>NC_085846.1:39129381-39449766 GCF_035594765.1 Anolis carolinensis
CACAATGCTTTTGAAATTAGCTTCTACTTTTTGATATGCACAGCTACTGTGTTTCATCAATTGTAAGATGCCACCAATTGTAAGTTGCACCCTAATTCCAGTACTACCAACAACAACAGAAATACGTAAGATACACCTGTGATTCTAAGATGCACTCCATTTTTAGAAATGTTTATATATAGGAAAAAGATGTGTCTTAGAATTGAAGAACTACAGTAATATTGTGGATTCTGGTCCGTATTCTTAATGTTCTATTTATATAGGTTGTGATCCGTTTATACTCTGAACTGGTGATTGTAGAGAGCTGAAATGTTTCAAAAAATTCTCATCTTAGGCCAAATTTATACACACACACACACACGTATTTTCCGGTGTATAAGATGACTGGGCGTATAAGACAACCCCCAACTTTTCCAGTTAAAATATAGAGTTTGGGATATACTCGCCATATAAGACTACCCCTCTTCCAATGCACACCAAATAAAAAGACTATCAGAGCAGTAGCGCAAACACGCTTCTTTCACCCATCTATGTGAGTTGATTAAAAAATCCTGCCAGATTTCTCTCCTATACAATCAATCAAAATAGTTTATTGTACGGGCCCAAGGCCATGACAAAAAGCAACACATGCACACAATAGTACCCTCGGAGCAATAGATTCCAGTGATACTGAGCAGAAGCCATAATCGTGCTCCCGCAAGGAGTTAAAACAATGCCAGTTAACAGTAATTTTAAAAAAAAAATTGCGAAAGAGTTCACATATAGATGCATATTGTGAGTCCACTTAATCCTTTGAGTCTCCTCGGCAGTTGATGGCAATTTTATCTAATTCTATCTTTCTGATCTTTTTGGCAGATAGAGCAAACAGGGCTACTTTGTGAGTTACATAGTTGTTTGTTCTCTCCTATACACATTTTGTAACTTTAATCTGACTTCAGATGATCTATCCTATGCCACCACCTGGCCATCAGATCCATATACGTGGTTCTCATGGATTTGTGCTGTATTGTTTTAAAATTTTGGGTTAAGCTCAGGCCAAAGCCAAAATACTTTAGGGTTGAATTGTCAATGCCATCCCAAGCTTGGCCAAGTTATGATGACATTTAAGGCAAAAAAAATAATCCTCCACAAACCCATGTCCCTAAAAATTTAACAGTAATCAATAACTTGCTGTCTTTTCATAACCTAAAATCACTCACATGAGGTAGCTATGTCACACCCATCAATTGTAGTACTGGCCATAGAATATCTCTCCTCTCCACAACCAAGTCCATTCTTGAATGAAAGTACCTTCATATCAATATTTAGGTGTGTGGTTCAATTGTGACTACTCAGTGGCACTTTGTATATCTTCAGAAACGTTGTTACCAACACTAATTATGATTCTATGTATATTCAAATTAGTTTTGTCGCTATTTAAAGAAGGGTTCTTTAACCACAGTCCCATGAAACCCAAAGGTGAGAGGTTGCTAGAGGTTCTGAAAAAAAATTGTGATGGAAATTAAAATTATTTTTTAATCTGTAGATGCAGTATTTTTATGTAGGGGTTCTCTGAGACCTGAAGATAGTTTCAAAGGTACCTCCAGGTTAAGAAAGGTTGATTTAAAGAATACACAAAGTGCCTCGTCTTTTGTTTGAAGTCTTTGCCAACTTTTGATAAACGCTTGCGCATTTGTTTCCAAAGCTGTACTATACATTTTCCTAGCTTGGTCTTTGACAGACTTTACACCCGTCAACACTCCTATTTTCCTCCTTCATCATGTTGCTGCCTTGAAATAAAAATTGTGTTTCCCATAACATCAGCTGGGAGTGAGTGTTTGTTGAACAACTTAATTTAACAGTGAAAAGTCAAAAACTATAAATTAGTAGGTGTACGGTACAAGGAATTATATTAACGCATTCAAAATCTCTACATAGTAAAAGTGTTCAAAAATTTCCAAAGGATTTTGGGAGGCTGATTACCAGGGGGCTGAATACTTTCATGGTAAGGTAAAGGTTTCCCTTGACATTAAGTCTAGTAGTGTCCAACTCTGGTGGGTGGTGCTCATCTCCATTTCTAAGCTGAAGAGCTTAGATGTAGACATCTCCTAGGTCATGTGGCCAGCATGACAGCATGGAGTGCCGTTGCCTTCCTGCCAAGGCAGTACCAATAATAATAATAATAATAATAATAATAATAATAATAATAATAATAATAATAATAATATCTGCCTAGAAGATCAGGGGGCAGAGGACTCTTACAAGTAAAACAATCAGTCAAAGAAGAAGAACATGCCCTGGCAGAATATGTAAAGCAAAGTGAAGAACCTACTTTGATTGAAGTCAAAAATCAGAAACTCCTCAAAGCACAGCAGACAAAAAAACAGTACAAGAAAACCGCACTACAAACTAGAACTGACAGCTGGCACAACAAAACATTGCATGGAAAGTTCCTTGACAAAATTGAAGGAAAAGCTGATAAGGAGAAGACCTAGCTATGGCTCACGAATGGGACATGAAAAAGGAGACAGAAGGCCTGATTCTTGCAGCCCAGGAGCAAAACATCAGAACAAATGCAATTAAGGCCAAAATCGAAAAATCAGCTGATGACCCAAAATGCAGACTGTGCAAGGAAACTGACGAAACCATCAATCATATCCTCAGCTGCTGTAAGAAAATCGCACAGACAGACTACAAACAGAGGCACAACTATGTGGCCCAAATGATTCATTGGAACTTATGCCTCAAGTACCACCTCCCAGCAGTAAAGAACTGGTGGGATCACAAACTGCAAAAGTATTGAAAAAAGGAACATGCAAAGATACTGTGGGACTTCCGAATCCAGACTGACAAAGTTCTGGAACACAACACACCAGACATCACAGTTGTGGAAAAGAAAAAGGTTTGGATCATTGATGGTGCCATCCCAGGTGACAGTCGAATTGACGAAAAACAACAGGAAAAACTCAGCCGCTATCAGGACCTCAAGATTAAACTTCAAAGACTCTGGCAGAAACCAGTGCAGGTGGTCCCGGTGGTGATGGGCACACTGGGTGCTGTGCCAAAAGATCTCAGCCGGCATTTGGAAACAATAGACATTGACAAAATTACGATCTGCTAGCTGCAAAAGGCCACCCTACTGGGATCTGCACGCATCATCCGAAAATACATCACACAGTCCTAGACACTTGGGAAGTGTTCGACTTGTGATTTTGTGAAACGAAATCCAGCATATCTATCTTGTTTGCTGTGTCAAAATAATAATAATAATAATAATAATAATAATAATAATAATAATAATAATAATAATAATAATAGGAGCTACCGAAGGGACCATCCAGTCCAACCCCATTCTGCCATGCAGGAAAAGCAAGGAAGGCAGGAGATCTGAGCGATCCGATAGCCATTTTTTCTGGAAGAATACAAGTAATTTCTGTCGATATAATAAACTAAAAACAAGGCAAAAGACACAATCTGGAAAGGAGGAAGGGTGGAGATGAAAGGCCACCTCCTTTCCTCCCAAGGAAACAGCTTGATTTTCTGCCTCTGGTAGCGTACACCCAGGAGCCAGAAGAACAAAACCAATAGGATGGAAGCTGCTAAAAAAGAAAAGCGGCCCAAAGCAATATAGCAGGTAGCCACTTGTTGACCAAGAAACAGCCACCCGTCGCTGGAGCATTTCAGGATTCTGTGCTGCAGATTTGTTCTGAATCCTCAAGCTTGGGCTGTCTGTTGATGAAGAAATAATTGGCCTGAGTGCCGGCACTGGGATGCACTGGCGTCTTCGGAATACAAATAAAGTTTATTTATTTATTTATTTATTTTTATTTAAGGCAATAAAAGTCAATAAAGTTTCAAATCTAAGCAATCTGTCTCCTATGTGAGGCTATTTCCCCTTTGTAGGTAGATTTCCAACTGGTAATCTCGTCACAAAAGACTGAGATGTTGAATGTGGTACAGCTTTGGCGTAGAATTAATTCAATGTGACATCACTTTAACTGCTATGACTAAGTGCTATGAAATTTCCAAAATATGTATTATTCTAACATTTATGTAAAAGTTAAAACTTTGTGGGTGTATTGAAAAGAGTCTGAATATTTGTGGCTCTTAAATATATTTTGCTAGGTTTCTATACCAATCGGTAACCTTGTCACAAAAAAACTGAGATGCTGAACGTGGTACAGCTTTGGTGCGTAGGCTGTATGGGGGAGAGATGAAGCTGACATTAGTTCTAAGTTTTGTATTCCTACTAGCTTGGGTTATTTGAAAAAGTCAATTTTTTAATTGTACAAAATGCATAAGGTTGTGGATTAACTACAACTGTCATCATGCTAGGTTAACTCCAAAAATCTCCATCAGTACTTAAAGTTTGTTGTGTTGGGCAACTTGCTCTAGGTCCCCGCATCATTGGCGGGGTTCGGTGTGCTCTCTGGCTGTAAGTTAAACTACAACTCCCACTATAGTGTTCAGAGTGCTCATTGATTGCAGGTGAACTATAAATCCCAGTACCTACAACTCCAAAATATCCAGGCCAATTTCCCTCAAAACCCACCAGTATTCAAATTTGGGCATATTGGGTATGTATGCCAAGTTTGGTCCAGATCCATCATTGCTTGAGTTCATGGTGCGCCCTGGATGCAGGTGAACTACAACTCCTATAAATCCTTCCAAAGACCTCCAGTGTTGGATTGTTGTATGTTTTCCGGGCTGTATGGCCATGTTCTAGAAGTATTCTCTCCTGACGTTTCGCCCACATCTATGGCAGGCATCCTCAGAGGTCGTGAGGTATGGAGAAACTAAGCAAGGAAGATTTATATATATATCTGTGGAAAGTCCAGGGTGAGAGAAGAACTCTTTGTCAGTTGGAGGCCAGTGTGAATGTTGTAGTTAATCACCTTAATTAGCATTGAATAGCTTCATCTCCTGGTTTCTTCCTGCCTGGGGCATCCTTTGTTCAGAGTCGTTAGCTGCCCCTGGTTCCCATGTCTGGAACTCCTCTGTTTTCAGAGTGTTGCTTCTTATTTACTGTTCTGATTTTTGCGTTTTTTAAATACTGGTAGCCAGATTTTGTTCATTTTCATGGTTTCCTACTTTCTGTTGAAGTTGTCCACATGCTTGTGAATTTCAATGGCTTCTCTGTGTAGTCTGACATGATAGTTGTTGGAGTGGTCAATCATTTCTGTGTATAATAATAATAATAATAATAATAATAATAATATAATAATAATAATAGTATAAATAATATACTGTGTCCAGGTTGGTTCATCAAGTGCTCTGCTATGGCTGATTTCTCTGGTTGAGTGAGTCTGAAGTGTCTTTCATGTTCTTTCAGTTGTGTTTGGGCCCTGTGTTTGGTGATCCCTATGTAGACTTGTCCACAGTCACATACATACATACTTTCAATTTTATTATGTGTATACCGGAGCCCCCGGTGCCATAATGGGTTAAACCCTTGTGCCGGCAGGACTGCTGACCAACAGATCAACGTTTCGAATCCGGGGAGAGTGGGTGAGCTCCCCCTGTCAGCTCCAGCTCCCCATGCAGGGACATGAGAGAAGCCTCCCACAAGCATGGTAAAATATCAAAACATCCAAGCTTCCTCTGAGCAACGTCTTTGCAGACAGCCAATTCTCTCACACCAGAAGCGTTTTGAAGTTTCTCAAGTTACTCCTGACATGAAAAAAAATGCGAATAGATATGTATATATAATTCAGACTAGTGTTAATTCTAGATACACTCTCAGACAGATTTCTAAGTATCAACGAAGTGGAAAGCACAGCCTTTAAAGGTTTAATTCTTTCCACTGTTTATGGATGGCCTAGACAGGGAAACCTAACCTGCTATCATATCAGCAAAATTCAGATTGGAGATGAACAATTTATATAACCTCAATTGATTTCCCCTGTCCTAAGCCTATTGGTATAGTACTGTTGCTGCATCTCTAAATGTTCGCCTGGCTTTCGTCTCAAACTTCACACCTTCCGATGCTATCATTTGCTGCAATTCTAATATTAGTTTTTGTAATTTAAAAATAAAATTAAAAAAAAATATCTTGAGGGGGCACCCGGATTTGAACCAGGGACCTCTTGATCTGCAGTCAAATGCTCTACCACTGAGCTATACCCCCGCTTCCGGAACACAGTAGCTTCGTCTATGTACTTCAAGGGAACACAACGCGTCTGTAGTAAGACCACAGAAATGTCTAGGGAAAATTAAACATAATGCTTTTTTATATCTGTATAAACTTGCACACTCTTGTAGGTCTAAACAGAAACAGCCGTTAAACTAAAACGGGGCTATTAATTCATTTCCAATGTGCCACTACAGTGGGAGTGGCTCAGAGGGGGGAGTTCCCATATTAGGACTTCAATTCCCAGAAGCCTCGGCCAGGAAGGCCAAGTACTAGGAATTGTGGGAGATTGAGTCTAAAAAGCATTCTAAAGGTGCCACGCTTGGCCATTATCACTAGGTTAATGTAATGCAATGTACTGTATACCGAGAAGCAAATCCATCTGAATATCTTGTGTGTTAGGGTGCATCTGCCCTGTAGAATTAATGCAGTTTGACACCACTTTAACTCCCATGGCTCAGTGCTATGAAATATTAGGACTCAGGACAGTAAATAAAAAACGACACTCAGAAGACAGGAGGATTCCAGACATTAAACAATCAGAGCCAGCTAACACCTTCCATAAAAAAGATTACCCCAGCAGGAAGCAGCCAGACTTTGAAGCTGCAAGGCCATTTAATGCTAATCAAGGTGGCCAAATGCACCATTCACACTTGCCTCCAACAGACAAGAGTTCTTTCTCCCACACTGAACTTTTTACAGATACAGTAGAGTCTCACTTATCCAACGTTCTGGATTATCCAACGCATTTTTGTAGTCAATGTTTTCAATAAATCGTGATATTTTGGTGCTAAATTAATGAATACAGTTTTTTTTTTCGTGTCAGGAGCAACCGGAGTTGCTTCTGGAGTGAGAGAATTGGCCGTCTGCAAGGACGTCTGCCAGGGGACGCCCGGATGTTTTGATGTTTTACCATCCTTTTGGGAGGCTTCTCTCATGTCCCCGCATGGAGCTGGAGCTGATAGAGGGAGCTCATCCACGCTCTCCCCGGGTGGGATTCGAACCTGGCAGCTTTCAGGTCAGCAACCCAACCTTCAAGTCACTTAGTCCACTACGCCATCTGGGGGCTTAATACTGCATAGCATTATTTCATATTGAACTACTTTTTCTGTCAAATTTGTTCTATAACATGATGTTTTGGTGCTTAATTTGTAAAATCATAACCTAATTTGATATTTAATAGGCTTTTCCTTAGTCCCTCCTTATTATCCAAGATATTCGCTTATCCAACATTCTGCCGGCCCGTTTATGTTGGATAAGTGAGACTCTACTGTATATAAACCCAATTTACCTAGTTTCCAACAGACCTCACAGTCTCTGAGGATGTCTGCCATAGATGTGGGCGAAATGTCAGGAGAGAATGCTTCCGGAACATGGCCATACGGCCCGGAAAACTCTCAGCAAACCCAGACATGGTATTACAAGGCCTTTAGCAGGGGTCCCCAAACTAAGGCCCGGGGGCCGGATGCGGCCCTCCAAGGTCCTTTACCTGGCCCCCACCCTCAGTTTTATAATATAATATTTTATATCAGTTTTAATAATATAATATATTGCATATGCATATAATATTGATAAAAATATTATAATGTTATATAATATAATACTAATAATAATACCATACAATAATATCAATTCTATGTTATATAGTACATATAATATTACAGTATAGTGGTATAGTTCAATATCTATATATATAAAAGAGTGAAGGCATCATGGCAGCGGACAAAACAACAAAAGTAAACACCCCACAACCTCAAAAATTGACAGCACAACCCCTCATCCATGCCTCTAGGTTGATACAACAAAAAGAAAAGAAAAATAAAGTCCTAATTAGAGGGAGAGGAATAATTGTTTTTATCCAATTGCTGCCAGTTAGAAGGCTAAGCTCTGTTCACTTGGTCCCCTAGCAACCCACTCAGCCCAGGGGACCCTTGACCTTAACTACCACCAATTCCTCAATACTTTATTTCCCATACCAGCAGACTTCGCCACAGCAACGCGTGGCCGGGCACAGCTATTATATAACGCTATATATTCAGTATTATATAACGCTAATATTGTGCTATGCTAATAATATATTGCATGTACATACAGCTGCTCTGAGTCCCCTTCGGGGTGAGAAGGGTGGGATATAAATGTAGTAAATAAATTTAGTAAATAATTAATTAATTAATTTTAGACTTAGGCTCGCCCAAAGTCTGACATGACTTGAAGGCACACAACAACAACAACAACAACAACAACAATCCTAATTAACTTGACTATCTCATTGGCCAACAGCAGGCCCACACTTTCCATTGAAATCCTGATAGGTTTATGTTGGTTAAAATTGATTTCATTTTTAAATATTGCATTGTTCTTTTATTGTTGTTGTTTTGCACTACAAATAAGACATGTGCAGTGTGCATAGGAATTTATTCGTATTTTTTTCAAATGATAATCCGGCCCCTCAACAGTCTAAAGGGTTGTGGACCGGCCCTCTGCTTTAAAAGTTTGAGGACCCCTGGCCTTTACCAAAGAGTGCTGATGCCTCTGCAAACTACAACTCCCATGATTCAACAGCACTGAACCAAAGCCGATAAAGTCGTGTCAAACGGTGGTTGTTCAATGAATGAGCCTCTAGATGGCGCTGTAGCCAGAGAGGTGTAATGTGAGTCACGTGGTCGAGGCTTGGCACATCACGTGGGCCTTCAGGAACTCCTCATAACCTTCCCGGCAAGCTTTGCGCCTCCTTTTTTTTTTAGGAGGCCGGGCGTCCAAGATGTCTAAGCGAGGTGAGGCCTAACCGGAGGGAGGGAAGGAGAATCCGCTGCCATCCGTCTGCCTTGATCCGGATTTGACGACATTTCATCCCGGATTACTGGTGGCGAGACTTTAACGGCTCAATGGCTGCGGGAAAAAGGGATTCTGCGGGGAGGGAAGCAGGAAGTTTGAGGGTTGATGGCACCGGGCCGCCATAGAAGTTAGCCCGTGTGTCCACTATTGAGTTCCTTGGCTTGTATTCTCCAAGGCCCTTAATAATAACTGTCATTGTGTGGGAGCCTGAAAAAAGTAATAAAGACCCTTCTGTCCAATCCAGTACAGAAAGTGGGCTCGGAATAGTAAGGAAAAGTGACTTCAATTGGACTAGAATCCGAATTTTTCGTTTGGAAAAGACACTCAGATGTTGTCTGGCCCAACCTGCCAGGAGTTGTAATACAGTAGAATCTTGCTTATCCAACATAAACGGGCCGACAGAATGTTGGATAAGCGAATATGTTGGATAATAAGGAGAGATTAAGGGAAAGCCTATTAAACATCAAATTAGGTTATGATTTTACAAATTAACCACCAAAACATGTTATACAACAAATTTGTCAGAAAAAGTAGTTCAATACGCAGTAATGCTATGTAGTAATTACTGTATTTACGAATTTAGCACCAAAATATCACGATATATTGAAAACATTGACTACAAAGATGCGTTGGATAATCCAGAACGTTGGATAAGTGAGGGTCTACTGTACTTCCAATGTGAAAACAACCCCAACTACACTGCCATCGAATGCAGCTGCATTATATGGGCAGTGTAGGCTCATTTAATTCAATCCAGATTTGGGAGACCCGGATTCTCTGCCCACCCTGAGCCATGGAGCTGCATTGGGGGCATCTTCACAATCGAATCAATGCAGTTTGATGCCACTTTAATCCGGTTGCATAGTGTTATTATTAGCTTTTCTCCAATATTTTTATTTTATTTATATTTATATCTCACGTTAGCGCTCTGTACAGAGACTCAAAGCAGCTCACAATCAAAAGCATTACAACTTTAAAAAAATATAAATATACAATAATAAAACCGAGAGCCAAAGAAAACCTTAAAAAAGCATTAAGGATCATTGGGGGCGGGAGGTGTACCTAGATGCTGTTTTTATATTTTTATGTTTTAATATCTTAATGTTAATGGTTTTAAATTGTATTTATATGTTGATTGTTTCTATTGATTTTTTGTTACGTTTTATTTGCTTTGTATAATGTGGCATTGAATTTTTGCCTAAATGTATGTTGTACACTTCTCTGTGTTCCCTGCGGGGTGAGAAGAATGGGATAGAAATGAAGTAAACAACAATAATAATGTCATTATATATTATTATATATTATCAGTAGTAATTGTATTTAATATGTTAGTATTACTATATTACAATATTAATATATTATTGTATTATTAGTATTACTGTATTTACATTATTATAATATCAATATATGTATATACAATATATTATGTTATAGCACAATAGTAATATTATATATTACTATATTGTACTATACCACTATAATGCAATATTATTAGTAATGTTACATGTAACATACAATATACAGTTATTATATTATTTATTATACCACAATATATTACCAGCATATTATACTATTATATAATATATTGTACTCTTATCATAAATTGTAGTATATATATTACAACATTATTAATGTTATATATTAGTATTATTACATTACAGTGCTATTATTTCTATATATTATTATATTGTATATATTGAGGAGCTCCCACGTGATGTTACAGGAGACCCAATTGAGCTCTGTCTTCCTGGCTGCCCCCCTCTTCACTCTGTGGCCCCAGAGTCGCAGTTGGTGTTGGGAGTAAGCTCGGAGCATGTGGCTATCGTCCTCA
Organism: Anolis carolinensis; assembly: GCF_035594765.1. Classification (NCBI taxonomy): domain Eukaryota; kingdom Metazoa; phylum Chordata; class Lepidosauria; order Squamata; family Anolidae; genus Anolis; species Anolis carolinensis. The sequence goes on from NC_085846.1 coordinate 39,140,157, forward strand.
CTCCTGCACCTCCATGTTGTGACATAGGCCAAGGACTGGTCTAAGGATGTATCTACACTGTAGAATGAATCCAGTTTGATGCCACATTAACTGCCATGGCCCAATACTGTGGAATCATGGGAGATGGAAGATTCACAAGGTCAGCGTGTTGTCGAAGGCTTTCAAGGCCAGAATCACTAGTTTGCTGTGAGTTTTCCAGGCTGTATGGCCATGCTCCAGAAGCATTCTCTCCTGACATTTTGCCCACATCTATGGCAGGCATCCTCAGAGGTTACGAAGTCTTGTTTAGAGTTCTTTCTTCCACCCTGGACATTCCACAAATATATAAACCCTACTTGCCTAGTTTCCACCAGACTTCACAACCTCTGAGGATGGATGTGGGCGAAACATCAGAAGAGAATGCTTGTGGGTCATGGTCATACAGCTCGGAAAATTCACAGCAACCCAAACGTTCACAAGGTCTTTAGCCTTTTCTCCCACAGAGTGCTGGAGACCCGCCAGACTACAGCTCCCCATCATTCTGTAGTTTTCGGGCTATGGCAGTTAAAGTGGTGTCAAACTAGATTGAGGGTAAAGTGCAGAGGAAGAGAGCCATGTGCTCCATCTTGAGCTTATTGAAGAAAAGCTAACAATAATAACAGGTTTTAAGTGGTTGGCTTGAAGGATTTCAAGCTCTGCTAGTGTGAAAGTACACATTTAGTTGTCTGTTTTTGGAAGAATGTGCTTAAGTTCTTGCGCCTTATTGTAGGGATGGGCAGATGATTGAAAAATTTGCAGTATAGCCAAGTTACAAACAAAATAGGATCTGTAGGTTTGTTCTTAAGTTCAATTTATATATAAGTCAAAACAAGTACGTTTTAAAAGGGTAACTCCAGCCAAAAAGGTATACTTTTTAGCTTTGGGGAGCATAGGGAAGGGTTAACACCCCAGTGGAATTTGTTTTGCCGTCTGTCCCCCCATTCAGAAGATTTCTCCTCACTTTCTGTCCAAGTGACAATTGGATTTTGAAAAAATTGGCTTGTTGTGGAAACAAGGATTGGTGAGAAAGCTTCAATGAAGACATATTTTCCCCATGATAACTCTTTCAGGAGCGAATTTCCCTTCCAAGGGGTAGGTTTATCTCACTTCCTGTTGTCTCACCCCTGTTCTTAACTAGGAGGTGTTTGTAAGTCAGATGTTTGTCACTCATGGATCGCCTGTACTGCCAAAGATTGTTTGGTTGTGTTGTTACATTACTGAAATGAAGAAACATATAGAGCAGGGTCTTGTACTAGTGGGCAATAAGGAAACATTGCATTCTTTTCAAAGCAGCCAGAGGTGCAAACAGAAATAACAGATGTTGGACATTTAGGATGCTGTGGGTAACAGTTTTTATCTCTGTCTTGTAATAGGACGTGGTGGTTCGTCTGGTGCGAAGTTTCGCATCTCCCTTGGTCTCCCTGTGGGAGCAGTTATCAACTGTGCAGATAATACAGGTATGTAATGTGTAGGTTGCCTTGGGAAACTCATTTTAATTTTTTGAGGTAAAAAGTTGAACTGATGGTGGTAATAGTGACTGCCATCTTGTTGCCTTAAGCAAGGACTGAATGATCTTATTAGGCACATAATAATAAAGAGCTTACCTGTTATATTTTTATTGGCTGGTTTTATATGTTTCACAACTGTGGAAGTATACAAACCTTCTATCCTTGGAAACTTTAAAGCCGGGCACTTGCTATGAACAAAAGATCCCAGTTTCTTGGAGGTGCTGGAAAAGATTCTGTAAAGCTAATGCCAACCAATGTAGACAGTTCAGGCTTCAATGGATAAGTGGTCTGACTTGCTGTAAGCAACCTGTGTGCCTGGAAGGACATAAAAGTTCCAACTCTGGCAGCAACCTTGCATAAGGATAATTTGTGAAGCATTACAAATTTTGGTGTAACTGCAAGAGTTGTAACAGGAGAGGGGAATTCCTTGGGCTTATGCATTGTTCATTTCTGGATTTGGGTTTTCTTTAAAATATGTTTTGGTGTGGAGAAACATTTTAATCCATGTAATATTTGGGTGTTCATGTGAAAAACGAATTAAGCATTCATAAAGTCAAAAGAAGCCTCCACAAATCCCACTGGTTTTGTGACTCCAATTATTTGTATTCCTCATAGATAAGTGTAAGGCATGCATGGGGAAAACTCAGTCTCAAGACTGCTTCGAAGCAACTTGATGTTGGTTTTTCTGGCAGAAAAAAATGTTAATTTACTCTATTGGACACCTACAGGAACAACTTGAAGCACCCCTCCCTCCTCCCCATTTGTTTAACATGAAAAATCACCAGTTTTTCAAAGCATTGGAGTTCTGATTACTTACATTTTTCTTTGGGGATTTTTTGGTGGGGAGCAATTTTACCAATATGTAATATGCCTGAAGAACAGCTCTGCTACAATTAACCACTTTGTTGTAAGGCTTTAAAGAGTGGGTTTTTTTAACTGCTTGTGGAATCTTTATCAGAAAAGTATGTACGTAACTTTTCAATAAAAATACCTTAAAAAAAAAAGTGATCTGCAATATGGATTATTTGAAGATGGTCTCTGGATCGTGGTTATTTTCTGTAAAGTGGGAAGAATGCCTTTGCTTTTAATTCTTCTAAACCAGGCATGGGCAATTTTCAACCCTTCAGGTGTTTTGGATTTCAACTCCCATAATTCCAGCCCATGGCTGTTCTAAATGGTGCAGCCCTTTAAATATTAAGCCTCAGTAGTAGTGGCAGGTGAAGAGGTTATGGAGTGCCTAGAAACACTGGGCTTTCCCCTTCTGAAAAGCACTTGCTGGGTCTGTCCCCATGGCCCAGGGAGTTGTCGTGGAAGGGTATAATAATAGCACTGCTTTTGGGTGAGGTGACAGCTTGTGCCTGTTTGTCTCAATCGGTGGTGCAACAGATACCTCCAGAGATCATCCCTTTAACTCTGGCATGGAAAGTTAGTAGAATGATGATTCCTTTTTACTTCACAGGGGCCAAAAATTTATACATCATCTCTGTCAAAGGAATTAAAGGGCGTTTGAACAGACTGCCAGCTGCTGGCGTGGGGGACATGGTAATGGCTACTGTGAAGAAAGGCAAGCCAGAACTCAGGAAAAAGGGTAAGAGGTGGAAGACAGTGGATTTGTAGATTTGAAAGCTACTTTGGTTGATTGCCATTGATCACATAGAAAAGAAATGGTTGGCTCTAAAAGAGATGTATTCATGAAAAACCAGAGTTGATTGGAAATTCATTCACCTGCTTCAACATGAATTCCTGCAATTTCCCTTCTCTCTCCAGAGCTTCCACTTTGCCTATGGCAGAATCGCTTTCTGTTAGAGCCAAAGCCAAATTAGTAGCACATTTTTCCCCAATTAATATTTTGCATAGTTTACCTGTGGTCAGTCGCCTGAAGGCCGTGGAAGAGACTGTATTCACTATCAGCCACATCTGAGAAGTTGATAATGTCCTTTTGACCCCTTTATTCATTATGCAAGAATCAAAATTGAGTTGTTAGTCATAACGGAAAAATAGGATTATGAACACACACAAGTGTTTGACTTTCTAGATTTTCATTGATTCATTGTATCTATTTGACAATTATATTGAACACAGGGATTTGTAGTCCAAAAGTGAATAGCAAGTTCCAAATTACTGTTCTTTATGTTAGTTTCTTGATTGGATAAGAGCCAGAGATTTGGGGTTGTGATATTATTTCTGTATGTTTTGGGGCCCTGGTGACAGTGATGCTTGGGAGGATGCACTTAATCTTTTATTGCAGATTAAAGGACTGCATAGCTCTTCTTCTAGTTTTAGTTTATTTATTGAATTTGCATTTTCTCTTATTGACCTGTAGTGCATCCGGCAGTGGTGATTCGACAGCGGAAGTCGTACAGGAGAAAGGACGGGGTGTTCTTATACTTTGAAGACAATGCGGGGGTGATAGTAAACAACAAAGGGGAAATGAAAGGTATGAATGCTGGGAGATGGGGAAATAGATAAAAATTGATAAATTTTATTTTTGGCCAGTTTTCTGAATTGTTGCATATGTAATGGCTTTGTGGAAATAGTCCACAGATTTGTTTCATGGGACAGTTCCTTACTACTAATTAATAATGGTTTTTTTCCCAACTATCTTTTCCAGGTTCTGCTATCACAGGCCCCGTAGCCAAGGAATGCGCAGATCTGTGGCCCAGGATTGCCTCAAACGCTGGCAGCATTGCATAAAACTTGCATTCTTTCTAAACATTCAATAAAATTGGTTGTACCAAACACTTGCCTTTCAGCTCAATGTGACAGGGGAATAGATGTGAATTGGCTTCTTGACTCCTGTTGACAAGAGAATACTGGAATGGAAGACTTTGCCTCCAAGCTGCAAGATTTACATAACATTGGTTCAAGAACTGTGGGAACAGGTCATTTTTTCACATTTTATTTATTCAATGATTTTCTCAGTCATGAAACATACTAAGTGACTTTGAGCCAATCTCTAGCTCTCAGTCTAATTGACCTCAAAGGGTTGATGGGAGAAGATATATCACATCTGCTGCATTGAGCATTTTGAAATTAAGGTGGAAATTGAAACGAGTTCAGATTTTCTTTATGGGTGGCTTTCCTTATTGGAGAAGTAAATTTCTTGTATTGGAATTTTATCTTTCACATACAGTCAGCTCATTATATTTGTGGGTTTAACTTTTGCAGATTTGATTAATATGATCTGTCTAAGAATCTCTTGCTTCTCCAGTACAGTTCTATGTCACCTTCCAGAAATTGACTATACTCATGTCTCTTCACTTTTGGAGGTCCTGCGTCCCTAATCCCAGTGAATATTGTCCACATGTTTGTGAATTTCAATGGCTTCTCTGTAGTCTGACATGATAGTTGTTGGAGTGGTCAAGCATTTCTGTGTTCTCAAATAATATACTGTGTCCAGGTTGGTTCATCAGGTGCTCTGCTATGGCTGATTTCATGTAAACAACTTCCAACAGAAAGGAGGAAACCATGAAAATGAACAAAATCTGGCTACCAGTATTAAAAAACTCAAAAATCAGAACAGTAAATAAGCAACACTCTGAGACATGGGAACTAGGGGCAGTTAACAAAGGATGCCACCAGGCAGAAAGTAGCTAGTAGATGTAGCCATTCAATGCAAATTAGGGTGATTATCTGCAACATTTACAGCTGACCTCCAACTGACAAGAGTTCTTCCCTCACCCTGGACTTCCCACAGATATATATAAACCTTCCTTGCTGAGTTTCTCCATACATCACAACCTCTGAGGATGCCTGCCATAGATGTGGGCGAAACGTCAGGAGAGAATACTTTTAGAACATGGCCATACAGCCTAGAAAACATACAACAACTCTGTGATCCCGGCCATGAAAGCCTTCGACAAAACTTTAGGACTGATGGTTACAATTTGCTATTTGACTTTAAGGATGTCACTTAGATTTATGTGAAAGATGATAAAAGCCATCTTCTTTTCTTTTTTTTTAGATATTCCTTAGCAAGGAGAGGACATCTGTGGTACTAGGAGGCCTACCTCCACAAAACCTAAAGCAGTGTTTGTCAGAGTAGGATTCATGGACCGCATGTCCTTTTTGAGTAAGGAAGCTTTAGTGTATTAGCAACCTCTTCCCTAGGTTGTCCGGGAGCAATTGTCTGCTGACATCACAGTGACCCGGGCAAGACTGGTTGCCAAGGTTAGGGTTACTAGGGAGATGATGGAAAGGGGAACCTAGTGCATTTTGAGAGATAGTTGGTGGCTTTGCCTCTTGCCTGTGCCAGCCATGACTTGTGTGCCACAAAGATGCCTACAGCGACAGAAAGGATTTGTCCTCGACGGTGTGGCGGTGGACACCATTGCCAGCAGCTACAACACCATTTTGCCCAAAGTGTGGTCTGCTTTGCCACCTTACAATGCGCAGCTGGATATCCATGCGGCCAGCTACTTTTCATCCCCAGTGGTCAAGTCAGTGCTGAAGAAAACTGAACAGGTAGGAATACCAAGTGAAGACTGAGACAGAAACAGGTGGAACTGTGGTGAGCTAGAACAGAATTTGCTGCCTTCTGTTCCCAGCAAAATAGTCATGTTTGTATAGAATTACATTCTTTTTGCAGTCTCCAGACTGCCCATAGTTTACTGAACTTGTCTTACTAGTTGCAGCTACATTTTTTTTCTTGGCTGCATACTATGTTTAGTATTATTCAATGTCAATTGCTGTGTTTGAAATAATTATCTGACATGGAAAGTGGAAGGCATGATGTGCTAGTTTAGTTTAACCTTGATCTATATGTCCATGGCTTCCTTCAAGTTGCCAGGTAACTTATAGTGACCCCATTAATCTTACAGCATTTTCCTATAGATCAGGGGTCCCCAAACTTAAGGCCCGCGGGCCACATGAGGCCCCCTGAGGCCATCTATCCGGCCCGCGGCCTACTCTGGGCGGGAGGGAGGAACAGCCAAGAGGAGGAAGGCTGCTGCTGCTACTGTACTGCTTCTTCTTAAGCGGTGCTGCTTCTGCTGGCTTGGCAGCAGGCGAGCAAGGAGGGACTTTAGGACCTGCTCGCTCTCCTCCTTTTCCTCACCTTCCTTCCTCTTCTCCCGAAGCAGCCTCCACCATCGCTTTGGAAGAGAAGGCAGGAGAGGAATAGGAATAGGAGGACAACGACGAGCAGGCCCTCCTCTGCCCGCCGCTTTGGAAGATGAGGAAGAAAGGAGAGGAAAAGGAGAATGGCGAGTGGGCCCCTAAAGTCCCTCCCCTGCCCGCTGCTTCAGTCATCAAGACAAACATTGTTTTGAAGGCTTTCATGGCTGGGATCACTGGGCTGCTGTGAGTTTTCCGGGCTGTCTGGCCATGCTCCAGAAGCATTCTGTCCTGACATTTCACCCACATCTATGGCAGGCATCCTCAGAGGCTCTGAGGATGCCTGCCATAGATGTGGGCGAAATGTCAGGGGAGAATGCTTCTGGAGCATAGCCAGACAGGCTGTAAAACTCACAACAACCTTTCTTAACAATCACTAAAAGCCTTCCAATTCAAGAAGAACACAGAATTTCAACCCATATCAGACAGGAATCAACTAGGGGCATTTAGCATGTCAAAAATTGCTATAAAGTAATTTAAAATTGGTTGTATAACATAATTATACAATTCTCCTCCCACACTGCAATAGATTAAGAGGAAATTAAAAGTTGAAAATTAATATAAAAACTGCAAGGGAAAATAGGATAAAACAAAATAATATGAAATCAAACTTTTGGGGGAAAGCCACAAAAGCCACAGGCGTCTTTCCCAGACTGGGTTAAACAAAGCTGCTTCTAGTAAGTCAATCCAGGAAATGCAGTATATTGACACAGTGGAGGTGTCCAGGCAAAGGTGATCAACATGGGAAATGGTTATAAACCAAACTATAGATCCCAGTGTTTCATAGGATGGAACCAAGGCAGGTAAAGTGACATCACTCTGCTATAATTACGCAATGCATTTAGCCACTAAGGGCCCTTCCACACAGCCATGTGACCCACAATATCAAGGCAGATAATCCACAATATCTGCTTTGAACTGGGTTATCTGGGTCCACACTGGCATATAACCCAGTTCAAAGCAAATAATGTGGGATTTTATACAGCTGTGTGGAAGGGGCCTAAGTCACCTTTCTTCACATATTACAGGCCCTTCCACACAGCCCTATATCCCAAAACATCAAGGCAGAAAATCCCACAATATCTGCTTTGAACTGGGTTATCTGAGTCCACACTCAGATAATGTGGGATTTTCTGCCTTGATATTCTGGGATATAGGGCTGTGTGGAAGGGGCCTCTGAAAAAAAGAGAAATACTGAGTTGAGCTTTATCATACATTTAAAATACTATTATTAGTATTTTTTGTTGTTGCTGCTGTTGCTGTTGTAATAGTAGTCATACAGCAGTATTCCTAAAGGAAACACATTGCTAAACTTCTTTGAAGCTGTGAGGTCTGTTGGAAACTAGGCAAGGAAGGTTTATATATCTGTGGAAGGTCCAGGGTGGGAGAAAAAAACTCTTCTCTGTTAAAGGCCAATGTGAATGTTTCAATTGACCACCTTGATTAATATTGAAAAGCCTTGCAGCTTCAAGGCCTGGCTGATTCCTGCCTGGGGGATCAAATATGGAACTGGACATTGACCATCTTATTAGCCAAAAGCAGGCTCATGAGATAGGTGTAGTGTGCATATACATTTGTTCGTAGTTTTTAAAAAAACTGTAGTCCGGCCCTCCCAACAGTCTGAGGGACAGTAAACTGGCCCCCAGTTTAAAAAGTTTGGGGACCCCTGCTATAGATAATAAGACTATATTTTCTAGTGAATAATTTTTGAGACATGGTCTCAACCACACTAGAACTGCCAGAGCACATGAGTCATGTAGTGTTTCTGAGCATGTAAGTAATATTTTTCCACTTCTGTGTCAGAAAGCACAACAATTTTTCTAGTGAAAGTGCCGTCCTTGGATAATTTGAATGTTTCTTGAGGAGCTTAGCTTTAAAAGTTTGTGTCTTAGGAATTTGAAAAAAAAATCCTCAGTTGATTCCTTTTTATGATTCCAGATCCAAATAAAGATTAGAAACATTAATATTTTTTATTCTTTAAACAAAAATATATTTGTCCCTTTTTTGTCCCAAGTTGAGGGAGGGGAATCCATTCCAGAGGATGAATTTAGATTTCTGGTCTACCTGTTTTCCCGGCATCTCAACAAATGCCCATCTATTAATAATATAGAACAGGAAGGAGAAAAATCTAGATCACTTTTGGCCAATAAAATCAAGCCCAATTAAAAGTCATTTCAAAAGGTGTTTAGGCATTGAATCATCTGTCATTCTGGCACAGCCACATTAAGCTGCTTCCTGTGGCCTTTCCTTTCTGAACACGGTGCAGGGACACATAGTTAATTGTAAGAAACTCTTGGGCATTCAAATAGAATACCCCTTATGTGGGTTGGTCCTAAATTGGTAATATACTACAGTAGTTCTGCCCAATATGGTGCCTTCCAGATTTGATGGGGCTAAAACTCTCATCTGTTTGGAATGATAGGAGCTGCAGTCCACGTTTGGCTAGTTCATATACTGTATACAAAATAGGGCAGAAGTATAGACTATTTGGTCCTCTGTATATATTGTTGAACAGCAGCTCCTAACCAGGATCGTTAATAGTGTGGTATGTTGAAAGTTGCAATCCAACAACTTTTGGGGGAACAAATATCTTTGTGTTGCTGAAGGCTTTCATGGCCAGAATCACAGGGTTGTTGTGCGTTTTCCGGGCTGTATGGCCATGTTCCAGAAGCATTCTCTCCTGACGTTTCGCAGACATCTATGGCAGGCACACACAACCTCATAACCCCTGAGGATGCCTGCCATAGATGTGGGCGAAACATCAGGAGAGAATGCTTCTGGAACATGGCCATACAGCCCGTAAAAAAAACAACAAATATCTGCTTCAGGATTCTTTGTATCTCACATTTCTCTCTCCCTTCATTGTTCATAATACAATCCATGGTGATTCTTCTTCCCTTTTTGGAATCTTTGTTCATCTCTGATGTCACAGCTGTCTCTGTGACCTCACTATATACGTACTACCCCTTCTATTAATCCAATTCTTTAGGAAAAGAGAATAGAAATGTCAGGCAATGGAGAAAAGTAAAAAGGATTTCTTCCATGACTTTTGATTTCTCATTTTCTTACAAATGAATATATATCCAAGAATATTCTGTTCTTGCAGCACATACAATGTTAATAAACAAGTTACACTGTATGACGCATGGATTGCTTAATGCAGGATTATTTTGTATTGCAGGAATGAGCACCTGTAGCAGATAAGAGAAGTATTTTGCTGCTTTGGTGCCTTCTGGGGATCACTAAACCAAGTGACCAGATAACTACTTGTTTTTTAAATGTTAAAATAGGGCACCTGCAACTTATTTAGGATAATCATTTTGAAGGAGAGCTGGATGTAGCCCCCCCCAAAACCATAGTTTTATCACTCTTTGTGGTTGGCATATACACATATCAGTTGTGGAATGGAGACTGGAGCTATGTGAGACCGGAGTGGAGACAAATGTCTACTGAAATATAGAAGAGCTGTGTTGTTTATTTTGCTTTTATGTAATTATCATAGCACTGGTGGCCTATGGTCTTGAGTGGTATTATGGGATTTATCCATCACACAAGATACGATAACTATGCTTGGATCATAAGCCACTTTAGTATTTTCCATCCTATCTTCCCAGACCCCTCCCGCTAATCACATATAAATGGATATCTCTGTAAGATTATACTTCACAAGTAAATGCAATTACCTGGCTGCTCCTTTGGAGACTGAAAATATTAAATATTAAAAACTAACATATTGTTAATACTATGGATGAATGGGTCAGCTCTGTGTTTTTTCTTGGGCTTGTTATAGACTCGTGGTGGAACCTCCAGAGATGGCTGGATAGTGGATTATTTCCATATCTATGGGCCAGGGCAGAGGTACTTGAACAGGAGAAACTGGGCAGGAGCAGGTGAGCAATCTTTTACACATCCTTTGTGCATTCTTTATTTCATTAGGAGTTTTCTTCCATGTTGTTATATGCTGTATTGAAATGGGGACTGTCTTGCTGACCAGATTTTGATATAGGCAAGACGGTCATTTTGGTGTCACTCCAAAAACTAGTGATGTGATGTGTGGTCTCCACCTCCATGCCGTACCCCTTGTGATGCTACTAAGTAACCCTAAATATTCTGCCACAAATCAATAAGCACCCCCATTCCTATTTTTTCAATGCTTAGAAATAATAATTCAGCTTTTGCTTATTTACTTAGTGCTCAATGCTTGTTTTTCTTTATGCACAGGTCATTCATCACAACAGGTGGCTGGTCACCATTACTATTTAATGGATGCAAAGCCTATTAATGGGTTCAATGGCCGATATGGTTACCGCCGCAACACGCCTGACCTCCGCAAGCGTTCTTCTTGCTTTGGTGAAGTCACCTTGTATCCCCTCCACTGAATAGCAAATAGTATCTTCCTGTGATGTTTTTTCATGATTTTATTCCATAATAATAAAATATTATTAATTTCCTTATATCTAAATTAATGTCTGATTCCCACTATCACTGGAAACAAGGTGAAGAGGCAATGTAGTAAAATGTTTTATTTGATGAAAAATAGTTTTGACTTCGCACATCCTTGGATTGTGTTTTTAGTGGAGAAACTTCATTTCTGAGCCAACATTTAAGGTAGATTATGTACTGACTTCAAAAAGAAACCCACAGCAAATATGGGCCTGTTGAATCAGCCCTCACAGTGTCTTCTCCCACGGTTGCATTTGCTCCTTCCACATGTCTTTTGGCATATTCTTATGCACAGTCAAGCAGAAGGCCTACAGGACAACGGATGCTCCAACATGCAACTATCTAGGATGAGCTGTGACCAGGAATGTAGCTATTGATGTGAGGAAGGGAAAATTAGTGCATGGCCTCCAAAGAATTCTACCTCGCCATGATTTTCTTCTTCGGTTCCCAAATTTCTCACATTCCAGAGAGTGAGGCACTGAGAAATTCTTCACTCTTAGAATTCTTACAATAGTTTTGTTCATATTTTCTTGCCTAGCTCTTTTCTTTGGATGCTTAGATTCTCATTTCTAAATGCCGGGTTGAAGTTTTAAGTTACTGCAATGCTACACATTTCGAGACTGAAAGAAAATTGTATGTGGCAGATGGGATTACACAGCAGTGTTTTGGTTTTTAGGCCTATTTCTAGGATTATTCATGACACTGATTCAGAAAATGGCATTGGATAGATCGCATCAGTTCTGGTTTCATAGATATGGTTATCATGATTTTCTATGGGCGAGCAGATGAAGACTGGTATATGGAATATGTTCTGTATCTCAAAAACTACAGCCAATAGGAAAAACAGGTGCCAAAAACTGCACCCTTCAAAACATACAAGGGTAGATTCTTAATAGGTACTTAATAGTTCAATAGACATTAGTTCTTTTTTCCACCTTGGACATTCCACAGGTATATATACTCCACTTGCTTTACCAACATCAGATTCTCTGAAGATGCCAGCCACAGATGCAGGCAAAACGACAGGAGAATATAATGCTAGAACATGGCCATACAGTCCGGAAACCACACAACACCCCAGTAATTCTGGCAGTGAAAACCTATGACAATACATATTGAGTATGTCAGAAGTCTCAGGTGGTGGGTTCACAGATTTGAGGTGGAGACAGGGCTATAGGTGAGGAAAGGGGGGTTAGGGGTTCACCCCCCCACACACAATTTTTTTAGGTTAAAAAAAACCTGGTTTACTCATGAATTTTAACTGGTTAACATTATCCAAATCCCCATGCTAAGTCTATGAGGAACAAAAATTAAACTGCAAGAACTGCAAGCACTATCTCAAGCAAATTTTGACAATTTATTAACACTGTCATTTACACCTTCCCCCTTCTTTTTTTCCTTGCTTTCCCTTCTTCCCTTTTTTCTTCCCTCCTTTTTTCCTTCCATTCATGATTGCTTCCCCCCCCCCATACCTTCCTCTTTGTCATGTGACAGAGGGCCACTTCACCTAGCAACAGTTAACCCACTTCTTTCCTTTCCTTTAGCTTCCTCTTCCCTTCTTTTATTCCTTCCTTCCCCTCTTTCTTCCCTGAGCCTTTTCTTCCTTCCCTCCCTCCCTTCCCCTTTGTCATGTGACAGAGGGACACTTCTAGCAGGTCAATCTGCCACCTTCCTTTTCTTTCCTTCAACTCTGGGCCCCAAAGGGTTTGTTCTTTTAGTTCAAACCACTTTATTATTTTAAGTTGGATCATGAAGGGTATGTGTACCAGGTTTGGTTCAGATCCATTAAGCCCTGGAGGAGCCTTTGTGGGACCAACCAACCAACCAACATACTTACCACTTTCTCTTATTGAGAAATTTCCCAGTCGTAAGACACTTCAATCTGTTTTCAAGCATGGAGAGATCATATGAGTTAAACTACTTCCGGCCATCATGCATAGCCCTCTGTGGTTAAAAAGAGGCAGGAGTGTCCAGAATGAAGGGAACTCCGGCAATTGACCACATCACATTGAGAAATTTTCCCCTGGTAGAGACACTTCAGCCTCTTTTTCAGCATGGAGCAGCACGGAGCTCATCATATGTTCCAGGGTTGAAATGAAGCTGAAATGTCCTGAAAGGAGGAAACTCTGAAGATGGATCAGCAATCATATTTAGAGCTCCTGCCTCTTATCGCACTTTACTCCAATCTTAACAATTGAAAAACAGGTGTGATGGGAACCATCAAAAGTTATCTGTTCGGTTTCATTGCCCAACCTATGGGCTTTGATGCAGAACAATGGGATCCCATGGAAAGCAATGGTTTTAATCTGGAGCACTGTCTCTTGTGTCCTATGGGATTTGGTCTAGAACCATAGGATCCCACGGAAAGCAGTGTTTTTGACCTGGATCACTGCTTCTTGTGTCCTATAAGGTTTGATACAGTACCATAGGATCCCATGGAAAGCAATAGTTTTAACCTGGATCACTGTATTTTGTATCCTACGGGGTTTGGTGCAGAACCATAGGATCCCATGGAAAGCAGTGGTTTTAACCTGGATCACTGCTTCTTGTGTCCTATAGGGTTTGATACAGAACCATAGGATCCCATGGAAAGCAATGGTTTTAACCTGGAGCACTGTCTCCTTGTATCCTATGGGCTATGATGTAGAACCATAGGACCCCATCAAAAGTAATGGTTTTAGCCTGGAGCAATGTCTCTTTGTGTCCTGTGGGGCTTGGTGCAAAACTATAAGATCCCATGGAAAGCAACTGCTTTAACCTGGAGCACTATCTCTTGTGTCCTATGGGGTTTGGTGCAAAAAAATAGGATCCCATGGAAAGCAATGGTATTAGCCTGGAGCACTGTCTCCTTTGGGCTTTAATGCGGAACCATAGGATCCCATGGAAAGCAATGGTTTTAATTTGGACGACTCTCTCTTGTAATCTGTAAGGCTTGGTGCAAAAAAAAATAGGATCCCATGAAAAGCAATAGTTTTAACCTGCTGTCGGCCTCCTTTAATGTAAGGGGCTTTGGGCAGGGCAAGGGATCTCTTAGTTTTTTGATACTGTAGTTTATCCTGATTAAAAATAAAAGTAATACTGACCTTGTGAGGAATATGAAAGATCAATGTATCGCCAGCTCTTAAGTTTCCAGTGTGAGTCTGATGGGGGGGCAGCACTCCAAAGGGGGCGATTCTCTCCCTTAAAGGGACAGTCACCCATGCTTTCCCCTCTCAATGTGATGAAGTGGCTTGGCTTTGCACTGGAATCCTTAGCAAGGAAAAAAAAATAAACGACAGCATTCTAAAGTGCGCGCATGCTTTCACTTCCAATATTTATCATGCTTTCAGTCTCAAGAAATAAGCACTAAGCAGGGCTCTAAACACTCATCACAGACACCCCTATTAAGTGCGGACATACGGGCCTCCAGTGACGCACACTATGCGCGACAATAGCTCCTGTTTCATTACGACCTGGGGGCGGGACTCTAGAGCGTGCGTCATCGTTCTGCGCCAGTCTGAAGCAAAGAAGGAAGGAGAAGAGAGAGGAAGGCTGACCTGCGGCCGGAGGAGGCTTCGGAGCCAAGATGGGGGGAGGCGACCTGGTAAGAAAAGCTGGGTTTTTGACTAAGGGTCCTTCCATACAGCCATATAACCCAGAATATCAAGGCAGGGCATCCCACAATATCTGCTTTGAACTGGGTTATCTGAGTCTACACTGCCATATAACCCAGCTCAAAACAGATAATGTGGGATTTTATTCAGCTGTGTGGAAGGGGCCAAAGGCTCCATTTACACTGCTATATAAAATCCAGATTGTCTGCTCTGAACTGGATAATATGGCAGTGTAGGCTCGTATAATTCAGTTTAAAGGAGATAATGTGGATTATCTGATTGGATAATCTGGATTATATAGCAGTGTGGAAGGGGCCTCGGTTGTTGGGACTCATTGTGAGGAGGGCAGCGGCTTCCTTTTCATTGGAAGAAGGATACATTACACTAGTAAAGGTAAAGGTTTCCCCTGAAGTTAAGTCCAGTCGTGACCGACTCTGAGGGTTGGTGCTCATCTGCATTTCTAAGCCGAAGAGCCGGCGTTGTCCATAGACACCTCCAAGGTCATGTGGCTGGCATGACTGCATGGAGCGCAAACATTACACTACATCACAAAATTTGAAAAGAAAAATTATGTTGTGTTGCTGTGAGTTTTCTGGGCTGTATGGCCACATTCCAGAAGCATTCTCTCCTGACGTCATAACCCATAACTATGGTAGCCATCCTCAGAGGTTGTGAGGTCTGTTGGAAACTAGGCACATGAGGTTTATATATCTCTAGAATGTTCAAGATGGCCAATTGCAACACACACTTGCCTCAGGCAGACAAGAGTTCTTTCTCCCACATTGAACATTCCACAGATACATAAACCCCACTTGCCTAGTTTCCAACAGACCTCACAACCTCTGAGGATGCCTGCCATAGATGTAGGCGAAATGTCAGGAGATAATGCTTTTGGAACATGGCCATACAGCCTGGAAAACTCACAGCAACCTAGTGGTTCTGGCCATGAAAGCCTTCGGCAATACAAAAATTCTGTTCCTGGTTTGAAAGTATTTTTCTTATTTAATTGTGTGGTACTTACTTTGAAAGTAGTATTTATACTTCAGAAACCTCATTTTTGTGACTGTCACAAACTGTGTTGAATTGGTTGAGACTTGGTAAAGATATTCATTTAAAAACTAGAGCAAAATGCGCTGCAGGATGTCCCACAAAAACAAAGTTTGTGCAGTTTCATAAACTTTTGCCATGTTTTTATGGTAGAACCAATTAGGAAATTTATAGCCCAGGAACAAAAATCATGTTGTATAGTGTTATGATGAGGCTATGGGGGCTTGACAAGGTATTCATTTTCTTTGTGGCTCATTCTTTCTTTCCTTCCTTTTTCTTCCCTCCCTTTTCTTTCTTTCTTCAATTCCTTCCTTCATCCTCCCCCCCCCTTCCTTTCTCTTCCCTTTTTCGTTCTTCCCTCCCTTCATACATTTTCCCTTCACTTCCTGCCTTCCCTGTTTTCTTCCCTCCCTCCTTTTTTTTTTCTTTCTCCCTCCCTTTCCATTGTACAAGTCACCTGGCAGCAGACGATCCATTTCTTGGCTAGTCACGTGAAAGAGGGCCACTTTACCTAGTCATTGGATGAAGGATAAATTGGGATTGGAGGATGTTCCCCGGTATATATATAAAATTGTGGAGCATGCCTCTCTGCATGCATGATATGGACTGTTACATTATACACTTACACTGTCTTTCTGTTAGTTTTGTTTTATTTGAGTGTGTTTCTTGTTCTTGTTCTGTAGGGATGTTTTTGGAGAATGTTTATTCAATGTTTATTCAAAGACGACATGGACTGATTTTTATGGATGAATGGATTTAACCATATGTCTTATATTTTTATATTGTATTGAATTGTTCTTAATGGATTTTATATATTGTTATGATTTTAACTATGTTTCAGCATCGAATTGCTGCCAGTTGTGTAAGCCGCCCTGAGTCCCTTCGGGTGAGAAGGGCAGGATATAAATGTTGGAAATAAATAAATAAATAAACTGCTTTTTTCTTATCAATAGAACTTGAAGAAAAGCTGGCATCCACAAACCTTGCGTAACGTGGAAAAGGTTTGGAAGGCAGAACAGAAACATGAAGCCGAACGCAAGAAAATCGAGGAACTCCAGCGGGAGCTGCATGAGGAGCGAGCACGAGAAGAAATGCAACGTTATGCAGAGGATGTGGGCGCAGTCAAGTATGTTAGAGGGGATTTTATTGGTGGGTGTTTTTGTTTAGGCCTTTAATTGAGTTAATTCTTCTCCAAGGCTTCACCATGAGAACAGACCAGAAGCAGGAAATGGACAGGGTTCTCATGAAAGAGTAGACATGGTCAGAAATATCATATTGTATACACTTTCCAGCTCTCTGTTATGTCAAGATATAAATGCAGGAATGCAGTACTGTACCTCAGATATTTTATTTAAACTTTCCGTTAGCTTGCTAATTTTCTTTACAATGGGAAAGCCAGTTAGAACACTTATCTTTCTGTAGTCAGTGCCACTTCAGTATGTGGATTAGCAGTAGGGCTATGAGTGGCAACTAAACTCTTCCCCATTTCCTCAACTAACATTTTGGTGTTTGAATAATGTCTCTTTTTAGCGTAATCGCCTTTTCTTTGTATTAGTTTGAACATTTTTTTCACATCATTTCCACCCTGAATGAATTAGGAAAAAAGATGAGAAGCTAGAATGGATGTACCAAGGACCCGGAGGCATGGTGAACAGAGAGGAATACCTTATGGGCCGCCCAGTTGACAAGTATGTGTTTGAGCCAATGGAAGACAAGGAGGGAGGCTGTTCCTCTGAGACTGGCCTTCTGCCAGGCTCCATCTTTGCCCCTACGGGTGCCAACTCTGCCTTGGATATGGCCAGCAAGATCCGAGAAGACCCACTTTTCATGATAAGGTAACTAATGAATAATCTTCTATGAAAACTGACTAGTGTTCAGAAAGAATTGTACCATAAGTTACAAAGGAGTTGTAAGCATCTTTAGTATGAACACTCAAAAAACCTTAATTTTTTCCTCATGATTCTCCCCAATGCTTCATCTTAAAATGTTGAACTGCATCCAAGAATATAGCAGAGTTGCTATTCCTGTCGTATTTATATGTATTTTCTCCCCTGGTTTTCATATGCATGGGAATTTAACATCAGTATTATTACTCCTTTTTTAGGAAGAGGGAGGAGGAAAAGAAACGTGAAGTCCTGAACAATCCAGTAAAAATGAAGAAGATCAAAGAATTGGTGAGTTAATGTTGAATATTTCTGAGAAGAGGTCAAAATACATAAGAACAGCAGGAAAGTGAATTTTAGGACTTCTACTCTTTCTATGCTGTCTTCCAGTTAAAAGCGTGTTCAGGAAATTCCATCGTGCTGATGGATAAAAAAACTGCCAATATTCTGATGCTGTCTTAAATGTTATGGTGCAGACACACTTGAAATTCTGTGTACATTGGTCATTGTTGCATCCCAGAGAAAATAACACAGACCAGAAAAAAGCTGTAGAAAATAGCATCCAAAATATGGAAGCGGTTTTCCTGTGAGAAAAGGTTGTGTTTTGAGTTTTGTAACTTAGAAAAATATGAATGGGTCATTAATAGTATGGAAAACAATCATAATATGGATAACATGGATAAGATGGAGGATCCCCTCTTCTTTCATTATGCTAGAGTCTAAGGTCATCTGATGAAGCTAAATGGTGGGGGATTTGGGTGGGAAAAAACAGAAGAGCTTCTTTATATAATACAAGTGTATTTTGCTAGCAAAACAGGTAATGCTAGCTACCAAGTTCATTTTTTAAAGGGTTCGTGCTAGTAAAGGCTAGTTGATGATGTATAGGCAGTCTTTGTGTTACAAATGACTCATAGTTAAGAACGGGGGTGAAATAAAAGGAAGTGAGAGAAATCTGCCCTTAGGGAAAATAAATTCACTCCTGAAAGGGTTATCATGGGGAAAAAGTGTCTCAGCTGAAGCTTTATAACCAATTCTTGTACCCACAACAAGCCAAATGTTTCAAAATCCAATCACAGGGACAGAAAATGAGGGGAAATATTCTGAACAGGGACACAGACAGCAAACGAACTCCACAAGGGTGTTAACCCTTTCCATTACATCCAAAGCTTTTATAGATAGATAGATAGATAGATAGATAGATAGATAGATAGATAGATAGATATAGGGGAACCCTGGTGGCGAAGTGTGTTAAAGCACTGAGCTGCTGAACTTGCGGACCAAAAGGTCCCAGGTTCAAATCCCGGGAGCGGAATGAGCACCCGCTGTTAGCCCCAGCTCCTGCCAACCTAGCAGTTTGAAAACATGCAAATGTGAGTAGATCAATGGGTCCCGCTCCGGCGGGAAGGTAACAGCGCTCCATGCAGTCATGCTGGCCGCATGACCTTGGAGGTGTCTACGGACAACGCCGGCTCTTCGGCTTAGAAATTGAGATGAGCACCAACCCTCAGAATCAGACATGGCTGGACTTAACATCAGGGGAAACCTTTACCTATATATAGATGTATATATATTTATCTCAACAGAACCTATCTTGTTCATAACTTGGGGGCTCCCTGTATTTCCTTTAGCATTGTAAGATATATGCATGTGAATATCAATTTCCTGACAATAAAAGTAAGAAGATGCTGTTGTTCGTATCACTTACTTGTGGGCTTTACAAAGGGTTCTGGTGAGCCACCATGGGAACAGACTACTAACTAAGATAGGCCTGTGGTCTGATCCAGACAAATTCTTAAATTCTTGGAATAAATAGATTATAAAATCACTTAGAAACACCATGAATAGTATGGAAATATTTTCACCCGCTTGGTATATCTACACTGTTGAATTAATACACCACTTTAACTGTCATGGCTCAGTGCTATGGAATTGACACTTTTTAACAAAAAAAGGCTAAAGATCTTGTAAAACTACAGTCCCCCTGACTTCATATAATTGGGCCATGGCAGTTAAAGCAGCACTAAAGTTAAACAAAAGGTTCAGTTAAAGCTGAACTAATTCTACAGTGTAGCTGCACCCATAACTTGTCTCTTGCTGTCTTCATATGTTCTAGCTGCAAAGCAGTTTGGATAAGAAGAAAAAGAAGAAGAAAAAGGATAAGAAAAAGAAACACAAGAAGCATAGGCACCACAGTCCTAGTAGCAGCGATGATGAGCAGAACAAAATTAGGTACATACCTCTACCATGTATGGACAGCACCACTTAACATTTGCTTTACCCATTATTTTTCAATGTACTTTACAGTCTTTGTAATTTTGATCTTGCAAAGTGTCGCATTCCTTTTTTAGAGGTGTATGAAGGAGGGAATTAATTTCCTAAAGCTGCAGAGTTAATATTAAAGTTAAATTTTAAGCCAGACTCTCTCCATGAAGTAACAGTGGCTCCATGGCTATTAATAACTGCTAATGTGGGGGCTTCCTGCTTTGTTGTCTACACTGCTCACTGATTACCTTGATAAAACTGCAGTGTCTTAGCCAAAAAGAATATTTGTACATTTCCATCCTACCTCTAAAGCAGCGGTTCTCAACCTGTGGGTCCCCAGGTGTTTTAGCCTACACCTCCCAGAAATCCCAGCCAGTTTATCAGCTGTTAAGATTTCTGGGAGTTGAAGGTCAAAAGATCTGGGGACCCACAGGTTGAGAACCACTGCTCTAAAAAACATATCAGAAGCCCCAGAGAAAGGGATTCCTGAATATCTGATCTGCTTCTCCTGTTTTACTCATTGGCCTGGGAGCTGGACAAGATTTGGCATTTATAGGATCAAAGAGGGGATAATCTGGGTCTCTCTGACCCAGCCAGGCAAAGGAATTGCAATTGAATTTTATTGAATTTTGCTTTAGGTCACGAGAAAAAATGGACAACTCTCCAGAAACATTTCACTCCAGGATGCCAGAGTATGGCTTGCAGGTATGGACAGCTATCCTTTCATTGCTCATTACATGTTTTTTTGGAGACAAACATTTGATTGTTTGCTCTGTAACCACAGGAGTTTTGCCTTGCGCTAGCATTTACAACTGTCACATTTCTCTCATTCTAGATTCGAGGTAACGGTCATGACAAGGTGCTTTCGCATAAGCTACAACAGAGGAGTATGTCAAAAAGCCAATGCCTATCACCAGAGAGGCACTCTAGCAAGAAAGCTCAATATGAGGTGGAGCAGAGCAGTCGCAGGAGGTCAAGATCACCTAGAGACAATAAACAGTAAGCAGGGATGGGGCATCTACTGTGTTTTTCTATAGTTGGGTATCTTTTTTGTGCTGTGGAGTCCAAGCTGTGTATGTATAACTTAACTTAGATACTCAGCAATGCCTGAGTTAGTTTGTGCTGTTTATTCAAAATAGTCATTACGTTGTCAAAGGCTTTCATGGCCGGAATTACTGGGTCACTGAGTTTTTCGGGCTGTGTGGCCATGAGAGAATGCTGCTGAAACATAGCCATACAGCCAGAAAAAATCACAGCCACCCAGAAATAGTCATTGTTTGGCTTTGAGTTTTAGGAATAATCCCATTACAAATTCATAAGGATGTAAGTAAACTACAACTCCCATCATATTCTGTCAGTTCCCCTCCTAGCCTGGAAGTGTTTTAAGTTGATTGTGATAGTTATGTGTGCAAAGTTTAGTCCAGATCCATTGTCAGAGAAATTGACACAGTTATTTGCCTGTGGGTGAACTTCAACTGCCATCATGTAGCCACCCTCAGTCCCCTGATGGGTGAGAAGGGTGGGGTAGAAGTGATGTAATAATCATCATCATCATCATCCTCGGTCAATCTCCCCCAAATCCACCAGTATTCAAAACTGGTCATTATAGGTATGCCTGTCAAGTGTGGTCCAGATCCATCATCAGTGGGGTTCACAGTTCTCTCTAGATGTGGGAGCCATCCTGAAAAATACATATATTGGTACATATTTTGACTCCTACTATGTATATACATTTGAATTCAGTTGCATATAGTGGGATATCATCAAAAAGCAGGGCATGAATTATTTTGCCTTCCAACACAAAATTAAGTTATAATACAGCATAGAGAGAGGGCAGAGGAGTGGAATGAACCCAAATAGCTCAAATTTCATTGGGATCAGATAATCATTTTTATGGTTGAAATAAAATTCTTCTTGAATTGCAGGCACAACAGCAGGGACCAGAAGACAAAAGCAGGAGGGAGGAGTCTTTCTCCTAAAAGAGAAAGCTACAGAAGGCAACAAATCTCAAGGTAAGCTGGGCAGCTATAGTAACATTATAATATAGATATTGTGTCTTATGTAATATTTATGTAATAACTATTGATCTTATGTACATTGTAAGCCTGAGGGCAAATTAGCATTGTGTAAGCTGTTCTGAGTGCTTTTGTGGCTGAGGAGCAGGATAAAACATTCATAAATATAAAGAGTAAAATGACAGTAATAGTGAATATTCATTTCACAACATTAGATTGTGTCATAGGATAATAACTTTATAGAGATATGCATGCAAGAAGCATGAAAAGGAATGGAAAAACAAAGAGGGCCCCACTGTGTTTCAGTGTGTTGACCCAAAACAGCCAAATATGATCCATATTTTTAAAAGCCACCTTCCTAAATGCTAGGACTAGAAACATGCTCCTGTTTTTGAAATCAGCAGCATATAATGGGAGTGAAGAACCCCAACATGTAGGGATTACCACACGGAGGCTTCAAAGCAGCATTATTCTGCCATGCGGACCACTCCAAAAGCAAATTTCTTAGACAAGGGATATTGAGAGATGGTTTTGCCAGTTCCTTCCTCCAAAATATAGCTCACAGCACCTGGTGCTCATTGGCAGTCTCCCATTCAAGTACTAACTAGGAATGACCCTGCTTAGCTTTAAGACCAGACAGGAGTGTTAAAGCAGTGTTAAAGGTTGGAACACTGCATATGGCCACAAGAATTTGTAAGAACAGGTCTTGGTGCTTCAGATAGCTTCCAGGATAAATCCTTACTCAACATAATGATGCTTCATTTGTTGCTGCCTTGACATAAGTAATCTTTAATTCCATGCTCCTTATAACACAGTGGTGATGGTGGTCCCTGTCTCCATTTACAATAGCTGGGAGCTTGGTTTATAGCTGAAAGGGGATGTGGTGTGAACCTCAACATAATAGTCTATTGTGCTTCCAGTTTTGATCTGTAATCCTGAGTGGCTAAAATCATCCTTGCTTGTTTGCTCTAAGCAGAAAACTCACAGCAGAAGAACTGGAGAAGAAACGGAAAGAAATGATAGAGAATGCTAAGTGGCGGGAAGAGGAAAGGGCGACCAATGTGCACAGACATAGAAAAGAAGAGGAACGAGAGCGAGCCCTGGAGAAACTTGGCCGGAATGATGGGAAGTTTATACAGTAAGTGTCCTCCTTCTTCCATTCTCAAATGTTTTCAGCCACAGAGCCCTTTTTGAAACAAAAGTTTCTCATGGAATCCCAAGAAATGTTTATATATTTCTATGTTTTTATGGCACGAGCAAACCTTTTGACCAAAACAAACTTGACAATATTTTAGTGGAAGACCCCAGGGGCCATCCAGTCCAACCTCCTTCTGCCATGCAGGAAAAACATAATCAAAGCACCCCCAACAGATGGTCATCCAGCCTTTATAATAATGATATCAACAATAATAGCAGAAACCCCAGAAGCTATCCATTTCAACTCCCTTCTCTATTTTCCTCATCCTAATAATCCAGATACTATTGTTTATTTGGGTGCAGGGGATCTCAAGATATATATGCCCATGTGTCCTACTTTATACTCTCCTTTCCTATGTCTTTCTGTTCTCACCAATTCTGAGAAGAAACAAATGCAGTGAAACTTTGACTTACAGGCGAACCAACTTACAAGTTGTTTGAGTTACAAGCTGTTGCTTGGTTGATTTTTGCTTTTGACATGCGAGCCGAGATTTGAGTTACAAGCTAGTGCAAGAACTACTGTGAGAGTTTGCCACCTACCATCTTAAGCAGGGCTTTAAAGGAGCAGCCAGGAAAGCTCTTTGCTCTTGTCCTTGCTGTTATTTCTGCCAACCCAGGGCTTTAGGAGATTGTGGGAAAGCTGAGGGGCCAGAAGTCTATCATCTGTAAACTTTTATCCTGATTAAAATAGGCAAGTTACACAGATACTTGTCATTCTAATAGATCATTACAGAAGAATTTTACTGGGGTTTCCCCTTAAAGCAGGAAAAGGAAATGTATGTTATAGGCTTATAACCTTCCAATCCTGCCCCTCCTCCAATCGCGAGAGAACTTCCCTTCCTGATACTGGCCTCACTCATTTTAGAAACATTTTGAAAGGAAGGAAGAATCAAACCTCCCTGGGCATGTTTTTATTGAAACACCTTGCCGGTAAAAGCAAGGAAAGTGTGTTGAGAAAGGCAAATGTTAGTAAAGAAGAAGAAAATTAAATGAAGTGTGATCTTGAAGGAAAATACCTACCCTACACTTAATAAATCTAATGTATTCTCTACATTTTATGAATTATTTTAATACAGTATTTGTTAGTTAGAAAGTACATTTTTCTTATTTAAAAACACATAGCAAAAATTGTGTAGTTTCCGGGGCGCTGGAATGTATTAATAGCATTTCAATGGGGAAATGTGATTGGACATAAGCGTGATTACAGGACAAATTAAACTCGTAAATCAAGGTATCACTGTACTTTTAAAGCTAAAAATGTGACTTTCTTAATCTTAATCACATTTTCTCCTCTCTTCTTCTCCTCTAGCCATATGAAGCTGGAGAGTGCATCTACTTCCTCTCTTGAAGATCGAGTCAAAAGGAACATTCACTCCATTCAAAGGACTGCAGCTGCCTTGGAAAAGAATTTCATGCAGAGATGAGATTCACTTTTTTCTTCATGAGACCCTTGAGAACTTGCATTTGAGGCATGCTTTTTTAACCTCAAAGGAATGAGAGAAACAGAAAAACTGACCATGAGACTTTCACAGCCTTTGATCAGCTTTCTTTTCTCTGTGAGAGATGTGAGAGCAATGAACGACAGTTCATTGCAATGCATTGCTACAAAGACAGTTCTAAAATACACGAACTTGGTGTTTAAAAATTCTCTAGGTGGCTTTTTTTGTTTAACTTGGTGTGCTCATTAGCCATTTTAGCAGAACCTGTGTCTTTTATTTGATGCACCATAATTTCCCCATAGTGTGGAAGGGCTTCAGGATTTAGACATAGGAGTATGAAATAATGCAAGTTGCTGCCTCATATGTTCACATCCACAATAGACATCAGTAGTAAGAAGGAGGGCAAGAAAATGAGAAAAATAACCGCCGCCGCCCCCCCCCCCCCCAAAAAAAACTAGCATTTTATTATTTGATATTCCCAAATATCAAATAAGGAATCATTTAGGAATAGCTTAGGGCAGCTGGTGTTTGGACAGGTCCAGACTGACAGTGAGATCCATTGAAGAATGCAAAAGCTCATTTTCTGTCTTCCTGGCTTGTTTTTCTCTATTCTTCAAGAACGGTGTTTCCTTCAGCCCAGTCACTGCTTACAACCTTTAAACAAGGTTTTTGACACATATCTAATACTACAGAACCAGTAGCTCCTTTTTAAAAAATGGGAAATGTATTTGTGTTTTATGAAGACTTCTCTGTGTAGACACAAAACAATTTTTTGAAATAGACATGCATACTTTAGGGAGAAAAAGCAAAAAGTAACTTTGGGTCCAATAGAACTTTAATACAGCATTATTCTGTATATATTTTCTTTGGTAATGTTGTAAATATTGAACTTTGTATATCTGTGTGGCATTTATTATAATGCATTTGAAGCAGCCAATGTGTTTGTATCATTAAGAAGAGGTTTATGTTATAGGCTAGAGCTTTTCCAACTGTGTCACTGAGTTGGCTGCAGTGCGTAGGTGGTCGTGCGTATGTGATGAAAAAGGAGAAAAAATCTTGGAAATCCATGTTATCTTCCAAATCATATATTTTTAAAAACATAAAATGAAAGGTTTTCACAAGATATGTTGTGTCCTCGTGTTTTGTTATTACAATTTATATATGTGTCTATATCTCTTCTAAGGGGTTGGTTTTAAGCTCTGGTTTGTTAGTAAAGTGGAATAACTGTGTTGCCAAATGACGCATGTTTAAAAGGTGTGTCATCAACATGAAATTTTTGGAAAGCTCTGTTATAGGCTGTTGAAAATAATGTAGGCTTCCTTTAGTAGGAAAGCACAGCAGTTGCCAAACCAAAAAAAATCATTATTTTCCAGTCAATAACAACTAGCTTTCTAGAATGGGGAGGAAAGTAGTTGTACTCTCTGCCATATAGGTGCTCTCTAGAACGCCTTTGGGCTACATACTGAAAAATGGCCAAATAAAAGGGGATTATAAAGAGTGCCGTCTCCAATCAAACCAAAAGTAATTTGATATTTTGTTTACATAGTAAAGCACATTGCCTTGGGGTCATGAGTGCAATAGCCACCTCCCTCTTGGATTCCTCTATAACTTCTGACAGGCAGCCAAATATTTAGTTAATATATTTTGTATCTCCCAGAACTGCAATCTAGCATTAAAACGTTTATATTTAAACAGCCTGCATAGTTCCAGATGTTTTCTAACATTTGTATATCAGTAAGCAATATTCAAGAGTCCTGATGAAACTATAAATTGGCAGAGCAATACTTTCAACATACCTTAATATAACACTTTGTAATATGATTTTTGTTTGTGGGTTATAAATGTCATTTCCGAATTGGTTCTATCATAAAAACATGAAAATGTTTATTAAACTGCAAAAAGGTTTTTGTGGGATATCCTGCAGCACATTTTGGTATAGCTTTTCAATGAATATCTCAGAATCTCAAACAATTCACCATAATTGTTGTTTATTCGTTTATCTGCTTCCGACTCTTCAGGACTTCATGAACCAGCCCACGGCAGAGCTTCCTGTCAGCTGTTGCCACCCCCAGCTCCTTCAAGGTCAAGCCAGTCATTCCAAGGATAACATCGATCCAGCTTGCCCTTGGTCGGCCTCTCTTCCTTTTTCCTTCCATTTTCCCCAGCATCATTCTCTTCTCCAAGCTTTCCTATCTTCTCATTATGTGGCCAAAGTACTTCATCTTTGCCTCTAATATTCTTCCCTCCAGTGAGCAGCCGGGCATTATTTCCTGGAGGATGGACTGGTTGGATCTTCTTGCGGTCCAAGGCACTCTCAGGATTTGCCTCCAACACCACAGTTCAAATGTGTCTGTTTGCCTTTGCTCAACCTTCCTTATGGTCCAGCTCTCGCATCCATAGGTTACCATTGTTTTAACTATGCGGACCTTCGTTGCCAGTGTGCTTTTCACTATTTTATCAAGGTTGGCCATTGCTCTCTTCCCAAGAAGTAAACGTTTTCTGATTTCCTGGCTGCAGTCTGTGTCTGTAGTAATCTTCGCACCTAGAAATATAAAGTCTGTCACTGCTTCCACGTTTTCTCCCTCTATTTGCCAGTTATCACTCAGTCTGGTTGCCATAATCTTGGTTTCCTTGATGTTTAACTGCAACTCAGCTTTTGCACTTTCTTCTTTCACCTTGGTGATAAGGCTCCTCAGCTCCTCCTCGCTTCCAGCCATCAGAGTGGTATCATCTGCATACCTACGGTTGTCAATGTTTCTTCCAGCCATGTTTAACTCCAGCCTTGGATTCATCAAGCCCCTCACGTTGTATGATGTATTTTGCATACAAGTTGAATAGGTAGGGTAAGAGTATACAGCCCTGCCATGTTCCTTTCCCAATCTTGAACCAGTTTGTTGTTCTGTGGTCTGTTCTTACTGTGACTACTTGGTCTTTATACAGATTTCTCAGGAGACAGACAAGATGACTTGGTATCCTCATATCACCAAGAACATGCCACAATTTATTATGATCCACATTGAAAGGCTTTAGAATAGTCAATAAAACAGAAATAGATGTTTTTCTGAAACTCCCTGGCTTCCTCCATTATCCAGCGGATATTACCAATTTGGTCTCTCATTCCTCTGCCTTTTCTAAACCCAACTTATACATCTGGCACCTCTCGCTCCATGTATTGCTGGAGTCTGCCTTGCAGGATCTTGAGCATTACTTTACTGGCATGGGAAATTAGTGCCGCTGTACGGAAGTTTGAGCATTCTTTAGCATTTCCCTTTTTTGGTATGGGAATATAAATTGACTTTTTCCAATCTGATGGCCATTCTTGTGTTTTCCATATTTACTGGCATATGGCATGCATCACCTTGACAGCATCAAGTTCAAGTTCACTTTATTACAGTCAGTGACCAGCTCATAAGAAGGACACAGTCCTACACAAACACATCTGGTCTAAGGGTCAGGAAATTTAAAACTTTAAAACTTCAAAACTTTAAAACTCTAAAACTTTAAAATAAGTGCATTGCCAGGACATCAAGACAATTAAGCCAAAGCCATATACAGGATTATATCAAAACCCAACACAATTAGTGGAAGCAAAAGAAGGAGAGTCTGAAGGGAGGGAGTTGAAGTGTTCATGTGGCAGAGGGAAGGGAAGTCCAGTCAAACAGAGGAGGGAGCAACATCTATGCTACAATGAAAAGACTAATCCCAATTTCCTGCTAGTATGAATCTTGACTTGTACTAGCTTGTGCTATTAGTCATTGACTGTTATATTTTAATCGCTGCTGTGCAGAACTTGGCGACATTATAAGTTATAGCCGAGTTTGATCTGAAAGCAGCAGGGAGATGTAAAATTGTCAAGAGCGTCTTGGGTGTTTCTATAGCCATGGCATAATGAGGCGGGATCAAATATCTCTATAGAACAGGCACTGAAGAAGCACATGTTCCCTTGTCTCTATGTTTGACAGCAACATCTTTCAAGATTTCAAACAGTTCAGCTGGGATCGTCGTCTCCTACTGCTTTGTTATTAGCAATGCTTCTTGAGGCCCATTCAACCTCATTCCTCAGGATGCCATAGAGCACATGTATATCTATTTTTTTTCTATACCCGTTTAGTGGGCAGCCTTCCTCTAAATATGCAAATTTACATGGACTGGCAAATACCAATACACGCTGAATAAGTAAGTGCCCATAGTGAGAGCCGCTTTGCTTCCCGTCTGTCTCCAGGCTGGCGCAGAGCTCTGTTCTTCTCAAAGGCGTCGCTGTCCGTCCAATGAGACGCCCCGGGACGTTCCGTGGTAATCCTCCATTCATAATTCCAGGGGTCTCACCGTTGATTGGTTGCCGAGACCTTAAAACGAAGAGGGGCGGTCCTATCTTACTACGTCACTGCCTCTTTCCGAACGTACCACTATTACAACAAGGGGGAGTGAGCGGAAGAGTTGCTGACCCCTCAGGCTGCATCTCCTTTGGAGCTCAGTCTCCGTTGACCATTTTGTCTGCCAGGAAAATAGCACTGGTCTCACTTAATCGTCGTTTTTTCATATATATATTCCACGTCTTCCCCTCCAACGGCAATGGTACATCCTTCTCCGCCCCCTCCCTCCGGCCGCCGCCATCTTGGCGCCTCCTTTGCGCAGGAGCCGAGCTGGGAGTTCGTTCCGCGGTGGAGCAAACCACCGAGTCCGAAGCGCGGGGGGTAGGCGGGGCGAAGCCACATCCTGGCAGCGGGAGAAACTATCCGATGGCTGCTGTGAGAACGGGGCGATCTTAGGTCCAGTTTGGAAGGATCTGGGAGGGCACCATTTGGCAGCTGACAGGGGGGTGGGGCCGGGACCCTACCATTTGCGAAAGAGGGGAGAGCTTGGGTTTTTTTGGGCTAAACCATTGCGACTACGGGGGGGGGAGGGGTGTATATGCCTTTGGTTGTTACTGTTACAAATGATTCATATGCATGTCTATGAACGTCCGAGTGATAGCGCTGAGTGGGTGGTACCACTGCAACTGCATTCGGTAGGGTGTCCCACTATCTATTCGGCTCTAAGCGTAGGAAAGAGGGAGGGGCTGGACTGTACCATTTGGAGAAGTAAAGGAACAGCACAGATTTGATGGGGGAGTCCGTTGTGAATAGTGAGGGAGGATCAATTGGGAGGCTATACTACGGGTGACACCATTTGAGGCAGAGAGGGGAGGACAGGAGGGACCACTTTGAATTTGGAGGAGTGTGGTAATCCCCAAGTGACACCCTAAAGTAAAAGAGGTGCCAGGTAAAAGAGCCATAGCATTAGTAAGTGGATATTAGAAGTACAGAGGACAGGCCTCTTTTGTCCCCTTTCTATTGGGCCAATGGGTAGGAGTACTTAGGAGTGAGAGTCATCAGATGGGCCCAAGCCGTGCCATGCCAAGGCCGTCCTCTTGTTAGGAGGCAGGGGTTTCTTCAAGCAGGCCGCCCGGAGGGTCTTCTCGCTGCCATGGCTTCGAATTGCACTGGAAACACCTCGGCCGCCAGCGTGGCCGCCACTCTGGGCAGCGCCCTCAGCGCTTCCAAGACCAAGACCAAGAAGAAGCACTTTGTCTGCCAGAAAGTGAAGCTCTTCCGCGCCTCGGAGCCCCTCCTGAGCGTCCTGATGTGGGGAGTCAACCACACGGTGAGTGGGAGCTTGCGCGCCTTCTTACTTCCACACCACATTCTTAAGAAAGTGGTACCCATCCCGACGCATGTGGGGATGGGCACCGTGCCACCGAATGTGTCTATCCTCCAAGACATTCCTCTTGGAGTTCGGTGTCATATTTATGCAGAGGACACCCAACTCCATTACTTGAGAAGCCAGACTTGGCCACAGTGGTACACACATTTGTTTCATCGTGAATAGACTACTGCAATGCGCTCTACGTGGGGTTGCCTTTGAAGACTATTCGGAAGCTACAAATGGGCCAACGGATGGCAGCCAGATTCCTCACTGGGATGGCATCCAGGGAGCACACAACCCCCCTGCTATGTCAGTTCCACTGGCTGCCAGTCTGTTACTGAGTACACGTCAAAGTGCTGGCTTTAGGCTATAAAGACCTAAATAGTACTGGCCCAGCTTACCTGTCCGAACATATCTCCCTCTATGACCTACCTCGGAGGTTAAGATCTTCTGGGGAGGCCCTTCTCTCAGTCCCACCTCCTTCACTACCGTGATTGGTAGGCACAAGAGACAGGGCCTTCTTAATGGTGGCCCTTCAGCAATGGAGCTCCCTCCCCAGCGAAATTAAAGCAGCCCCCTTCCTCTTGTCCTTCAGGATGAAAGTAAAAGCCTGGTTATGGAAGCTAGTTTTTGGCTAGCCAGTTAGTGCAATATGAGTATGTGCAATAGTGAAATGACTATTGGAATGGCCTTGGATTTTGATTCTGGATGACGTGATTTTAATGATTGTTTTATTATTGTTTGATTTTTTATTTTAATGTCTATGTTAATTTTATTGTATGTATGTATGTATGTATGTTCATGGCATCAAATTGCTGCCTTTCTGTAAGGCCGCTCTGAGTCCTCCTTATGGGGTGAGAAAGGTGGGCTATAAATGTAGTAAATAAGTAAATATTCCTTTCCACCAAAAGCCAAGGATCCTGAAACAGTGCCTGTCAGCTGTAATGGACTGAATGTGGGTGAATAGATTGAAATTAAATCCCGACAAGACAGAGATGCTCCTGGTCAGTTGCAAGGCAGATCAGGGTATAGGAATGCAACCTGTGCTGGATGAGATTACAATCCCCCTGAAGGCTCAGGTACACAACCTGGGGGGGATCCTGGACTCATCACTGACCCTGGAGCCACAGGTGTCAGCGGTGTCAAGGAGCACCTTTGCACAATTAAAACTTGTGCGCCAGCTGCGCCCGTACCTTGAGACGCCAGACTTTGCCACCATAGTGCATGCCCTAGTGACATCTCAATTTGACTGATAATAATAATAACAATAACAACAACTGCAAAAGGCCACCCTACTGGGATCTGCACGCATCATCCGAAAATACATCACACAGTCCTAAACACTTGGGAAGTGTTCGACTTGTGATTTTGTGATACGAAATCCAGCATATCTATCTTGTTTGCTGTGTCATATGTCGTTGTGTCAATAATAATAATAAAATCTTTATTTGTATCCTGCTTTTGTCCCTAAAACTGGACCCAAAGTGGCTCACAACATTGTGTAAAAGACAATATAAAATAATGTACATATATAAAACACAACCTATAAAACTATTTTGCAATCAGAGATAATTATACATATTTAAAAACATTCATCTAATACAATTATTACAAGTTACTCAACAAGGCAGATAATAAGATTAACACGACTCAATAAAAGTTAGCCTTCCTGTCATTACAGCTAAGTGTCTTCATCAAAAGCTTGCATGAACAGGAAGGTCTTTAGCTGCTTTTTAAAAGATTTCAGAGAAGGGGGTGTTTTAACCTTCTTAGAGAGGGATTCCAAAGAGTTGGAGCAGCCACTGAGAAGGCCCTCTCTCTCGTTGGCACCAACTGCATTTGTGATGGTGGTGACAGTGGGAGCAGGGCCTCGCTAGAGGATCTTAACATTTGGGCAGGTTGCTATGAGAAGATGCAGTCAGATAGGTAAGTAGGACCTGAACTATTTGGGGCAATGGTTTCAACCTGTGGGTCCCCAGATGTTTTGACCTTCAACTCCCAGAGATCCTAACAGCTGATAAACTGGCTGGGATTTCTGGGAGTTGTAGGCCAAAACACCTGGGGACCCATAGGTTGTGAACCACTGATTTAGGGCTTTAAAGATCAAAACCAGCACCAGGCCCAGAGAGGAATGGGCAGCCAGTGCAGGTGCTTTAACAGGGAGGTGGTATGCTCCCTGTGTCCAGCACCTGTTAATAACCTACTGCAACACACTCCACCTGGGGCTGCCTTTGAAGAGCGTTCGGAAGTTTCAACTGATTTCAACTAACCTGGTTAGTTTCAACTAACCTGGTCAGCTACCAGGTTACTAACTGGAGCACCACACAGGGATCGAACAACTCCCATGCTACAGCAGCTCCACTGCTCCCAGTTTGCTACCAAGAGAAATTTAAAGTGCTGATCAGTACCTTTAAAGCCCTAAACAGTTTGGGATCAGACTATTTGGCCAACCACCCCTCTTCATACGAACCTGCCCAGACACTGCGATCATCATGGGAAACCCTCTTCGCTCCCCCGCCTCCATCTCAAATCCGGTTGATGGGACGAGAGAGAGGGCCTTCTTCAGTTCCCGCCCCCCCCCCCCCCCCCCCGAACTGCCTTCTGAAGGAAATCAAAACGTTCTCCTCGCTACCCTTCTTCAAAAAGCAGTTAAAAACTTTTTTGTTCTCCCAAGCAATATGTCAGCCCCTTTCTGTACTTAACTGTAGAACCCTATATATCTCACAAGTGAAATCATTTGATTTCATTGCAACATAGTTCCATCTATGTGGGATTGAAGCCTTATTCAAATGTACTGTACCAATAACTCTCATGCATTTATCAGCTATATGTCAGTTTAGCACAAGTCATCTTTTCTATTGCCCGCCCATCCACTTTTTTGTTTTTATCTACAATGAATTTGGGTTTCTTGAATGTACTATTTCCTTTACAGCAAAAGCACATATATGTAAATGTTAATGCACATTGGAGCCCCCGGTGGTGTAGTGGATTAAAGCCTCGTGACTTGAAGGTTCGGTTGCTGATCTGAAAGCTGCCAGGTCCGAATCCCACCCAGGGAGAGTGCAGACGAGCTCCCTCTATCAGCTCCAGCTCCATGCGGGGACATGAGAGAAGCCTCCCACAAGGATGATAAAAACATCAAAAAACATCCAGGCGTCCCCTGGGCAACGTCCTTGCAGACGGTCTGTTCTCTCACACCAGAAGCGACTTGCAGTTTCTCAAGTTGCTCCTGACACGAAAAAAAAAGTTGAAACTTTGTGCAATCTGTACAATATTTGAAATTTATCTATAAACTATATGTTTAGGTAACTAGACCACTGGATTGTGTCAATTGATTCAGAGCTTTTCTTTTATGTTATGTAGCAGAAATTATTGGCACCTTCCCTTGTCAAGACAGGGCAGTCCAGTTGAAACTTGGTTTAATTTCACATCCTGTGCTCAGTTGTCTGGAGCAAACGATTGCATTCATTGTAAAATGAAAATTTTCCCCAAGCGGGAAAAAATATGTATTTTCAGTTTGCGGCAGAGTGCCATATAAATTCTACATAAATATTTGCGAATTAGCATCATAGTTTCTGTTTTTGTTATGTGCAAGTATGTACTTGTGATCCCTGTCTAGGATTTAAAAACATTTAAAAAAATATTTTAAGAATTCGATGACATCCTTTAAAGGCTTCCATTGTGATCTCCTGAAAATGTAATTAGCTCTAGTTATCAAGATGATCCCAGAGTACGTGGAAGGACACATTTTTAATATCAGCCACTCCTTCTTTTTGTGGGCTGGGATTGAATTCTCTTTGTATCGGTCTTAACAAATGATGTGTGGCAACATGTCCATGTTATCAGGGAGAAATGGCACCTATCACTTCAAATTACAGGTGTATACTTGCCCTGCCTATGATGCAGATGGCAAAAATGCCATACACAAACAACTGTCACATTTTCTGTGGCAAACAGCAACATCACAGCTATGATTTGTTTGTTTTTTGTTGCAAATTTTGTTAAACCTCTTTTTCAACTGTACTAGACACTAAGCCCATGGCTTCAGATCAGATTTCCTGTCAAGTTTTTAAACAGAGCACACCAGCAAGAATGAGAATGCCAGTTTTGCTAATACATGTTTAAGGAGTAATGGAGATCTGGACTTTTAACATGGGGATATAGAAGCCAAGTACAGAAGTGTGATTGAGTCCCAAATTACCATAATGTTTCTCACCTCCGGCTGATCGGCAACTCTGTAATATTTATTTCCATGTTTTTGTGGTAATTAATATTTGGGTGTGTTTAAGGAAATGTCAGACCAGTAGAAGATATTCGTCACAGCAGAGAAGTCCTCCATTGTAGAAGCAGAATGCCTCTGATAGTTAGGCACTGGGGCAAATCTGTTGTCTTCTAGGCGGCTTCTGGCTGGCCAGCCACTGTGATAGACAGAATACGTCATCATGACTTGGAGTTGGCTGGGTTTGTCAGTCATTTGGCTGCTCTTAGCAATTGTGTGGATTTCTTCCGTTTATCTTCTGCTTACATGAGCTAACTGGTACTTAAAATTCAGAGTTTTCTTTTTGAACTGTTTGAGTTCATAGAGTCATAGAGTTGGAAGATATAATAAGAATCATCCAGTCCAACCCCTGGCCATTCAAAGCACTTCTGACAGATGACCATCCAACCACTGCATAAAACGTTCAGAGGAGACTCTGAAACAGCATATTCCATTGCCAAACAGCTCTAAGCATCAGGAAGTTCTTCTGTTAGGTGCAATCTTTTTTCCTGAATCCATAGCTCTGTGTGCTAGTCACTGGCGCAGCAGAAAACAAGCCTGCCCACTCCTCAATATGATATCCTTTCAAATATTTAAAAATTGCTCTCATGTTCCCAGACCTCTCCTTATAGAGCTCTGCTTTCAAATTTTTGATTGTTTTGGTTGCTTTCTCTGAGCATGTTCCAGTTTGCCAATATCTTTCTTGAATCGTGGTGTCCAGAACTGGACCCAGACTTCCAAGTGACGTCTGACAAAAGCAAAATGGAGTGGAACTATTGACTTCCTTCAATCTAGACACTATACTTCTATTGATGCAGCCTAGACTCGTATTGGCTTTTTCTCCTCCCTCTCCCAAATATGTGTTCCTCCTCTCACAGACATTTGACTATCTCCCTCCCAAAAAAAACCCCCTGTGCTCCTCTTCTCGTTGCCTTGTGGAATATTGTCAGCTTCTGCTTAGGAATGAGGTTGGAATTTGCAGAGTCTAATGTCTGTGACTTGCTTGCAATGAGTAAAGAGACAAACATGTGATGACAGAAAATCTTAGGGGACAGTGGAAGGTTGTCTGCTTCCCACAGTCATTTAGCTGACAGTTTTTAGAAGCAGCAAGCACAAACCCAGTGGCCCTGCATCTCAGTCATTAAGCTCTTCTTCCATTCTTATGTGTATGATGAAGGGTGTCTTCCCAATTGCTTGTCATGAACAAACTAATTCAACTGTGTGAAGGACCCTAAGTTAACCACTCACACGCGGAGCCATAGGACTTGACAGCTTTGGCATGGTGTCTCCCTGGATTCTTCTCTGCTTGAAATCCTGTTGTATTGCTGCATCAAATCAATTTGGTTCATAAATGCAAGGAAATCACTTTCCCCTTCACAGGCAACAGAATTACTTAACCATCAGGGGAAACTGCATAATGTGCTTCTGTGCTTCATGAATCAGTATGGTTCTATCGCTGCCTCCTGATCAAACATAAGTCCAGGAGGGAATGGACTCCAGTAAATTTGAATATTACAAGTTCTTGAAGTAAAGCATTAAGCTACAATTGTTCCCTTGCATTTGAAGTTTTGGTTTTTGTGGATTTGGTTATTAATGGATTTGATTAAAACTGTTTCTCTCTAATAATCTCTAGGTCCTCCAATGTGACCCTTCAGTCATGCAGGGGGATGTTGAGATTTCTTGAGAGAACACTTCTCTAGGAATCTCTAGGTTGTCCAATGCGATTCTGTAGCCTTCCTCCAGCTGAAATTGACCATAAAGTCATGCTGGAAAACTTAGAAATTCCTAGAGAGGTGTTCTCAGAGGTAAGAAAAAATAGTATTGTTTGTGGTTTTTCATGCTCACAGGGATTCTATATTCCTACCCAAAGCAAATGTGGCGATGGGGGAGGCGGGGCTGATTGTACTTGGTAATGACTCTATTGGTTTGTGTAACCTAGAACCTAGAGATTACTGGCCAGTAGCAGTTCTCTAGGACAGGGCTTCTTAATTTTTTCCAGTCGTGCCCCTTTTCTGCCTGACACATTTTAAAACAAACCTGGGTATGTAGATATATAAAATGTATAAAAATCAAACATTTATTGATAATAAACCAGCATTTGTAAGACTTGCTAAACAGGATGATTATTCTATCAATGAAGTACAGCTGAAGCATCCTCTGCAGGCTCCACTATAAACACTGCATGTTGTTGCTAACAGATTTGTATAAATGGGTGCAGTTTTTTACCTTTGACTGTTGTCAAATTTTTGGGACCGCAATATTGAGCTAAAGAGTACTCTGTTTGGGATCGAGACCCACAGTTTAAGAGGCAGGGCTCTAGAATCTTTTGTAATGATTCTTCCCACTTTTGGAACCTGAAATCCTTTGCGGTAGAAATGCAGAAGCATCGGCATAAAAACAGGCACGCCATGCAAGAACAACAATGCCACCTCTTACTTTCTTGGAGTGAGAATGAAATGTACTACACATTTTAATTCATAGAGGGAATGATCCTAATCCGATTAAGGAACACTGGCTGTAAAAGGGATATAAGCTTATACTGAGGAATGGAGAAAATATTTTATTGGGTTTTCCCTGTTCAGAGGAAGCAAACTTATAGGATTCCTTATGCAAAGATTGGTGCCCAAAAGATGACTTGCTTTGGCAAGCAGCTGGTTCTTACATGTGCTTGAGTCAGGAGAGGAAATCCCATTCCACCTCCTAGAGCTTAGTGAGCTTTTATTTTTTGCTTTCCCCTGCAGTCTGTACTTCAGTTGCTTGCTAAAACCAGATGGAATGGTTTGCTTTATACACAGGTTTTGGCAGCCCACACACTTTCTTGACTGACCAAATGTACTGAATGGCTTCTTTTATCATTCTCAACAAATTATTTGATTATTTTGAATGCCAATCTAGTCCAGTATGCCTTTATTACAGTCAACAAACCATAAAGTGCTGCAGTTGTTGTATACATCTAAAACACATGTAAAAGAGGTGTGTGCACACTATATTGGGAAACATAAACAAGTCATGTCAGGGTGGAACAAAGGATATAATTAAAAGCATGGAAAGACACTAAGAACGGCTTAATAAAATAGGTTTGAAACTGAGTACAAAACAGATACAATTAAAACAGAACAATTATACAGATTCAATATAAATTAAAACCACACAGCCATATTACCAGAAGCAAGATTTTGATATCCCTTCTGCTCCTGGATATGATCCCCATATAGCATTTGGCATGTTTGACCATTGAAGATATTGAAGTGCATATAGATTAATTTTATTTTGAATGCCATTCCAGTTAAGTTCAGCATGGCAGTGTTGGCATAATCAAGAATGGGCAACTGTGACCCTCCAAATGTGGTTGAATTACATTTTCAATCATCTCTTCCCAATTTCTATGTTAGATAGGGCAGATGGGAGTTGCACTCTAACAACATTTTGGAGGTCGTACTTGCTCATCTCTGTCCTAAGACATGTGATGCATTGAGCTGTTCTGCTGCTTTGCAAGGATGGTTGAAATATGCCTCAAAAGTGTATCCATCATGTTGAATGAACCTACCGTTCTGTGCATGATTGGAGTCAGCCAATCTCTCTGCTTATGCGTAAAAAATTACATAATCCCAGGGAAGGAAACAAAAAAGCATCAGGTTTCTATGACATAGCTTATTGACAGCATGGTGAAATCCCATAAACATAACCACTGCCCTGAAATCAAGATCCTGCCTATGAGTACTCATTAAGCAAAGATAAATCAGGACACCATGAGATAACTGTCATTAATTTGTTCCTGGATATAGGAAAAATATATGCCCATTGGCCTAGAAGCCATCCAAGGGAATATAAATCTTTTTAATTGTTACAGCCAAAATGATGTTGTAACAATGTAAGAATGCGTCATTTCTAATTTCCATTTACCCAGTGTGGGTAGAGCGCCTTTGCACACATAACTTATAAATCACTGTCGAACTAATTTATCAAACCATCCAGGTAGAGCAAGTAATTTACACAGAAGCAACTTGGTCATGCTGGTTGTGGATGGAAGGAATTGGGAGTTCAACCCAACTGGAGATTGCCGGATTGAGGGAAACTGGATTGGAGTAAATGGAAATTGCTCCTAAATAAACGTACACAATTGCTTCTATGTGGTGCGAAAACTGTCAACTTTAGAATATTCAGATTTCTATTTCCAAGTCTTTGCTGCATACAGTAGAAGGATTTCATCACTGATGAAATTTTTATACACACTGTGGGTTGCATAATTTCTTTTTCAAATCTAAGTATATCTTTTCAGCTAATTTTACCCTCACAAAGATCAGCGAGGAATGTGAAAAGTTGCCTTTTCAGACTTATTAATGAAAATGTCTCCAAATCCAATTTCTTTGAAGGAAGAAATGCCTATTCAATATATAAATGTTCATTCAGTGATATGGAAAGACAACTAAGTTGTCTTGTTTAGATCTGATTGCCGTGGGAAAAAATACTTTATATGAACAATCAGCAAATAATCGGTATAAAGAAACCCTAACACAGATAATCAAGACATAGAACAGGGAAAACAAAACCATAAGAGGCAATCAAATACTATTAAAAGCTAAAGAGAAGAGTATGACGTTTGTTGTTTAAAATGTGGTAAAGAGGCTTCCATCACTATACATTTAAAAGGGAATTCCATTATTTGCAGCATCACCAGTGAAAAGGTTTATTCAGTAATAATATGTACATTATCTTAAAGATTCAATCAGATGTCA
Organism: Anolis carolinensis; assembly: GCF_035594765.1. Taxonomy (NCBI): domain Eukaryota; kingdom Metazoa; phylum Chordata; class Lepidosauria; order Squamata; family Anolidae; genus Anolis; species Anolis carolinensis. The sequence continues at coordinate 39,179,356 of NC_085846.1, forward strand.
GAGAAATCTGTGATTGAGATCTTCAATTACTGGATAGGTTAATTGGAGAAGGGAAGATAATACCCTATTTAATAATACCCTATTTACTTAAATCTGTTGCTCACCTTTTTTTGGCAAAATTATCTAGCCAAAATTAGGGTGCGGATTAAAGTTGCATCATATGATAAACTTAGTGCTGAGCCAAAGCAAAAGGATAAGCTGCTTGAGGAGCACCTGGAGCTCCTATGAGGGACTCCATCTCTAATTTAATGGTTATGGCTCAATGCTATGCAATCCTTGGATTTGTAGTTTGATGAGGCATCAGTATTCTGTGGCTGAGAAGGCTCAACACTTTGTCAAGCTGTAGCCTCCAGGATTCCATAGCATTGAACCAAGGCAATGAAAGTGGATTTATTCTATAGCAGAGATGCACCCCAGGTTTTATTTTCTATTGCTGGAAGCTTTGGTATTCAAATGCACGAAGGAATTCTATGCACAAAGCAACTATAATGCGCCCCTTTTTTGGCCAAATTGCAGAGTTGCATTTTTTTGCCGCTGTGCATTACATCTGGCAGCAAATACTTTATTTTGTTTCAGGGCTTTGAAAATTGAGGTGTCCATTAGATTTGATGGTGCATTAGGCTTGAGTAAATACAGTACTTTCAGAGGGTTTCTGAGAACACAGAAAATGCACATGGGAATCAGAGTTGAACTGCAGGTCCTTAAGGTACTTTAGCCAATATTGTACAAATGCAGTGGTGGAAGTGAAGTATGATGTTGCTGCCAAGAACACTATTAAATAGGCTTTCAAATGGATTGTAGCTAGGATCTGACCAGGTTTGTTATTATTATCCCTTCATCTGAACTCAGGTAATCCTCTGCTCATTTAATTTAATTTCATTGTTCCTTTCTCCTTAAAATGCTAACAAGTGATTTGGTTCTTCTGGTCAGGAGAAGATGCCCGAGAGTTAATTGTTAATTGTCCTCATTGTCTTTGAATTCTCAAAATCAGCCAAGACATCAAGATAAACATAAGCCCCATCAGGAAGCAAACCCTCCAAAACCATTTAGAAACTTGACTAGATCCCCCAGAGATCAAGGCTGGAGTTTTGTCTGTCCAGATGTCAATAGCCTAAACATATGTAGGCAACCCCTGTAGATATGCCAGTCTGTAATTCTCATCCTGATTTTTGGATAAACTAATCGGGGATGTATGGAGCTGCAGTTTTGAACATCTATAGAGCACCATTTTGTCTACTTCTAGCCTAAAACGTACCAAACTTGTGAACACCTTCCTCCACAGTATACGTCACTGTTTCTTCTCCTTTCCAAACCGGACTATGTGTATGCAATACCATATGTGTTGAGGAGGAACTCAGTGATAGAGCATATGGTTTGCATGCAGATTTAAATTAATGACATCTCCATGGAGAGTTTGGAATAGAGTTGTCACATTTCCAGAAATATTGAAGCCATGGAGGAAAAAAGCTTTTCTAGATAAAAAGAGAAATTTTGGACAAATTGAACAATGCAAGATGACTCCCATTTTACAGACTGCAATCCATTTCATTATTTTAAGAATATAAAATGGTTGTATTTGATATAGTGAAAATATAGTTTATCTAGGATATAATTACAAATTGAATTTTATATTTTTAATTTATTTTTTTTGCTACAAACTAAGCTACAAGGTCCTGAACTGTAAGGAACGCCTCCCTGATTTTTACAATTTGAGGTGCAGGTACATGCACACACATGCAGACAGTAAAAATAAAATAGAAGATTGACATTTATAATACAATGAAACCTATTTTGTTTCCATTAGTTAATCATAGTGCCAAGCAGACACAAATCACTCTTTTCTGTTAAAAGACTGAGAAAAAACAAGCAGTAACAGGAATTGTATGTTATATACAAAATTCTTACAGAATCTTTAGAAATTATTTTGGGGATAGTGGACACTTTGTCTTAAACATTGTACTCATTATTTGAAAAGAAAATATTCTGTATTCATTTTTTCCTATTTGTCTGGGGGGGGGGGAATTGAGATGGTGGTCTGACTCATTACAAAAATTACACTCCACCCTAGGTTTCATTTTTTTCTCCTTCCATTATTTCCTGATTTCTAGTTGAGAAAATCTGGTCTGAAACCCTAGAGAGCCCTTGCTAATCATTTTAGCATACAGAACCAGACAGATCAAGGCTTTCGCTTCTTATTAGATAATTTCTAACATAAGGTGACTCTGACAACTCCATGGCTGCCATGGAGGCCAAATCCTCGGCATGCCTGTTGAAATCATCTTCAGTCAAAATCCTTCAATACCAGTGTTTAGGACTGCATGTCTTAGGTCAAATAGGGGACTTTGGAACAGCGAAGGTCAAATAACAAACTCCCTTACTATGTCCTGTAATGCTATACTAAATGTCAACACAACATATGAGGATACGTTTGAATTGGAAACCTAATGAGGGAGATTGTATTCTAAGAGGCCAAGGTGATACTGCGTTCCTGGTGACCGATCATGTACTGGTACTGCTGTAAAAATCGAGTGGACTCTTTTGACCTCAGTGAGACTCACCTGCTCTATTCAACTTGTATGAGAGAGCATCCACGTGTATACAATTTCCCATTGCACTCTACAGTTCAGAGGTGGAGGTGGTATGTTTTGGCTTTCTGCTCTTGGGTTGTCATCCTGTTAGGGGGCTACACAGGTGTAAATCCAAATACCTGGTTGTTGTAAAGGTTGGTATTTGCGCTTGTGCCCAGACTTATTATATTTATTTATACCCCACTTTATCTCTCCTGAAGGGACTCAAAGCGGCTTAACATAAAAGCATTATTACACAATTTAAAATATACACATAGACAAACATTAAAACAGAATTAAATGTAAACAGTATTAAAATTCAAAGTTAAAATCCATTCAACATATTCAAGTTCAAACTTAATGTTTAGCCACTGCAGACACATACACCCTGACCATTTTTGAGCCACTGCAGACACATACACCCTGGCCATTTTTTGGAGAGTTGAGAGGGAATCATAGACCAGCATCAGGTGTAATGGATTGTGTTTTGGACAAAGACACTGAGAGATCAGAGTTTAAAAACCCACACGGCCAAGGAAACCTCGACTAGGCACACTATCATTTTCCAAGCATAAACCCTTTCTGAAAAAACTCTCCCAGGAAAACTTTTTGCTCAATTTGTCTTAGAGTCACCATAAGCCACAAAAGACTTGAAGTCACACAATGATGATATGCTCCTGTAGCCAAGCACAGAATGACTATATTATTCACTCTGTCTTCTAGAAACCCAAAGTACTGTAGATATCAGCAAATGAAGAAACAGTTTTGCACTTGACTATGCCTTACTCTCCACCAGTGACATCCATGTGGGGGAACTGCAATAGCTCAACAGCAACTGAGGAACATTGAATGAACAGTAGTAACCATAGTTCTGCATGTCTGTTCTATTGCTCTATGCTGTGTCATGCAAGATCTTGTTATATTCCTGTGCTGTAAAGTGAGCTTCCATTTTTAATCCAGAACAGAACTGACTTTTACTCCAGGTTCTCAGTATCATAAATCTGCAAGTCACTGCAGAGTGGATAAAGACGTTCTAAAGCAGTTATTTATTTCTGTCCAAAGAGTGTCTGCATGTTCCCCCACCCGCTCCCAATTGTTATTTATAAGCACTTTCATTGGTTTTTATGAAAATCCCTATGTTTGGTCATTATACTTTGTCCTTTCAAATAACAGTTTTGTGAGATATTTCATAACTCTTAGTGAGCAGTTAGGTAAGGGGCCACATGTCGAACATCTCAGCTGTCCTTTAAAAATGAGAATCAGTTTTTTCTCCCTAATGGTTGCAAATATAGGCTTGGTCAATACTTTCAAAATGTAATAAACCTCCTTGTAGTGAGAGATATGTCTTTGGTTGTTGTGCGTTTTCCCATGGCTGTTACGATACGGAGAGAGGGCGAAGTAAATCTTTGTAAGATTGCATGGTTTGTATAGTTCGTAGCATTTATCTTTTCTTAGCACAGCTATGGTCAGCTTTAGTTTCTGAAAGCATGGCTTTGTCCCTAAGTGAGACACGCACAAAACCCTAGTGACTCCATGGAACATAGCCTCAGTTTCCCCAAATGCCTTGACATTTTAAACCTCTCTCCTCTTTTTCTCAGTGAATGCAGAGCAGATTTCCAATTGGGAAACGCCCTTATGAAGTAGTTGAATATAAATTTCTTTCCTGTACTGTACAACTGCAGGTCATCCATTTAGTGCTGAAATTGCCTATTAAAGTTTAATAAGGTTTATTGGCTCTGCGGTCACAAATGCCAGAAGTGCAGATCATTTCCTTTTGCCTTCCACTCAGATTGTACATTTCTTTTTCAGATTAATGAGTTGAGTAACGTCCCCGTCCCTGTTATGTTGATGCCCGATGACTTTAAGGCCTACAGCAAGATTAAGGTGGACAATCATCTTTTCAACAAGTGAGTAATTAATTTAATATCAGATTTAAAGCATGTCTCCCCATTCCTAGTTGCAATGTCAGCCTGCAGATAGCTGGTTTTGCATGCACATTGAGATTTGGGTCATTTTTTTCGTGATGTGGAAGTGAAACAAAGCACAAAGTGTATGCTGTGGAGGATCCAACTTAACATGCAGTTTTCTGCATACCTATCCATATTTTTAAACCCCCCACAGGAATATAATATAGATATAGTGCATATAAAATACTCACCAGGGATTAGTATTGCTAGTATTTTAGTCCAACTGCACTATTTGATTATAGAATCATAGAGTTGGAAGGAGACCACAAGGGCCAACCAGTCCAACCCTCTGCCACACAGGCCTGTTACCATGTTTCCCCCAAAATAAGACAATGTCTTATATTAATTTTTGCTCCCAAAGACACACTAGGTCTTATTTTCAGGGGATGTCTTAATTTACTCCCTCCTCCTCTGCCGAGGAAGGCACGTGCAGCGCGAAGGAGGAGGGAAAGGCATGCTTTTCCCTCCTCCTTTGCGCCGCACGCACCTTCCTTGGCGGAGAAGGAAGGAGCCGCTGCTGCCAAAAAAGACGAAGGACAAGGAGGGAAAAGTCCTCACCTTTCCCTCCTTGTCCTTGCCTTTCTTGGACGAGGAAGCTGCTGCTGCTGAAGAAGACAAAGGCAAGGAAGGGGAAGGGCTCGCCTTTCCCTCCTTGTCCTTGCCTTCCAAGGAGGAGAAGGAGAAGGGAGCCGCTGCTGCCGAGGAAGGCAAAGGACAAGGAGGGGATAGCGCTCACCTTTCATCATCATCATCATCATTTAATTACTTATTAATCGCCCTCCATCCAAGATGCTCTAGGCGATTTAAAAGATAAAATTGTAAAGGATAAAAATACATACATACAAATATTGATAAAATTAACATAGATTAAAAGCTCTAGTAAAGAGCCAGGTCTTGAGTGCTAGGGTAAAAGGGCCCTAACTCATGCATGGCTCTCATATAGGGCCGCAAGGCATTCCATAAGGCAGAGGCAGAAATAGAAAAAGCTCTGCGTCTGGTCCTTTCCAAATGCACTTCTCTAGGACCCGGTATATAAAGTAAGTTGCGTTGGGATGGTCGTTGCGACCTCCGATGATGGGAGAAAGAGAGACAGTCCCTGAGGTACGATGGGCCCTGGCCGTAAAGAATTTTAAAGGTCAGAACTAGCATCTTATATAGACCACGGTAATCAGTTGGAAGCCAATGCAGATGCTGCAGCACTGGTGTTATATGGCATTTCATGGGTGTTCTTGTGAGTAGCCTGGCTGCCGCATTCTGAACAATGCGGAACTTTCGGGTCGTGGACATCAGAAGGCCAACATACAGGGCGTTGCAATAGTCCAGCCTAGACATGACCGTGGCATGGATGACTGTTGCCAGAGCCTCATCAATGATGCCTTTCCCTCCTTGTCCTTGCCTTCTGAGGAGGAGGAGGAGGAGGAGGAGGAGGAGGAGGAAGAGGAAGAGGAAGAGGAAGAGGAAGAGGAAGAGGAGGAGGAGGGAGCCACTGCTGCCGAGGAAGGCGAAGGACAAGGAGGAAAAGGTGCACGCCTTTCCCTCTTTCTCCTTCATACCACACGTGCCTTCCTCGACGGCAGCGGCTTCCTTCTCCTAGGTCTTACTTTCAGGGGATGTCTTATATTTGGCAATTCCCCCAAACCTCTACTAGGTCTTATGTTCAGGGCATGCCTTACTTTCAGGGAAACACGATATGACGTATATATGAAAGCACCAAAAGGAATGCCTCTGTTCATAGATATGTCCTTACTAGAAAGATGCTGTTCTGTATCTCAGGTTTTGTAGTTTTTAAAACAAAGAGAAAACTATTGCAGGTCCTCCTGCAATGGTGACACAAGTTTTCTAGAATACTCTTAGCATGTTGATTTGTGGTCCAACCATAGCTATTTGGGGATATGTTTTCAAGCCTATCAGATACCTATCTCGACTTCTCTTCTATATTGTTTTTTCACAGTATTCTATAGAGATTTGCTTGTGGGTATGTGTTTTAAATTGCAGAGCTTTTAAAAAAATTTTGACATATTTTATCTGCTTATTCTGATATTTGTCATCATTCTTGTCATTTGTTGCTTCCATGACTCCTGTGAGTAGCAAAGTAGCTGTGTGGGAATGCTAAAGAATAAAGCAAACAACTACAGCTTAGGAAGCCTGGGGATTCGATGCTGGTGGAAGAGTAGGAAGAATAAGATTCTAAATTGAGACAGATGACTGAAAGTGGAAAAATTAGGCTGAGAACTGTAGGCTTTTGCAATTTCCCAGTCATGCTGACATCAGGGGGCTGAAACTGAGAAAACTGGATATGTAGGGGTGAATGTGACAAACTCTGTATGCTTATTTATTTCTTGTATACTTTGAAGTATGGCAGCTTCCTCTTGCTCTGGATCCATCCAACTACTTTTCACACTCCCAGACATTTTGGCCATGCTGGCAGTGGATGATAGGAGTTCTAGTCTGAAATGTCCAGAGAGTATCAAGTTGGGTTAAGCTAAGATAGGCACTTTCCTGATCACCTAGCACAAGTGAAAATTTCTTCCAAGTGAACAGATGGTCCAGCATGTTTTAGCTGTAAGAAAATTGCTTCTTTTTTCACTTATGCCATTTATGGATTATGGCCTAGCTAGCAAATTTATTTTCCCCTCTGATTTGGGAAGGCTAGTAACCTTTGTGGATTTTGTCTTCTTTCCCCCACTTTCACTTGCACCATCGACATCTTAGAAGCTTCTGCTTCCATTTAAATAAGAGTTTTGTCAATTTTGTATGCCATAATCTTGTACATACTTGGGGAAGATGGATTTTGCCATATTTCAGCTTCACAACCTGCAGTGTAGACAAGTAGAGGTGGGTCAAGATTTGTATACATTGCAAACAGGAATGCATATCTCTCTGGCTCAAGAGTAGCTGTCCAGCAATCTTTGCTTTCTGTTCTCTAGATGTCTTATTATGAAACCAGATATCTTCTTTCTGGAGCCAATGCTGTGTTTGAGTAACAGTGTTTCACTGATTTTTGAAAATTGATTGTGCAGTTTTGGCTACACCCTTAATTTTCTCCAGCAGCTGCTGCACTCAATGTTTGTTTTTAAACTTGCAGTTCGTAGTGCTTTTGAGCAAGCAGCTTTTGTATATGATGTCCATGCTGATTCAGAATCCTATTGATGTTACCATGTTGCTTTCAAGAGAGTATTCTATTTCAGTCACCCTCTATTTTATTCCCTGAGAAAGGGGAACAAACATAAATCTTTTTTTCTACAAGAGGGAATATAGTTATCACTTCAGACTGAATGTGAGAACTGGGTTCAGGAAGCCTACAGTCTGGTGGCTTTTCTCAACTGTTAATCCTTGTGAGAGTGACATACCCAGAGGCAATGCTGAATGGCTCTCCAAAGTGTGAACAAATTTGTCACATAAGATTTTGAATCATAGAGCATGACCTACAATGTGAAGGGCTCCTTGTAGATAGTTATAATAAAAGAAATGGGGTCCAACCACATCTCCCTTGAGAGTTCCATAGACACCAAAAAAGGCTGTCTCCTCTGTCCTTCCAAAATGAGCCTGTGAACATGGTTAGACTCCCTTCTCCAAAGATCCTAAGACATGTGAGGCCTCTTATGGAGGAGATGCAGGCTTTTACATAGTCTGGACCTAAGTCATATAGGGATTTATAGATCCTAACTTGTCTGGAAATAAACCAGTAGCCACTGAGGCTGCTTCAGTTAATGAATGTTCACATTTTATCTTGACTACTTTTGTTGTGAATGATTGAGAAGCAAGAGAGTTTGCAAAATAGAAAGAAACAACGTGCTTTCCTTTGTTAGTCTATTCCTCTGAGCATTTGAATTTGTCGTTGTTTCCTTAGAAGAATAACTAGAAGTTTATATCCTTTGTTTTGCCCATCTAATATGATTGACCCCAGTATAACAGCCTAGATGACTATTGATAAACATGTATGTGTGTAAAATTTTCTAACACCATATCTCTGTTTATTATAGTGACAAATAATAGCAGAAAACTATGTCAGTGAGTTTTCACACAACAGCCAATCCCAGTACTCTGCTGCAAATATTTATATAATGTTCATATTTTCTAACATGTTTTTGTTTCATACAGGTCTTATATAAGTATTTTTAAAGATTACACATAAATCAACAGTAATGTGTTACATGTCTTTTAATCTACAATGTATTTAAAATCAGATTGTATCTTAACATACTGAAGGACAATTTATCCGCACCTCTTTTCAGAGAGAACCTGCCGAGTCGTTTCAAATTTAAGGAATACTGTCCACTGGTGTTCCGAAATCTCCGGGAGAGGTTTGGGATTGATGACCAAGATTATCAGGTATGGAGCAAGATTATGGAATCAATATCTCAGAACGAAGAGCTGCGCTGTGCTGAACCTATTAAGATGGAATTGAAAGGGATCTTTCTTTATTGTGTAAGATCAATATGAGAGTCCTTACAAAAGTAGGAGCAGTCACCAGAAGGAAGACAGAATAGTTTTGTGTGTGTGCATGTGTGTGTGTGTCAGGAGCAACTTGAGAAACTGCAAGATGCTTCTGCTGTGAGAGAATTGGCTGTCTGCAAGGATGTTGCCCAGGAGATGCCCGGATGTTTGATGTTTTACCATCCTGTGGGAGGCTTCTCTCATGTCCCTGCGTTGGAAGCTGGAGCTTAGAGACAGGAACTCACCCTGCTCCCCAGATTCAAACTGCCAACCTTTTGGTCAGCAGTCCTGCTGGCACAAGGGTTTAACCCATTGTGCCACCAGTGGCTCCTAGACAGAATAATGCATGTTATTTATTATTTGCATTTTTTTGCTTATACACCCCAGCTCTGCAGAGCTCAAGAGATAGTTGCATGATTGTCCTTCTCACAACAATTTTGTGATGTTAGGCTAGGCTGAAAGATGATGACTGCCCAATATCACATAGTAAATTCAGGATTAACTGTGTGTTTAACCTGTATACCTTGAGAATGAAAGAATGATCAAGTGGTAAAGGGTTCAGATGAGAGGTAGAAAGTAGTATATTTGGGCAGTACTACTTACGACAATGAAAACAAGTACATTGAGGTTGAGAGTGTAGGGAGAGGTCCACATGTGCAGTCAAGAAGAATAGGTAAAGAAAGTCATTGCAGCATAAACATATGAGAACTGACTATGCTCAGGGTGGCTACATCTCCCAGAACAAATCTAGGTATTTGTGTGTGTGAGGGTAAGATCTATCTAGAAATAACTACAAATCAATCCAGTATACTCCTGGTGTAACTAGTCGTGGCAGACAGTATGTATTTCAAAACAGGAAGAGTTTAGTCTTTTTAGCTATTTCATAGAATTTTAAAAACAGGAAGGTAGGTAAGTAGGCTTGTGTGTGTGTCACAGAGAGAAAGAGAGAGGGGGAAGTTAGTGCACAAAAGAATCTAAGTGCTGGTAGTCACTACATAGAACCTAGTTAGCAGTCTACCAGCTTGAAGTGTTTTTGCTGCTGTATAGAACATATTCCTCATTTTCTCATGAATCAAGGTTGCTCCCCTTGCAGGCCTGGGTTGCTGCAACTGCTTGTTCTTCTGTTGCCTCTTTGTAGAATTCCGTGACACGGAGTGCCCCCGTCTACAGCGAAAGCCATGGACGGTGCGGGGTTCGTTTCCTCACCACCTATGACCGGCGGTTTGTCATCAAGGCGGTGTCGAGCGAAGATGTTGCAGAGATGCACAACATCCTAAAGAAGTACCACCAAGTAAGGGTGGTGTAGAGGAATGGGGGATATTAAATACCATCTTTTGTTCCAGAATAGATAGCATGATGTGGAAGGACAGTCCTTTTGTGTTGGCAGGGGGCTTCTATCATTTCTACAGTGTTCCCCTCTCTGCAGTCAGTAACAAGAAGGCATATGCTTTGGCTTTAGTCCTCCAGCAAGTCTCCTCCTCTTCTCAATGAGATACGGCACCACTGCTGGTTTTTTTGGCACTAAAATTGATAGCAAATATTTTAATATTTAGTTTGCACAATTAACAATAAAATGTACAGATATACACACACAAAATACATATTATTTTAAACAATGCCTCCTACTATCCATATTGTATTTGTGTTGTCGAAGACTTTCATGGCTGGAATTATTGGGTTGCTGTGTGTTTTCTGGGCCGTATGGCCATGTTCCAGAAGCATTCTCTCCTGACGTTTCACCCATATGAGGATGCCTGCCATAGATGTGGGCAAAATGTCAGGAATGCTTCTGGAACATGGCCATACAGCCCAGAAAACCCATAGCAACCCATATAGTAATTGCTCTGCATTATGCTGTTCCCTCCTCCCACTGTCCTGTTACGATGACCTCCCGTCCCTTTGAAGACATTCATATATTACCATTTCCCCCTTCCCAGTGAAACGCCCTCCCACTCTTCCGTCTAGCACAACAGTCATCATCTATAAAATTCCATGCAAAGGTTCTAACAAGCAAAAAATAAATTACAAAGCCTTTTTAATAAAAACTATAAGAACTTTTATCTCCTTCCTTCTTCCCACACAATTCAAATATGGTTTCCTTTCCATAACAAAATTATTGTGTATTTTCTTATGACCTATTCTCCCACTTCCGTCATCCCAAAAACCTTCACAATCCATTTTTTCTTTTCTCTCTCTCTCAATTTTGGCATTAAAATTGAATGAATGCTTACCTCTAATTTCCAAAAGGAGGCTCTCACGTGGTGATGTCAAGCATAGAATAATGCCACTCTGTGGCTATATGGAATTTTGCCAGTGGCCACTTTCAGTTCAAAATCAATTAATTCAAGTTGTGCATTATACTTTAGGCTAGGGGTGTCTGAAACAGTTGGGTTTTTTTTTTCCGTGTCAGGAGCAACCGGAGTTGCTTCTGGAGTGAGAGAATTGGCCGTCTGCAAGGCTGTTGCCCAGGGGACGCCCGGATGTTTTGATGTTTTACCAACCTTGTGGGAGGCTTCTCTCATGTCCCCGCATGGAGCTGGAGCTGATAAGAGGGAGCTCATCCGCGCTCTCCCCGGGTGGGATTCGAACCTGGCAGCCTTCAGTTCAGCAACCCAACCTTCAAGTCGTGAGGCTTTTATCCCCTAGGCCACATTGCAACTCCCAGCATCCTACACCATTGGTTTTGCTGGCTATGGCTGCTGGGCATTGTGGTTTAACATAATCTGGAGGCCATGACTCCTAGGTCTGACTTATGAGTTGGTGTGCTTGTCAGTCTCTATGCTCGACCACTTTTGCTGCTCAATGCCTCACGTGTCTTCCAGTAGCTCCCAACACATCTCCTTCTCTCTCTGCATAATTGCTAAGCTGATGGATGATGCCATGATGTGGAGGTTTTGTGGAGAGACACTGTAGGCCCCTCCACAGTATTGGCAGGCTGGGCTGAATCAGTATTTCCTGTCCCTCTCTCAGGGTACTGAACTGGTAAGCATGTAGACATCATCCTTTGCCAAGGTCAGAAATGTGCTTCTGTTCCTCCTCTGCTTTATTTCCCTCATTCAGTGGGATCAAACAAGGCTCAGTACTGGTATCCCGCAATGTAGTTGGAAAACTCTTGCGATCAGAGTTGGAATGAGAGACTTGTGGTGCACCATCTGCACTTTCCATGTCTGTTTACTTAGGAGAGGCACTAGCATCAACAGCGGTGGCAGAAGGAAAAGGGCTGTGGTCACTGCGGTCAGGAAGGGAGCTCTTTCCCGAGGAGGGTCAGGCTGTATATTCATCCCAGTTAAGCTCCTGGCAAGCAGCCAGGACTCCACTGTGACCTTTGGTCCCATAAAACTGGGCTACCTTTCAGACTGTGTTCATTGTGTGTATGCACATTTTAAAAATTGGTTTTAAAATTGGTTGTGTTGTCAGTTACTATTGCAAGGAGTTGCCTGCTTTCAGCCACTTGGTAAACGCTTCTCTCCCCAATTACTGGCTACTGGCCTCTTCCACCTAAACCCCAAATCTCGCCCTTTCAATCTGGGGGTCGGGAGTGAAAGAGAGTGGCGGAAGAGAGTGGCAAAGCAAGAGGGGAGAAGAGGAAGATCTGAAGGGAGCTGTGTGGCCACCATTCTCCACCCTAGTGGCCTTTTCTCCCTCCTTCCTTATTTCCATCCTATTCCCACCTCTGCTCCGCTTGACTAGGCTCCAGTGCGCCCCCACTAGGGAAGCGAGGAGAGCCCCAAAGAGACTGCTCAAAGGGGAGAAGGTTGAGTATCGCCACAATCACCATCCGACTGGTGGCGAGGAAATAGCTCCCTCAGAACTTGACAGAACTTGTTCGAACTTGCCTGAGGTTGTCGCAGCCATCTACTATTTGCCATTGCTCTGTCGGACCGAAGGGCAGTGAGCCCTCAGCCTGGGCCAGTTGGAGCAGCATTACCGCTACCTCTTTATTTGCCATCTGCCGCTGCCCTGCCGGACCGGAGGGCAGCGAGCCTGTAGCCTGGGCTAGAGGAGCTGCACTCTCAGTAAACTGTCTTCCATCGGGAACCCGCTCCCTTAGAAATTTGCCAGAGGTTCCGGTGGTCATCTGGGCCAGAGGTGCTGCATTACTTCTGCCCTTCATCTGCCATCTGCCGCTGCCCTGCTGGACCAGAGGGCAGCAAGCCTCCAGCCTTGGCCAGAGGGGCTACAACTTGCGTTGCGCCCGTCCAGCGGCCTGTCTTCCATTGAACCCACTCGTCAACTAGTGGCTGAACCGGGAACTATTTCTACACCTGCTCCGGTCCCCTTGGGAGACTGAAGGGTGAAGTTACAGCGTAGGACTCTACCAGCACTAGTCCTCTGGAGAAGGAAGCGAATAACTCTCTGTAATCTATGCTGACCTTGGGACACTACTGTTCGGGCTCGCCATCTTGCCTGATTCTTTTGTGGTTGTTTATCTATTGGTCATTTTATTTGTTTCTTGTAATTATTTTTAATAGTGATGTGTACTATGACTGGGCTTTTGTTTTGTTTGTTTAGTGCAGTGAGGAAGGTTAGACTGTAGTGCTGAGGGCTTTTGGGTGGGTAAAGAGATATTTCCTAAGATTTCTCATGAGTTATTGGTTTGGGTTTTGGTTCTGTTGGACTTTGGAAAGTGATTGAGGGTCCGAGTATGTATTGGTAAGAGTAATTAGTTCTCTCAGGAGAGTAGGTTCTAGAACGTTTGAGAAAGATCAGTGAGAAAGGGTGGAATACCTTTGAAGGTTTTTTGAGTGGTACTGTTGGAAGGTTTTTGGTGAAAGTTGTACAGGAAAATGAATCAGCTGGGAACTCATGGGAATACTGAACTTTCTCACCTGTGTGAACTTATGGGGAAGTCGCTTGACCTCGTCTTCTCACAACTTGCTACATTAAATGAGAAGATAGACTACCTCTTCAAAGGGATCTCCCTCTTGGTGAGCAATCCTGGTCAGTGTTACATCGGGAAGGAAGAGGACATCGCGACTGCCACTTCAACCGAGTATAAGTGGTCTTTGACTTCTGATGGGGAGGGTGGGGAATGGCAATCAGAACATAAGGAGGAATTTTTGAAGGAAGATGGGGACGTTGAGAATGAGAGACAGCTTCCTCATGACTACAGGGGAGAAGGGAGGGCTGGGCATAAGGTTACGGATCAGGGTTTAAAAAGGACAATTGCACATGGAATATCCGAGTCTGGCCTGTGCACACTTGACCCAATGCGCCACCAAAAATATTTACCTCAATTAGAAAAATTGGCGTTTGAAATAACAGACTCATGGTTGAATAGGGGCAGATGGACCTCAAGGAGAGCGGTACAGGAGTCCCTCGGTCAAATACTATCTGTGAGCCCAAGTGTAGTCAAAATTAAGTTCATTTCATGGCTACGTAGGGACTTTCAAGCTCATGACCGCTCCATACGTCTCGTTATCACCTTTGATGATAGCACTTTAATTGAAGCACTTTGGGCGCGTAAACCCCTGTTGAATTCATGGGGTATTAATATTAGGAAGGTATTTCTGGACCCCACAATCCGCCCCTTGATGGCAGGTTCGGAACTGCATTTTCAAGGTACCATTAGTTCCAGAATGGTTAGTGCCCATGACTCTTTATCTAGGTCCCCTCCACTCTTAGAATCTTGTGTAGTGTCCCCCATTTCAACTCTAGACCCTTCCCAATCTATTCTCGATTCCCGCCCAGAGACATTGCTCTTGTTTAGTCAATCTAGTTCCCCTGACTGCTCCATCATCTCATCATTACAGGATTCATTCTCAGACTCTAAGCAGGATAGAATCCTGAGTCGCTCCCCATTTATGGACAGCTGACTAGGGCATCGCAATGAGAGCTCTATCCTGCCTGTCGCCCTGGGGGGAGTGGACCGGAGCCTGGGGGAGACCATTGAGGTCGTGTGGGGGAGGAGGAGGAGTGGTCACCTTTATCCCAGGGATAAGCGCAACAGAGTTCTTGCGACCCTGGAGAAGGATAGGAGTGGTAGCCTCCATGACAGTCCCCTCCGTTTGAAGGTCCTGCTATTTAATGCCAGATCCGTCAATGGTAAATCAGCTATCATCCAGGATTTGATCCTGGATGAAGCAGCGGATCTGGCTTGCATCACCGAGACCTGGTTGGATGAGCCCGGCGGGGTAAATCTCGCCCAGCTGTGTCCTCCAGGTTTCGGGGTGCAACAGCAGGCCAGAGCCGGGGGGCGGGGAGGTGGGGTTGCGGTGGTCTTTCGGCAGACAATCTCCCTGGTCAGGTGCGCCATCCCGCAATCTGCAGGTTTTGAGTGTGTCCATCTTAAGGTGGGTACCCGGGACAGTTTGGGGATTCTGCTGGTGTACCGTCCACCCCGCGACACGGCAGTCTCCCTGCCCAAGCTGGCAGAGGTGATCTCTGGTGCGGCTTTGGTCTCTCAGCGGCTGGTAGTGCTGGGGGACTTTAACATTCATGCCGAGGCCACATTAACTGGTGCAGCTGAAGACTTCATGGCCGCCATGACGACCATGGGACTGTCCCAAGTGATATCTGGTCCCACTCATCAAGCTGGACACACACTTGACCTGGTTTTTGTTGCGGCAGATGGTGAGGTCGGAGTGGAAGAGCAAAATATTCTTCCGTTGTCATGGTCCGATCACCACCTGATCAGTTTAAGACTCACTGTGACCTCAAACCTCCGCAGGGGTGGTGGACCCATTAAGATGGTCCGCCCCAGGAGACTGATGGATCCAGATGGATTCTTGAGGTCTCTTGGGGATCTTCCTGTCATGGAGGCTGACGATCCTGTCGATGCCTTGGTAGATCGCTACAATAGCGAGATGTCCAGGGCAATTGACATGATCGCCCCCGAACGTCCCCTCTCATTGCGAAGAGTCACTTCGGCTCCCTGGTTCACGGAGGAGCTGGCAGTGATGAAGCGCTCGAGGAGGGGACTAGAGTGCCACTGGCGGAAAACTCGTAGCGTTTCTGACCGAGCACGGGCTAGAGCCGCTATTAGGGCCTACTCCGCGGCTTTGCGGGCAGCCAGGAAGACCTTCACGACTGCCCGCATAGCGTCTGCAACTAACAGACCATCGGAGTTGTTTCGGGTCGTCGGGGAGCTCCTTCACCCTCCTGAGGGGGGAGGGGCACCCGAAGACTCGGCAACTCGGTGCAGCGAGTTCGCGCACCACTTTGCAGACAAAGTCGCTCAGACTCGCTTCGACTTGGATGCTAGTTTTGTTGCAGTGCCAAAAGAGGTAACTGAGGCACCTGTCTGTTCGAACTTGTGGGATTCGTTTCAGCTTGTTCGCCCGGATGACGTGGACAGGATCCTTGGGGCGGTGAGAGCGACCACTTGCTCTGCAGACCCTTGCCCCTCGTGGCTAATTAAATCGGCCAGAGGAGGGTTGGTAGAGTGGTTTGTGATGATAATTAATGCCTCTTTGGATCAAGGCAAATTTCCATCTGTCCTCAAACAGGCCATAGTGAGGCCTATATTGAAGAAGGCCTCCCTTGATTCGGCCATTCTAAACAACTACAGACCAATCTCGAACCTCCCTTTCTTGGGCAAGGTCCTGGAGCGGGTGGTTGCCTCGCAGCTCCAGGGTTTCCTGGATGACACCGATTTTCTGGACCCATCGCAGTCTGGCTTTAGACCTGGGCACAGTACTGAGACGGCTTTGGTCGCCTTGGTGGATGACCTCCGCAGGGAGCTGGACAGGGGGAGTGTGACCCTGCTGGTTCTCTTGGACATCTCAGCGGCTTTCGATACCATCGACCATGGTATCCTTCTGGGACGGCTCTCCGGGATGGGCCTTGGGGGCATGGCTCTGTCATGGCTTCAGTCCTTCCTGGAGGGCCGTTCCCAGTTGGTGAAGCTGGGGGACACCTGCTCAGACCCCTGGCCTTTGACCTGTGGGGTCCCGCAAGGTTCCATTCTGTCCCCCATGCTTTTTAACATCTACATGAAACCGCTGGGAGAGGTCATCCGGAGTTTTGGAGTTCGGTGCCATCTCTACGCAGATGACACTCAACTCTACTACTCCTTTCCACCGAACTCCAAGGAAGCCCCTGTGATGACCCATGGGCCTTGTAGTCCTGCTCAGGACATTGTAATTCCTGATGAAGATGAAAACTTGGGTTTTTTACCTTCCCAGTCTGAACTGGATTCCTCTCAGCCAGATCTTTCCCAGGCAGATCTGGGAACCTTGCACCTGCAAGAAAGTTGTCTCCCAGAAGTATGTCAAACAAACCCAGAGCCTACTTCTCCCGTGTTCTTGCGCCGGGAGTTTTGTAAACAACAGAGAAGTTTGGAATCAGCTTCGCGCAGGAGTGCGAGGATTGCAGCTAAGAATGTAGCCAATTAAGACTGCTTCTCGTGAGAATCTTTAAGGAGTTTAACATCTGGTCTCAGAGTTTAGCTTTCGGTTCTGATTCCCAGAGAACTGCTTCGGTGGGAAAGTTAGACTCTATATAGGTGTTTTACCCGCGTAGTAACTTCGCGGAGTCAATTCGTCAGCCTACGGAGCGAGTTGTGTCTGGACAGCGCGCTCCGATTCAAGCCTCGCTCCTGCTCAAGCCTTGCCTTGCTATCCAGCCTTCGCCTTGCTTTCCAGCCTTTGTTTATCTACGGACTTTGCCTTGTTTCCCAGGACCAATCCTTGCCTTGCTCCACGGATTTTACCAAGTTATTCCACGGACCTTGTTCTTGTTCCTAGTTACCTTGTTCCACGTTTTAAGCCTTGTTTCAAGTATCAAGTTATTTCCTAGCCTTGCTCAAATTTATGGACTAAAGGACCTTGTCATCTCCCCTCACTTTGCCTGGCAAAGTGAGTGTTTCGGTTATTGGATTACAACTTTGGACCTTAATATTTCATATTGGACATTGTTTCTTTGGACTAATTTTGACCTTTCCTGAAAGGTCTGCTTCTGGACTAACTTTTACATTTGCTTTTACTAACTTTATATATTTCCTTAATAAAGATATTAGATAGAATCTGGCCTCTGCGTATGGTTATTGGTGCTCTGTAGCCTGGGTCGTGACAGTTTGACTCCGCCACCCTAAGCACCAATTAACCTCGGCCAGAATGTCTACCGGAACCGTGCCCGGTGGGCAGCCACTGAGCTACACCATCAGCAAGGACGAAGTGGATCGCATCCGCGACAGACTCAACGCCCAGGATGGAGAAATAAAGGGCTTGCGGGAGCGCGGAATCCGCCTCCCGGCCATGGCGTTGCCTACCAAGTTTACTGGAGAAGCTTCTAAGGTTCATGTTTTCCGTCGCCAATGTCAAGCTTATCTAGAGGCCCGTGATGCCGAGTTTCCCCAAGAAGACATCAAAGTGGCGTGGGTTTACAGTCTTCTAGACGGGCCAGCGGCCAATTGGGCGACGGCACTGTTCGACCAAGCCTCTCCACACCTAAGATCAGCGCAACACTTCTTGGACCACCTCAAGGAGACTTGGGGAATCGAGGACAATTTGGAGGCAGCCGGTCACAAACTCCGTCGCCTTTTCCAAGGAGACAGACCTATGTCTCAGTATATAGCCGAGTTCCGAGTGCTGGCCCACAACACCGGCTGGAACGATGTAGCCCTCAGAGGACAATTCCGGGAGGGTCTCAACATTGAAATGCTGGAAGAAATCTCCAAGGTGGATCCTCCCCAGACCCTCGAGGCACTCATTGATCAATGTTTACGGGCTGAAGTCATGATTGCCAACAGGAAACAGTGGGTTCGAGGCCAGGGCAGTAGAGCCGGGGCAAAACCCCCCGCTCCCGCCAGCGTTCAGCCACGTCCAGTGTGGAGACCCCCACCGCCAACCCCATACCCCAGAGGAGGCGAGGAGGTGCCGATGCAGTTGGGCAATGTGCGTCCCAGACTAGATGCCGCCGAAAAGGCCCGTCGTCAACGCTTAAACCTCTGTTGGTACTGCGGGAACGGGGGCCACTTCGCCAGAGAGTGCCCAGCCAAAGGGAAGCCTGCCGCCCGTCTTGCGGCGGCGTCCTCCACGGAGACGAAGGCGTCTGAGCCGACTGGCACACAGCCGGCGGGGGAAGCCAACGACCGGGTGTAGAGAGGCTCGCCAACCCGGTCAAAAAATCCATTCAAGAGCCGCCAACCGGGGTCCTGTTCCTTCTCGTGGTCACATTATGGTCAGCAAAAAGGGGACCCGTCATGATCCACGCCATGATAGACTCTGGAGCTACCAACAATTTCATTGATAGAGAGTATGCCGACTCTCTGGGATTACAATATCATGATTTCAAGAATGCCCGTGTGGTGCAAGCCATAGACGGCCGCCCCCTCAAGACGGGCCCCGTAAGTCAGTGGTCGGAACCCACCAGGATGTGGATAAGGGAACATATGGAAGAGATTTCCTTCTTTGTTACCGAGGTTCCCCATTTCCCTGTGATTTTGGGAATTCCATGGCTGACTCTCCACGACCCTAACATCTCCTGGTCCAACAGAGAACTGCAGTTTGCTTCACCGTACTGCCAAAACCATTGCCTCGTAGCCAAGGTCTGCCATGCCACAGACACCGAGCCCATCATCACCTTGCCAAAGAAGTACTCCGAGTATTGGGATGTATTCAATGAGAAAGAAGCCGAAAAATTACCCCCACATAGACCTTATGACTGTGCCATTGACTTGGTGGAGGGGGCCCCGATCCCGCGAGGGCATCTCTACTCCCTGACTGAACCAGAGCAAGAAGCTCTCAGGGAATTCATAGAGACAAACCTTCGCAAGGGATTCATCAGACCCTCTCAATCCCCAGCCGCCTCCCCAGTGATGTTTGTGAAGAAGAAGTCAGGGGAACTACGCTTGGTGGTGGACTACAGAGCATTGAACAATATCACCAAGCGGAACAGCTATCCCCTGCCCTTAATCTCGGATCTACTGGATCGGCTTCGAGGAGCCAAGGTTTACACCAAGCTGGATCTTCGGGGGGCTTACAACTTAGTTCGCATCAGGGAAGGGGACGAGTGGAAGACCGCCTTCCAGACCAAATTCGGATTATTCGAGTCCCGAGTTATGAATTTCGGTTTATGCGGAGCTCCCGCAACGTTCCAGCATTTTGTCAATGACATTTTTCAGGACTATCTAGACAGGTTCTTGATAATCTACCTGGACGATTTTTTGGTGTTTTCTAGATCACAATCAGAACATGAGAACCACGTCAAAATGGTGTTACAACGACTGCGGGATCATGGACTTTATGCCAAGCTGGAAAAATGCGCCTTTGATCTACAAGAGGTAGATTTCCTTGGTTACCGCATCTCGCCTCTAGGGCTTTCCATGGATCCAGCCAAGGTTTCAGCAGTATTGGAATGGCGGGCGCCAACTAACAAGAAAGAGGTGCAGCGTTTCTTGGGGTTCGCGAACTATTACCGCAAGTTCATTCCAGATTTTGCCCGCTGGTCCGACCCCATCACTAGCTGCATCCGTGGAAAGCAGCCTTTCCGCTGGGCTGATCAAGCAGAGAAAGGGTTCCAGCAACTAAAGAAACTATTCACCTCCCAGCCAATTCTACAGCACCCAAATCCTGGAACCCCTTTTGTTGTGCAAGCGGACGCCTCTGATGTGGCAATTGGGGCTGTACTCTTACAACCGGTGGGAGATCACCTCCATCCCTGTGCCTTTTACTCTCGTCAACTAACCACACCAGAGAGGAATTACACCATTTGGGAAAAAGAACTACTGGCCATAAAGGCAGCCTTTGAAACTTGGAGACATTGGCTAGAAGGGGCCAAATTTCCCATTGAAGTCCACACTGATCATCGTAATCTAGAACATCTAAGAACTGCCCGCAAACTAAATCAGAGGCAGCAACGTTGGGCTTTATTCTTCGAACGTTTCGACTTCCAGATTCATTATGTGACCCCAGCCCAGACCAAGCAAGCAGACGCCCTGTCACGTAAACCGGAATACGCTGCAGGACGCAAGGAGACCTTTGAATCCCAACTATTACAACCCGGGAACTTTGCCACGCTCACAGTGGGGAACACCAAATCCATTCCCATTGGTTCAACTTCCTCTACTCCAGGACCCCTCTGTGCTCAGGAAATCAGGGCTAGTCAGCAAGCAGATGCCTGGGCGCAGGACCAACTTCGCCAAGGTCTGCATTTTCCCTTTTCGCTTAAGGATGGGCTGCTTTGCTATAGAAATCATGTTTATATCCCACCCGGACCGGGCAGGGAAAAAGCGCTTCGTCTGTGTCATGATTGCAAACCAGCAGGACACTTCGGACTATTTAAAACCATGCATCTGATCCTAAGGGATTTTTGGTGGCCCAAGATCCGCAAGGATGTGGAAAAATATGTCAACACCTGCCCAGTATGCCAGCGCTCCAAGATAAGAAGGGAGAAGCCCTCAGGGCTTTTACACCCCCTTCCTACCCCATCTCGCCCATGGGAAATAATTTCTGCGGATTTCATCACTGACCTACCACCTTCCTGTGGATTCACCACGATCTTAGTGGTGGTGGACCTTTTCACCAAGTTAGCCCATTTCATTCCCTGCGAAGGCCTCCCCACGGCCAAAGAGACTGCGGATCTATTCCTTCAACATGTTTTCAGACTACATGGATTGCCCAAGAGTTTAGTCACAGACCGTGGATCTCAATTCACCTCTCGTTTTTGGAAGGCGCTACAAAAACTATTGGGCATAGACTCTCGCTTATCTTCAGCTCATCATCCCCAAACAGATGGGCAAACGGAGCGCACCAATGCCACTTTGGAGCAGTATCTTCGCTGTTATGTAAACTACCAACAGGACAATTGGGCTTCTCTGTTACCACTGTCTGAGTTTGCCTACAACAATGGAGTTCAAGCTTCTACAAAAGAAACGCCGTTCTTTGCAAACTACGGCTTCCATCCACGTTTCTTTCCCCCTGTCATTGAAACTTCAGAAGTTCCCGCAGCAGAGGATTGGCTGCAGGAACTCACAGCGGTACAACAACTTTTGCTCCAGCAACTGGACCAAGCCAAGGAGGACTATAAACACCACGCTGACAAACACCGCCAGCCGGGCCCCGAAATCAAGGTAGGAGATCGGGTTTTTCTGTCCACTCGCTTTCTGCCCTCCCACCGCCCTTGCCGGAAGTTAGATGCCCGTTTCATTGGCCCCTATCCAGTGGTGGCGCAATTAAACCCCGTGACTTTCAAACTCCAACTTCCGCGTTCAATGCGCATTCACCCAGTGTTTCACCGTTCCCTGCTCCTTCCGGCGGATGGTGTGCGTCCTGATACAGACCAACCGGCCCCCCCTCCTGTTTTGATGAATGGGGAGGAGGAGTTCGAGGTTGAGGACATTTTGGATTCTCGCTTTCACCGCCGCCGCCTACAATACCTCATTGACTGGGTGGGTTTTGGCCCTGAGGAACGCTCTTGGGAAGACGCCTCCACAGTCCATACTCCTGAGCTAACCCGTCGCTTTCATCAGACCTATCCCGCCAAGCCGCGACCTCGCGTCTCGGGGAGAGGGCCCCAGTTTGGGAGGGGCCTTGAGGAGGGGGATAGTGTGATGACCCATGGGCCTTGTAGTCCTGCTCAGGACATTGTAATTCCTGATGAAGATGAAAACTTGGGTTTTTTACCTTCCCAGTCTGAACTGGATTCCTCTCAGCCAGATCTTTCCCAGGCAGATCTGGGAACCTTGCACCTGCAAGAAAGTTGTCTCCCAGAAGTATGTCAAACAAACCCAGAGCCTACTTCTCCCGTGTTCTTGCGCCGGGAGTTTTGTAAACAACAGAGAAGTTTGGAATCAGCTTCGCGCAGGAGTGCGAGGATTGCAGCTAAGAATGTAGCCAATTAAGACTGCTTCTCGTGAGAATCTTTAAGGAGTTTAACATCTGGTCTCAGAGTTTAGCTTTCGGTTCTGATTCCCAGAGAACTGCTTCGGTGGGAAAGTTAGACTCTATATAGGTGTTTTACCCGCGTAGTAACTTCGCGGAGTCAATTCGTCAGCCTACGGAGCGAGTTGTGTCTGGACAGCGCGCTCCGATTCAAGCCTCGCTCCTGCTCAAGCCTTGCCTTGCTATCCAGCCTTCGCCTTGCTTTCCAGCCTTTGTTTATCTACGGACTTTGCCTTGTTTCCCAGGACCAATCCTTGCCTTGCTCCACGGATTTTACCAAGTTATTCCACGGACCTTGTTCTTGTTCCTAGTTACCTTGTTCCACGTTTTAAGCCTTGTTTCAAGTATCAAGTTATTTCCTAGCCTTGCTCAAATTTATGGACTAAAGGACCTTGTCATCTCCCCTCACTTTGCCTGGCAAAGTGAGTGTTTCGGTTATTGGATTACAACTTTGGACCTTAATATTTCATATTGGACATTGTTTCTTTGGACTAATTTTGACCTTTCCTGAAAGGTCTGCTTCTGGACTAACTTTTACATTTGCTTTTACTAACTTTATATATTTCCTTAATAAAGATATTAGATAGAATCTGGCCTCTGCGTATGGTTATTGGTGCTCTGTAGCCTGGGTCGTGACAGCCCCCCAGATACTGAACCAGTGCTTGGCAGCTGTGATGGGCTGGATGAGGGCGAATAAGCTGAAGCTTAATCCCGACAAGACAGAGGTCCTCCAGGTCAGTCGTATGTCCGATCGGGGTATTGGGTGGCTACCTGTGCTTGACGGGGTCGCACTCCCCCTGAAGGCGCAGGTCCGCAGTTTGGGGGTCCTCCTGGACTCAGCACTGACACTTGATGCTCAGGTGTCGGCCGTGGCCGGGAGGGCCTTTGCACAATTAAAACTTGTGCGCCAACTGCGACCTTACCTCGTGAAGTCTGATCTGACCACGGTGGTCCATGCCTTAGTTACCTCTAGACTGGACTATTGCAATGCACTCTACGTGGG
Source organism: Anolis carolinensis (assembly GCF_035594765.1). NCBI lineage: Eukaryota > Metazoa > Chordata > Lepidosauria > Squamata > Anolidae > Anolis > Anolis carolinensis. Next base: position 39,203,153 of record NC_085846.1, read on the forward strand.
GCTGCCCTTGAAGACGGCCCGGAAACTCCAACTAGTTCAACGTTCGGCAGCCTTGCTTCTAACTGGAGCAAATTATAGGGAGCGGTCAACCCTCCTGCTTAAGGAGCTCCACTGGCTGCCGTTCACCTTCCGGACCCAATTCAAGGTGCACGTGATCACCTACAAAGCCCTGAACGGTTTGGGACCCTCCTACCTTAGGGATCGCCTCTCCCCCTACGAACCTGCACGATCTCTTCGTTCGTCGGGGGAGGCCCTCCTCTCGCTCCCACCTCCGTCACAAGCACGGTTGGTGGGGACGAGAGAGAGGGCCTTCTCCGTGGTGGCCCCCCGGCTCTGGAACTCGCTCCCCAGGGAAATCAGGCAAGCCCCCACCCTGGTAGCATTCAGAAAGAGCTTGAAAACCTGGCTCTTTACTCAAGCCTTTAGATAAAGATTGCTCATCCAGAAGCAATCTGAATCTGTGACCATTCTTGTACCGGTTTGCACCTTTTACCTTTGTCAACTCGATATAGACACAGGGTCTATTCCCATCCCAATTTGCGCTTCCAGAATTTGCAGCACTTTATCAGTCACCTTGTGTCTACAATATTTATATGGTGCACTTTACCCAGTCTACTTTTACAATCTCTCAGTTTTAATCCATGTTTTTATTAGTTCTTGTTTTTTATTGGCTAATGTTTTATTTTTATTTTTTTTTATTTTTTATTGTGCAAGTTGTTGTCTATTGCTGTGTTTTATACTGCTACTGTTTTTATTCGGGCTTGGCCCCATGTAAGCCGCCCTGAGTCCCCTTCGGGGAGATAGAGGCGGGGTATAAAAATAAAGTTATTATTATTATTATTATTATTAAAACATTGCATTGACTTACTGTTGAAGACGTTTCCTCCTTCTGGTTTTAAATGTTGTGCATCACCTGGAGCATCTTGGCAGGCCAAGAGGTGACATTAAAACAAGCCAGGCCCTGGAAAAATAGATTGCTCGGAGCCAACTGGTTATGTCTGTGTTCCCTCTTCCCCACCCAGAAAACATGCAATCACAGTGTAGTGAATTTACAAAATTCTGACCTTGTGCTGCAAAATATGATATGATCTATCTTGCAAAATATTACCCTTTGCAAAATGTGGATTTCTCCCACTCACCCTTCAAATTACAGAAAGGTTATATCCTGTTGCTTCACTTACTGGAAATAATATTGGTTCTAAAAGATTTTCTGATGCTTTGATTTTTTTTAAAAAAAATGTACCTGTCAAATTTGGATTTGCTTCCACTTAAGCTTTGCCGGTGAGTTTTAGCTTCATGCTGATTAACTTCCATCTTCTCTCCCTCTTTCCCCTTTCTCAGTTCATTGTTGAATGTCATGGGAACACACTTCTCCCCCAGTTCCTTGGCATGTACAGGCTTACTGTGGATGGTGTGGAAACCTACATGGTGGTCACCAGGAATGTGTTTAGTCATCAGTTGACAGTGCATCGGAAATACGATCTCAAGGTGAGGGCCATTAATATTGACCATCCTGGGCCATGGAAACCCTAGTCTTTTCAGCATGGTAATTGGGTCATATTCTCCCCAAGAGACATTAGGCAGTTTCTGAAGCCTTGCAGTTCCAAATGAAGTGAGGGAATAGGAATAAGAACAATGCATATACGTAGTTCAGGTTTATTGCGCATAAGTGGAATCTTTGGGTGCATTTCTGCATGACTACAATGTGCCATGGACAACATTATGGCAGGAATGGTCAACAATCCATCCACAGGCCTCATCTCTTCTCCACCCATTTTGTGGTTCCCCAACCACATCCTGACCTCTCTAGACACCAATATGTTAGTTTTAATGTGAGAAATAAAGAAGAATTTATACGTCAAAAGGCCTGAATTAATCAAGGCCTATGGTGTGTTTGATATGAATTCCTGGACTGCTTAGTTCTAAGTTAGATCTCTTCTTCTTCCTCACCCGATTCCCTTTGCTTTCTTCTTCAGGGTTCAACGGTTGCAAGGGAAGCCAGTGACAAGGAAAAGGTAAGAGCAATATTTGGGAACATCTTTTAAAAGATGGATAGAAAAGCTTTTGTAATTCTTGTTGGAAATAGCAACCTTCTACAAACCTCCTATACTAATTATTTGTTATATATATATTTTAGATTGCTTATTATATTGTATGTATATATTGGTATGCAGCTTTTTCCTTAACTCTATGTTTTTTGAAGTTGTGGGAGGGACTACAGACTGTGTGACCAGATCTGAGACTATTCAGACTAAGACTCAATTTTAGAAATCAGTACAGTTGAGTATAGTATAGCAGTCAGTATGCATTAGAAGCTAGTTGAGTACAGTATGCATCAGAAGAGAGTGTTTGTCTGTATGCAGCAGAGAAGAGACTGAAACAGAATGCTTAAAGAACAGACTTTGAACCAATAAGCAATGTACCTGTATGCTGAATACATGACGTTTTGTAAGTAAATCAATTATGTTAACTTTTAACGAAGACTACTCATTTTTTGGTCTCTTGAGCGCATGATTTAAAAGCAATATATTTTATGGGAGATTAGATTTTTTTGGACAGCTGAAATAACACTTCTGAAGATCTGCTATATATTTTATGTATTAGCATATCTTTGTTCCTGACAGTTCAAAGAGAAAACCAGGGACATCGGTCTAACAACTAAGAAACCTAAATTGCCTTGCATGAATACCAGTGGATATTTACCACTAAGGAGAAGATTGACTCAAGCGAGTTTTTAACTCTTCTCAGGAAGATAATACTTTACAAAAAGGTTATGATTATCCCAAATAGTGTGATTGCCAGTTGACCTCCAAAAAGGGTTATGCTTCCAATGGCTTTGGAGATTTTGGTTTTCCAAAAGGTTATGATCTCTAAAAAGTCATGCCTTTCCAAAAAAATTCTGTAAATGTCAGAAAGAAGTGGGTTTACTTCTAGAAAAGAAGATGGAGTCCCGGTAGCCCAGATGGAAACTGCATAACCTTCCAGATCTTGGTCGCCTAAAACATCTCAACCTATCTAGTATAACCTATGATGAAAGTTTATGAGTTTTGCAATCCAACACTATCTGGAGGCCACATGTCCTTTTGAAATGGATGCTGAGTTGAAGGGGCAGAACAGCTGTTGCTCAATGTCTCTGACTGATCATGATGGTTAAAGGATTCTGGGAGCTTTAGTTCAAAGGAGTAAAACTTCCAAGCTCTACGGTGGATTAGTTGGAAGTATCTAATAGACGAATACAGTTGTCAACCTCTCTTGTTTTAAGTCCTTTCAAACTATCCACCTCATCCAGGATTATTTGTCATCACAGTTATAAACAAACATAATACCTAGCCTTCCCTTTCCACTCACAAACTGTGCTCATAAAATATTGAGGGAGGAAGGGATGAAAATTTTCCTTTAGTGAGAATTGGTGATTCTTAAATGGCTTGACTTTCATTTGTTTTCTTTAGTTGAAAAAATGTTCCTCCCTCCCGATTTGATTATTCACGAATGTATTTTAATTCTCTATTCCCCTCACTCTGACCTTTTTTTATTCTAATCCGGAAAAGCCAGATGGTGTTCTATTTTAAGGACTGCCAGTTGATTAGATATTCAGATTAATGATTTTTTAAAACCTTGGTAGAACTATAAACCATCAAACTGTATCCCAGATCCCTTGACACTGCTGCCCTTCTGGACTTCAGGAAACATTGACTTCCAGTTTACATTCCCCTGCATCCAAGTAACACCTAATAATGATTAGTTTTTGGTTACTTGATTTTCAAGAATCATAATTCTGTGGCAACAGGTAGAAATTTCCATCATGTGGGGCAGGTAATGAATAAGTGGTTATACCAAATAGCAGGAATATCATTGGCCAAAGAGAAGAATTGTTTCTATCGGTAATGTACAAGTAAATTATACAACAAAGAAGGCGAGAAGGATTCAGTTTGAATACAGTCTGTTTGATGGAATATTAAAAGACAAAAGATGACTCAGCATTGATCTCGGGCACTCCCAGGAATGTTATTCAGCTTATTTTGCTTGCATCTTGTTTTAAAGAGAATTACAGCAACAATGATGAGACTTTACCAACTTGGTTGCAGAAACAGGGTGGAGGATGGCAGGAACAGCAAAGAGACCATGAAGACTATAGGCCATAGAACGCACACCCTTACCTAGCCACAAAGACCTGGATAGTTGAGTTGCAGCCTCAGCAACTGTTGACAGAGCATTCCTGTTGCAAGTTTAATTTTCTTCTTTTAACAAACATAACACAATATTGGCCTTTCCTGCAATCTAAACAAAACTGCACACTGAGCCAGTGTTCTGTGTGAACTTCCTCTCATGACTAAGAGTGAATTCCTGGACATGTTTGAGCACTTTGGATCCTTTCAGCTTATTAATGAACTCTGGTCTTGCTTTTGTTAAAATCTCCTTCTTTCTAGGCAAAGGATCTGCCGACATTTAAAGACAATGACTTTCTGAATGAAGGCCAGAAGCTGCATGTTGGAGAGGAATCTAAAAAGAACTTTCTGGAAAAGTTGAAACGAGATGTGGAGGTAGAGTTTTGCTTAGGTGCTGGTGGGAAAGTGGGGAAACTGAGAAGGATGACATTATAACCCCATATCTAGAAAACATTGCAAATATTTTTCCCTTCTCTGGTTGGTACTTCAAGGAGATTTACCTGCTCTCTGGGACTCTCTAGTCTCCTAAACTCCAAATCTCTCCAGTTCATGGAATACCTTTCTATCAACAGTGTCCACCCCCTCCTCATATCAGTATCAGTTTTCTCCACTTTTATTCAGTATCGCCTTTGCTTGTCCCAAAAGTAAGTGAAAGGTGGATAAAGCCCTGAAGCAGATGCATTGAGTTTGAGGGGGCCCGTTATGTTGCAGCGCAGTGTTTCTCAACCTATGGGTCCCCCTGATGTTTTGGCCTTCAACTCCCAGAAATCCCAGGTGGTAAACAGGCTGGGATTTCTGAGAGTTATAGGCCAAAACACCTAGGGACCCACAGGTTGAGAACCACTGTTCCAGTGGGAATGTGGGTGGTTAGGTCACAGCAACAGGAGAAAGAAAATATCTTTTTTTTTTGGCTTCCAGTTTCTCGCTCAGTTGAAGATCATGGATTACAGTCTACTGGTAGGGATCCATGACGTGGACCGTGCAGAGCAGGAAGAAACAGAAATTGAGGACCGGGCAGAAGACGAGGAGTGTGAGAACGACGGTATTGGTGGGAACCCTGTTGGTTCCTATGGAACCCCACCGGACAGCCCTGGCAACCTTCTCAACTTTCCCCGGTTTTTTGGTCCTGGAGAGTTTGATCCATCAGTGGATGTCTATGCTATGAAAAGTCATGAAAGTGAGTGGGGAAGTATGGGTGGGAAAAGAGGAGGAAGTGGGATAGAAGCGGGGGAAGAGTCCTGAATGAAAGCCCAGAAGATTGTGTTGGAAAATCCCCTGATGCCAGGTGTTTAGTAATATAAAAACACAAGATTGATATCAGTATATGACATTTAGCCTATTCTACTGCTTTCATTTTCTTGGGCATCACAGTTTCTTGGTTCCTTAACCAACAGTCACTTGGCAAAGGAAGCTTCCTGGCCTGTCTTTCAAAAGTTGAAAGCCTGCACATTGTTCTCAAGATTCGCCTACTGTTTGCGGCTGAAGAGGAAGTTTGGGTTTGCCCTTAGCTGCACATGCAGGTCACATGGAGTGATAGCAAGGAACATCCTTGGGAACATGTCCACAGACCATTACTTTGAGTAGAAGTGGTCTCAGACACACTCTGTGGACAGGTGCCGGTTCATGAGTCACTGACGTTTCATGATAAATTTCCAGGAAAGAAAGACACAATTGTAGCCAAAGGACATTAATTTGATGTCAGTCCCTAACCCATTGGCAGAAGAAAAAATCTGACACATCAAAAAGCTTAAAAAGCTGTACCCTAGAAAATATGTCAAAATCCTTTACAAGGCAGAGTTTTTGTCACAGACAAAGCAGTCTTATAAGAGTTCCTGGAACACAGTCCTAATACACACTCACATTCGTGTTCCTCTTGTCCAGCCCTCCCCAATCAATACTTCCCAACTATTACACTAAAAATCCCATCGTGCCCAGCACAGCTGGCAGCCACCTAGTTCAGGAGTCTGCCCTTCAGCAGTATTTCCCAGTCCTCAGTTCCCCTGTATATGCAAGCAGAAGTTCCTATTTATTTAATTAATTGATTTAACCTTCTCTTCTATACTTCTCTAGTCAAAAGCTACAGGTGCATTATGAATATGTAAATTATGTTTCTCACCAAAAAACAAATTATCGGTCATGCATATCCTAACTGATAAGAGTGATGTTCGGCATATGCTCAGGGCAGCTGCTTATTTCTTGATATGCTTCACCAGATTCATAACATTAACTGGGATATTTTGGGTGCTGCTTCAAGGCGCTGGCTTGATTTGAAATATGATCCCCAGGCCACTTCTCTGCGCTTGTGATTGCAGTATTTAACTGTACTGGCTATCCAAGAAGAATAGCAGCTCCTAAAGATGATACAATATCCATGTCAACATCTCCCCCTCTGACTCTCTCTCTTTCTGTCTTTCTCATTAGGCTCTCCCAAGAAGGAGGTGTATTTCATGGCCATTATAGATATCCTCACACCATATGACACAAAGAAGAAAGCAGCACATGCTGCCAAAACTGTGAAACATGGGGTAAGGAGAAATCACTTTGTTGTCTTTATTCCATGGATGTTGCCAGAAAGTTGCCTTGGCTGCAGCAGCCCTCTGTTAAAAGGGGAGAAGAATTTCTCCCCATTTTGTTTACCTTCTCAGAAAGCTCATCTGGGATCTTTATCTCTCTGATCTTTTTAGTTCACATTTTGAAAAATTACTTTAAAAAATGAATGTTTGTGTCATTTGTTACAAAAACCCGTAACATTTGTTTGTGCTACCAAACAAAAACCATCCAGTAGCTCTTTTGGTCATTACTTTGTGGTTCCTTTCAGAGGGAGAATAATCCATCTGTATAGATAAGAAAATGATCTACAGTGTAAAATCCTTTTCATCAGAATGCTCCGCAAAAGCGTATTTAGTCTCCACAACGTAATGAGGAAAAATAAATAAACATTACTTGTGGCCCACAGAGGAGAGAAAAAACATTTCCAGTTGGTGTGGCGGATGTATCTTACAAGTACCATTACTGCATCCAGATACAATGTATTGCATTTAATCACTCCTTTCTGCAAATTATTTAGTACCAAATTTCATGCTTTGATGTAAATTTAGTACAGGCTAGGGTAGAGCCACTGAATTGATTCGATATACGTATATTTTACTCACCATTCAACAATCAATGATCTAGTTTCGTAGGATTCAAGCCTATATTTCAATGTGGCTGCTCCATAGATTTGTACAACATTCTGAAATTTGTAAAGATTTGAAATGATAAGTGGGGCTTGTTGGGATTTTGTAGCCATGAATACAAGGGAGAGCTTGAGATCCATATGAGCATTTTTACTATTCTACCTTGCTGCTGGCATTCTTTAAAGGAGATTATTGGGTTGAATGTGGAGTGGTGGGTAACTGGTGTCCTCTCTTCCAACAAGACGAAGGAAGACATTTTATCAGGAGCTGGGAAAGTCATTGAGTGTGTGTGTGTGCATGTGTGTATAGAAAGGGTGCAATAGCTTAATACATAATGAGTAAGCCCCTTTTTCAGGAGCATTGGCGTTACTGTTTCCTGAGATCTTTATCCCCTGAAAGTGTCGGGACGACATAGATACGAGATTTTATTGACGCTAAATAGAATCATTCTGCAGCTGAACCTCATTATTTTGTCTTTCAGGCTGGAGCAGAGATTTCCACTGTCAATCCAGAACAGTATTCAAAACGCTTCAATGAATTTATGTCCAATATCCTGACATAGTTGTCTTCCCGTTGTTGGCAAAAGTGGAGAGAGAAAGAAGTGGGACAGGGGGACTATATCCAAAGCAACAAGAATGTAGTCCCCTCTGTCTGAGTGTCATCTTCTGTGAGTGTGGTAACAGCAGGACCCAGAAGAAAACTAGCTGTAGACCTCAGAATCTTCTGCTTGACCTGGTGGAAAAAGTGGAATTTTTTTTTAAAAAAAAAATCTCCTTGTCTCTTCTTTTGGTTGCTAAAATACACAAGACCCAAGGAATGACACCACTTTTATCTTAGAAGAGTATTGCAGACTCCAGATGGTCATATGCCAATGTGATTTTTTTTAACAAACAGACGTTAACTCTACCTGCGGTTGTTCCTTCAACTTGACTGTTTCTTCACTCAGAGCAAAGTCCCCTTGTTGCACCTTTCTCTAAAAACGGGACAGAAAACTGTGTGTCGCTCGGAGGACAAAAACTGTTACAATGATGTGAAGAAGCCATTGAATTGGAAGCAAAGACTTTTTCCGTACCTTATTTTGATATTACAGGTTTTTTCCCCCAAACCCCAAATATCCTTTTGAAAGATATGGGGAGGGGAAGGTGATAACAATTTGCTTATTAGAATTTCATGCAAATCAAGGAAGAACAGGCAGCTATAAAAGAATCGCACAGCTGTCAAGACACCGTAGATCCTTAATGGAGATAATGACTAGAAGATAGAGCAACACGAAATCAATCTCTTGACGAATTGCAAATTGTCTTGGAACACTTGGACTAAATTGCCTCTGTAGTGTAACTGATGTTCTACCAGTGTTACATTAATCACGGTTCAGCGCGCTTTTTTAAACCTTGATCTGGTTGCATACCCCATAAGATGATGTTTGCCATAAACAAGGCCACCACTTTTTAAAACAACATATTGTGTTGTGAATCAGTGTGTTTAGAAATCTGTTTCCCTGGAGATTTTTTTGTTTTGTTTTTGTGAATCCATATTGAAAGGATTCTGGCCCCAGAACTTTGGAAATGCATAATAAATTGATGCAAGTGACTGCGTTATAACCACTAGGACAGACGATAGGAATAACCTGTGCTAGATCAGTTTTCTGGAAGAATGCAAACTCCTTGCCCCTGTTTGAATTACAGCTCTCTTCCCTCTGTCTGCAGACTGTAACTCTGGATTTCACAGCCATGCGTGTTGAAACTGCTGAAGATTTTGAATGCTACACGTTGATTCTGTTTTAAATATAACCAGGGAAGGGAGGGGGTATTTGTGGGATTCTTTTGTTTTGTTTTTACGAAATGGAATTCCCAATTTTGAACCATCACCTTGCAATCAAGACACTGCTTACTCTGCCTTGGAACGGTTTCTCACACATGCCTTTCTTTCCCTGAATGTGGCTGTTGAGATGTGTGCGTCTTGTGGCGTAGTACACCTTTTTGCTTTGTGGAGTCCACCTTGTTGAAAGTCTGGTGAATGTGGGTTCTTTCCTTTCTTCCTCTACCGTGTACCCCTTCTCAGACGGGATCCCCCCACCCATGTACCAAAAATTGGTATTCCACTATTTCAGACTCGGAACACACTTGAAAATCACAACGTAGGTTGTAGATAATGTAAGCTTTCTTTAAAATCCATGAATGAAAAGCAGTTCCTTATAAATGGGATATGGGAGTCCCTTTTCTGCCCACTTGTGGTTTCAAGGCAGGATTGTTTTTTAAACTGGCAGAAACCACTGTCTGCAGTGTTTAGGTGTCCACTGATTATACCATAAACTAAATGTGAATATGTGAACATATTTAAAAAGTGAGAATGAGTATGTTTGACGGGCTGTAAATGTTTTAATAGCCAAAGGGCTACCTTTTTCCTCAAAGAGCGTGCACTTGAAGTCTGTTGTGAAATAGAAGATATAACCTGTCTTTGTCCTGGTAAGAATTTCCATTCTTGGCTCCGTGTGGTTTGTTTAAAAAAAAAAAAAGGAATTGGCTATGATCTTGCAAGAAGAGGCAGTTTAAAGTTCTGTCCAAGAAGAACTCTGCTCTGTCTCCCATCTCTCCTCCACAGAAATCACCTCCTTCCTGCTAGCATTCCTCCTTCAGTATTGCCTTGCCTTGGGAGGGCCAAGAAGTTTCCAGCTGTACACCTGTAGATGGGTGTGCTTCTGTTTCCTACAGAGGTACTGGGAGATGGCATTACCATTCTCCATCCAACTGTGAGGACAGCCAGATGCTTTTCAGCTGCCCCAGCTTCCCCAAGTCACTATATAGGGGAAATCTAGTCTCAAGAAAGTGGGGGTGCTTGCTCAAAGGAAAGTAGTGATTTTCTTTTTGCAAGAAATATAAAAAGATGCATGCCAAAGTTATGTTGGCATGTATCACCGATAAAAACCCAGCCACAAGTTCACTCTTTTGCAAATGTTAATTATAAATAGCCACATGTTCATTTCATATTTTTCTTTTTCAAAACAAACTCCAATAACAAAATAACTGCCATTTGGGTGTCCGGTATTGCAGTCAGAAAGAGACAGAAAAATGCATTTTTCTAGTTTAGCAGACTTAAATCTGTTAACAGCACCCAGACTCGAAACACTAATGCCAAATGCCTCTTCTCACAGAGTTTCTGTGCTCTCTCTGCAGTTGTCTTTGAGTCATATCATAATTTTTACTCCACCAACTCTTGTCTTCTTCCATATTAAGATCTCTTTCTGTCAGACATCTCCATTCAGTACCAAATTTGCAAACAAGCTAAAGTTTCAGGCCTGAGATAATGTTCTGGTTTGTTATAATATACAATGTTTGGTAATGTAGGGTTTCTTAAACTTAGCATAGGTCATAATCCGGCACTATCTACTCATGCAAATTGCATTTCATGCCCCCTTTGTCTGCAAATATTCCTTCTACAATGCATTTTAATACATGCATACCTATCTACCTTCATATTCTATCTCTTCTACAAATCATAGAATCATAGAATAGTAGAGTTGGAAGAGACCACATGGGCCATCTAGTCCAACCCCCTGCTAAGAAGCAGGAAATCGCATTCAAAGCACCCCCGACAGATGGCCATCCAGCCTCTGCTTAAAAGCCTCCAAGGAAGGAGCCTCCACCACGGCCCCGGGGAGAGAGTTCCACTGTCGAACAGCTCTCACAGTGAGGAAGTTCTTCCTGATGTTCAGGTGGAATCTCCTTTCCTGTAGTTTGAAGCCATTGTTCCGTGTCCTAGTCTGCAGGGCAGCAGAAAACAAGCTTGCTCCCTCTTCCCTATGACTTCCCTTCACATATTTGTACATGGCTATCATGTCTCCTCTCAGCCTTCTCTTCTGCAGGCTAAACATGCCCAGCTCTTTAAGCCGCTCCTCATAGGGCTTGTTCTCCAGACCCTTAATCATTTTAGTCGCCCTCCTCTGGACGCTTTCCAGCTTGTCAACATCTCCCTTCAACTGTGGTGCCCAAAATTGGACACAGTATTCCAGGTGTGGTCTGACCAAGGCAGAATAGAGGGGGAGCATAACTTCCCTGGACCTAGACGCTATTCCCCTATTGATGCAGGCCAGAATCCCATTGGCTTTTTTAGCAGCCGCATCACATTGTTGGCTCATGTTTAACTTGTTGTCCACGAGGACTCCAAGGTCTTTTTCGCACACACTGCTGTCAAGCCAGGCGTCCCCCATTCTGTATCTTTGATTTCCATTTTTTCTGCTGAAGTGAAGTATCTTGCATTTGTCCCTGTTGAACTTCATTTTGTTAGTTTTGGCCCAAATTTCATCATCCCTTGTCAGGTTAAAGCCTTCGCACTAGAACATACCTGCTTGCTTCCACCCCTTGTTTGCTTACTTTCCCCTCTACTTCTGTTCCAAATGCCCATTATTCACTCCTGCCTTGGGAGTGTATATCCATATATTTGTTTTGCTACATCATGTGATTATTGGCATCCTAAGATATCCTGCCATCAAGGATTTACTTTGAAAAGAACGTTCCTAACTAAAGACCACCTTTCCCCTTCATTTGCTGCGCCCTTTTTTTAAAAGAATGGTAAAACATTATTTCTTCTTCATGATCTCTGGGATTTACACTATTGGATATTTTGCGCCTGCGCAGAACCTCTTCAGCTGTTGTGTGAATTCATAGAGGTACCCACTCAAAGAAATATGGTTACAGATACGCAACCTGTTCTTGTTGAGGGCAGGATTTCTGTTTAGAACGGCATATGGGCTTTTTGCTCCTAAGTGAATCTTGCAATTCAACAGGAAATGATAATGCCAAAGGGTAATGCTGAGGAAATTCTGCTTGTTGCTGGGATATTTGTGTGGAAGGAGGGAACTCATCAGAGCAGAACTCAGAAAAGTTACTATTTTGGACCACAACTTGTAGAATTTTCCATTTACCATGGCTAGCAGCTATGTTGACTAGGAAATTCTGGGAAGTGTGATCCAAAGATGTCCAAATTCAGGTGCTGGACATGCAACTATTAATAAGAAAGATTCCTTCTCCACACCCAAAATGTTTTTCCCTTCCTGATATTAGTCACTCCAAATTGTCCCACCTTCTGTCAGTGTGTCATCCAGTTTGTCTTTATGCCTGCAATAAGAAAACTGGTGTTATACAGAAGGTTTGTTATGTAACTGAGGGAATAGTAAGAGCCACGTCATTTGTTCCCATTTCAACAAACTTTGTTGGTTAGATCCTGAAGGCTTTTGCAGAGCTCTTGCATTTCCTGTTCTGTCCTTTCCCAGTGTAATTATTTCCTTACCATTTCTATGAAGGGCAGTAAACATCTACATAAGCAGTTTATCCACCAGCTTATCCTTGGACTTACTGCAAAACAGAGCTCTGTTGGAATAGCATTCAAGCTACTGCAAAAGTAAATTACTGTTAAGATTACCACCTGAAGATCCAGCATTTCTGATGGGTTGCTAAAAAACAACAAAATGAAGATGGCTGCTATCGAGGGTAGCGCCTCCTAGACAGTGTGTACTTTTGGAAAGACCGCAGCCTTTTCTTATCAGTGTAGCATTTCTTCTGAAGAGCAACCATAGTTATAACAAAATGTAGCACAATTTTTGTTCCTAGGTTATAAATGTCATTTCCTAATTGGTTCTATTATAAAAACATGGTAAAAGTTTATTAAACTGTGAAAACTTCGTTTTTGTGGGACAATCCTGCAGCACATTTTTCTATAGGTTTTCATCGAGTTTCAACCAATTCAACACAGTTTGTGGTAGCCACAAAAACAAAGTTTCTGGAGTATAATAACTATTTTCAAAGTAAGTACCTCACAATTAAACAGGAAACAACAATTTCAAAAAAATTCAAACATTATTACATAGTGTAATCACCTCCATCCATCTGCAGTATAGAAACAAGATACTTTCCTGCCATTTAGAGCATCTCTGGTGTTGTCTTTCTTTTGTGATGAGAAACATAACATGCAAAAGACACTTGTGACTTCAGTCTGAAGTTGCTAATGTTTTTTTAGTTCTAAATTTTTTTTTCTGACAGTCATAGATTTGCATTTCCAGGGTAGAGCTTGGAAAAGAAACATTTCAAAACTTGTTTTATACTGTGAAAGTTTCAACCTGATGGGACTAGATTTCTTCACTGTGCTCTCTACTAATGGTGACTAAGCTAAATACATGTATTTCCTGTTCAGAGGCATTGTATGCACTCTCACATGCTTTAGCAATTCCAACATATTGGAAACATCGTCTAATTTGGTCACAGAGAGTTAATTGAGCGAGATAACAGTTCCTTCTGATGTTTTCTTTCTCCAGCTCATGACTTCTGAAACCCAAGGCAGCATGGAAAACACTGAATATGGGGCGGGGCGGGGCAGGGCAGGGGGAGGGGAGCAGTCAGCTCCCCTCATTGTCCTATTCCTGTTTAAGGCAAACACACAACCTACATAATTGAATAAGCCCATCACTTGCTTGGTTGAAAGGTTACTGCTGTCTTTGAATTTGTGAGACTCCTAGAGTAAATGTGAGCAGTACTCATAAGGGACTTCTTAAAAATCTACATGTTGCAAAAAAAAAAAGCCTCAGTATTTGTCACTGTAAAGAAACAATCCTGTTCTGGTCACGCTTAAGCTTCCATGCTCACCTCCTAAACTTATGCCGGTATAGGATATGCAGTATAAACACCTTTAGATATACTGACAAAATAATTTAATCTTTAAAAAAAATGTGTTCACATTTTTCTAAGGGAAGGCATCCAAGACACGTATGTTTGGAAACAAATGCATGCTAACAAGGTCAAGCCTCCTGATTGGGCTGAGCAAAATAAAATGGGTACCTTTTAAAACTTATTACAGAGAGAAAATATTGGATGTTGTGGGCTTAGTCAAAGGAATCTGGGTGTGAAGGATTGAGTTAGAGAACATTTCAAAATAATAATTAGGCAGATTTTGACAGTAACTCTACTTATTAATAATAGGTTTACACTCTGCTAAAAGGACAGTATAATCCAAGTCCATGTGTCTTTTTAAAACCGCCATTTACAGATCCCTTAACAACTGATTCTGGCTCTTAGGCGTGACAGCTAAATAGACCTTTTACGTGGCAATATCAATTTACTTTGCTGATAGGTCAATAGTTCCAAGACTGTACCCTTGGTTCAAATGGCCAATCAAATGGTACTCAATTTTCCAGACTGGAAATCTTTACTGCACATATAGTTTCACCACCTAGCAGATTTCTTAATGAAAACGTTTATTTCATCAACAACATGTTTTGAACAGCTCTTGACTATAAAATAAAATGATTTCCTTCACCAAAGTGGCATGCCAGCTGTCCAGGCAAAATACAGCAAAACGTTGAGCCTTCCAGCACATCCTTGATGTTTAGTCCATGCGGGCTTTCAATGTCCGAGTAGTTATCTTGTCCTTTTCACTGAAGAAGAAAGAAGAGGGGGAGAAGTAAGAATGAAGTCCCACACTCGGCATAATTCTTTTAGTTTCCTTTACACCGTCAAATGCAGCCCACTCAGTAGAAAGTGGGTACGGCTAGCTGGATTAATTCAATTCCTTTTTTCCCTCCTACAGTAAGTTGATGGTCAATGAATCTAGAATTTGAAGAGGCCACATGAGCTATCCACCCTAACCCCTTCCCATCCAAGAAAAACAAAGCAGCCCCAACAGATGGTCATCCGGCTTTTGTTTAAAGCCTCCAAAGAAGGAACTTTCTCATTTACTTCCTCTGGTTCATAAACCCACATTAATTCAGGAAGGAGGACTGTGTTTACTCTTCCTGCATAAAGTCTGTCACTCACTCTCCCTTACTTTTAGCAGGATAATTACTCTCTCTGTAACTAAGCCACAGAGTTTGACCTACAGAAATGTTAGTTAGCACTTGGCATATTCAAAGGGCCTACTCGTAGACACTTAAATTGTACTTACATTACATGGACTACCACTCCCATCCCTGACACTGCATCCCTGTCCACAGCATTGAGCATGGCTTGGCCTATGGTTTCAAAGAGGTGATCTGGCTCCTGCAATGAAAGGGAGAAAAAGAGAATTTCTAGTTTGCCCACTTCCCAAAATTCAGTCATAAAGCATGTGTAGTGTCTAGAAGTATCTTGATCGACAAGGAGTGTCATCTCTTTGGGAAGACTCCAGTCTGATAAGAAGGCAGAACACTATATTTCCTTGCACAATAGTCACCACCGCATAATAGACCTCCATTTTTGGGATCCCAAAATGTTGGGTTTTACCCTTTCCTTGCATAATTGTCACAGTGGTATAAAACTGAGAAATTTCCTTCCCTTCCAGTTTAAATGAACACCAGAGTTCTTCCCTGCTTCCTTCCCTCTCAAAGACAATTTGAACACGAACCTGTCTTTCTCCCTCTTCATCTTGGAAATAAGAAATTTTTATTTTAAAAAAATGTACTCATTCAGAAGGAACCAATTTTTTTCACCACAATAGTCGCACCCACTTTCTCCAAACTAAAAAAGGGATAAAAACAGTTGACAACTATGCAATGAAATGCGGTAATTATATCACACTTCAACCCCATTCAGACATTCATGAACAGGACTCTAAGGCCACACCTGTAAACCCCAAGTTGAATATGTTTTCTATTAATCAGATTCCTTCTGTTAAACAAAAAAACTCACTCCATACAGCTAATGAACATCATTAAAAACAAGCTATAAAGCAAGCAATCCAAAACAAGTGTTAAAACGTCAAATTAGCCAGCAAAATATCAATAATTTAAAATCTGGACTGAAGTGATACAATTAAAATATCAGGTTAGCTGGCAAGATAGCAATCTTTTACAGGCCAGACTGAAATTCTAAGAGATGTGTCGTCACATATTTCCTAAGAGCACAAGTGCAGATCTAAGGCAAGACTGTGTGTTCAAATAAACATGTAAAAGTGTTTCACTATAATTGGATGTTTTTAAAATACATTCACTCAGCATCCTGTTAGTGACATATACAAGTGTAAGTCCACTTCATGCCTGTGTCTTTTTGGGTTATTGCATAAGTTGATATCCACTTCCTCCCATCGTTATAAGAAAATGTCTCCCCACTTGAATTGCTGTGCTAGCTATTAAACCCACTAATGGCCATTCTTTGGCTGGTAGGGAGTCCGAGAATCAGAAAAGCATTGGGCATCCGTAGATGAATGTGAACCAATGACATCATCAGCGGAGACCTTTGGAGGACTCTGGGAGATCTCTGCAAATAATCAAATTGAGTCTGGCTATAGGGACGTTGCCAATTCTCTGATCTCCCAGCTCTCCACAATCCAGAGTAGTAGCAGTTGTTGTTGATATTGTTATTATTGTTGTTATTAACATGCCTCTCCTTGCGGCTCAAGGCAGGGTACATGGTTAAAACAAAGAGATAAAACAACACTATTAAAATACAACAAGATACGGGTAAAATGAAAAGGAATACCAAGATAAGAGGAGTAGGTGAGTGGTGAGTTCATGGGGGCTGAAAGGAGAGACTTAACATAATTCCACCTGTGGAATATTATGCTATTGTTATGAACTACAGCCCTGGAAATCTGGCTTCAGATGTTAATATCCATACCATGCACTCAAAGGTCTCTGTCTGGGACAGACACTGGATAGGATTTCCATATGCATGGGTTCAGATGCAAATTCAAATGTTCTCATAGAAATACTTGGCAAGAACTTATTTTAAAAGCCTGATTTCACCCTCCTTGAAGGCAACTTATCAAAAGTAACTTCACAAAAAACCAACAGAGGTACTAAAGGCATAAACAAAATACCTAGGAGTTCACGTTGCCCAATTCTACACCCTTCTTACCATATCTGGTTCCCAGAGGGACTCACACATGCCGTACATCTGCTCTGAGCACGTCCCGCTGACCACAAAGTCATCTGTTGTCATCGGACAGCCAATCAAGTCTAAGGAGCAAACGAAAGGTTCGTATGTGATTGGGTCCAAGCCAGCGATCACAGGTTCTGTGTAGTAAGGTCCAAATCTGGAAACAAAAAAGAGAACGAATATATCCCTTTTAGACAATGTCTATCCAAATGATGGTGTATGTATAATTACAAAAAGCACATAATAGCTGGAATTATGTTGAACAGAGTAGATCAACTGACTCAACTGTTGAATTGTGAGCCCACTTGTAGGTAAATCCAATTAATTCAATAGGTTAATTCTTACAAGGAGTAACAATAAGATTTTGGTTAATAACAATTATTATAAAACCAACTGGGGGGTGGGCAGGAGGGAGACTAGACACCGAAATGCAGGAAAGTACATCTCATTAATATAGCCTCAAGATTATTGTATAGTCAGGCTGAGTTTATACTAAAAATCATCTGCTTTCCAAATATTTAGGAGTAAGACAATTTCTGCTATTTTTGACACAGATTGCTAGAGTTATCTAGAGCTATGCAAGATTTATCTAGAGCTATGAGCATTGGCTGCTGCACAGCCCTGCCTTTAGTTAAAACTTAACCCCTCCAAATAAAGGATCACATAATTCCTAGATGTCATCTGAACAGGTGAGCATCTTAAATTGAGACTGCAGAAGCCAGGCCTTTAGCTCACTCTAGAATTAATTTTTAGTCCTGTTTAATCACATTAAAGCTGCAAATACTTCAAGGGTAGGGGACACAAATGGTTTTGTATCGCATTAACAGTCCTTTAGACGGAGATCTTGGATGTTTGAGTCTTTACCGTCTCTCGTAGAGGAGGTTAGATACCATACTCATCAAGGTCTGTGGTTTTATTTGTCGACCTTCTTTCAGTTCGTAGAGATTCAGTCGGAACTTGAGCCTTTGGGCACTGTAAGAAAAGTCAAGAATCAGTATTAAATCCAAAAATAATCCAGGGTTTCACAAAAAACTTGTTTTATCATGAATGGACTACATGTTAACTTTTGTAGACCCACGGAAGTGTAGATCGAGCCACAGCTGTTTACTGCTGTATACAAGACCAGTGTAGCAACCAGGTTTCTGCTTCATTTTTTTCTTTTAAGATTAAGTTCAGAATTCTAGTTTTTCAAGCTACATCTCAAAAACATACAGCTGCACTAAGAAAGAACTTCACATTTATCAACCCTCACCATTATGTTTTGATTTTTTTTTAATGTACCCATTGTAGAATGAAGCAATCCTAAATTATGTTGTATTTGATTTGATGCAAATTAAAGACCAAATTTATATTGTTCTAGAAATAAACAACTATAGTCTACTTCTTAGGGGAATTTATTTGTTTTAGAAAACAGAAGTTAAGTGTCTGAACATTGAGAAGTTAAGTGTCTGAACATTTAGATTCTGAATACAAATTCAGAGGCGAGGAACTAATTGATAACAATAGGCTTTAAGCAGGAACTAACATCAACATGTCGATAAAATTATCGATAATTTTGGTGATGGAACAGAGAGAAAGTTTATCAGATTTGCAGATGACACCAAACGGGAAGGGATAGTAAGTACCCCAGAGAACAGGATCAGAATCTATAATGGCCTCAAAATAATAGAAAGCTGGGCCAAAACTAATAAAATGAATTTCAATGGGGAGAAATGTTGGCACTTTGGCAATAAAAATGAAATGCACAGATACTAGTAAAACTGAATTATCGTGTCACAAAAAACATGTTACCAACATGGCAAGTTTGGAAATCCCTGCTCTAGATACTAGGACACAGATCAACAGATTCAAATGGCAAGAAAAGAGATTCCACCTAGACATTAGGAAGAACTTCCGATGTTACACAAGTTTTTTGACAGTGAAATATGCTACCTTGGTGTGTGGTGGAATCTTCTTCTCTGGAGGTTTTTAAGCAGAGTCTGAATGGCTATCTGCTTGGAGCACTTTCCCACATGGCAGAAAGTTAGACTGGATGGCCCTCATGGTCTCTTCTAACTCTTTGATTCAATGAATTCATAGCTCTTGCACACACTTGGTTTTCTTTATTTCAGCAGATAGGAAAAATTATTTGTTGCTGCTATTATAAAACTGGGACCCAGAAAATTTACCAAACTACTGCAAATCACCCACAGATCTCTAACATGTATATATCTACTTTCTGCCTATTTGTGACCAATGTAGTATAATGGCTTGAGCACTGGAATTTGAAAATGGAGATCAGGGTTCAAAACGCCATTCAGCCATGGAAGCCAACAGGGTGATCTTGGGCAATCTTTAAACCTTAGTGGAGTGGTTCCCAACCTTTGGGCTTCCAGGTGTTTTGGACCTCAGCTCCCACAATTCCCAACAGCTAGTAAACTGGCTGGGATTTCTGGGAGTTGAAGTCCAAAACACCTGGAGGCCCAAAGGTTGGGAACCACTGCTTTAGAGGAAGATAACACAAGACCCTTTTAAAATTCTTGGCCAGAAATCCCTATAATAGGTTATTCTTAGGGTCACAATAAGTTGGAAATGATTTGAAATCACACAACAAACATGCCATTTCATCTGCCTCCATTTAGTGCCCTTCTGGGTGCCATGTGTTTGGGGACCTCATCTATGGGGACAACCATGGAACTGGAGCTGACTTTGCTGTTTTCTCATCTCAGATTTCTCAGAAAATTTGGCAAGTGTACAAATAATAGCAGCATCACAATGGCGTCCTCCTAGCACTGAAGAACAGGAGGCTAGGCCCAATGCAAAAACTTACACTGTCTGTACATCTGTAGCAAGCCCAGCCAAGCCAATGAACAGTCTGTCTCCCATTGGGAAGATTTTCTGGAAATCTGTAGTCACCATCTGAGCTTGAATGCCAAACCTCCGATCTGCAGCAATGGCCACACAGTTCTTCCCTTTCATGGCCATTACGGCCCCACCGTTATAGGACATAATAGACTGTGAAAGGAGGGGAAAAAGATTAAGTGACATGGTGGTACTATTTGCAATGCTCACTTAATAGACTAAATGCAATATTTCTTTGGTTCTAAAATGCATACTAATTTCAGTACCACCAACAGGGGGAAAAAGCTACATACAGTACATATATTAAAACACACCATTTATTCTAAGATGAACGACATTTTTAGAAATGTTTATATGGATGAAAAAGGAGTGTCCTAGGCTGGTTCTACAGTGCCATATAATCCAGATTATCCAAGGAGATAATCCAAACTACCTGCTTTAAACTGGATTATATGAGCCTACATTGCCATGTAATCCAGTTAAAAGCAGATAATCTGGATTTTATATGGCAGTGTGGAAGAGGCCCTAGAATTGAATAAATATAGTATATTTTCAAAAACTGGTTTATCTCATACAATTATATCTCTGTTTAAAATAACGATTGAAGAGAGTCCAAATTCACAAACGTCTAGAAGATTTGTCCATCACTCATTTCATCCGGGTTCATCACTCCAGATACATCTATGTGTTCTTTGAACTCCTTTTTTACCCTTTTTTATCAATATTTTTTTTAAAAACACTACAAATGATAAATACTACTGCCCACATTCGAAATATGCTAGGTCATGTTATTTCTAGTTTTGTTTACACAATGGTTTCATTTTTCCATGTACAGTATTGCCAAATTCTGTCATTTGGCAACTTAGACCAGGGCTTCTTAAAATTGGTTTGCATTTGCTACCTCTTTCAATCTGAGAAATGTTTATGTGACCCCTGGCATAAAGATATATGAAATAGGAATAAAAATCAAAAAATTAATAACACTATGCAGCAAATTTTGATTTTTTTTTCTGTTCCTGGTTGGAAAGTGTTATTTCCTGTTTAATTGTGTGGTACAGCCTCCGATGGCGCAGTGTGTTAAAGCGCTGAGCTGCTGAACCTGCAGACCAAAAGGTCCCAGGTTCAAATCCGGGGAGCGGAGTGAGCGCCCGCTGTTAGCTCCAGCTTCTGCCAACCTAGCAGTTCAAAAACACGCAAATGTGAGTAGATCAATAGGTGGGAAGGTAATGGCGCTCCATGCAGTCATGATGGCCACATGACCTGGAGATGTCTACGGACAACGCCGGCTCTTTGGCTTAGAAATGGAGATGAGCACCAACCCCCAGAGTCGGACACGACTGGACTTAACTTTTAGGGGAAACCTTTACCTTTTACCTACTTACTTTGAAAGTAGTTGTTATACTCCAGGAAGTTCATTTTTGTGGCTGTCACAAACTACATCAAATTGGTTGACACTCTATGAGATATTCATTGAAAAACTATAGCAAAACGTGCTGCAGGATGTCCCATAAAAACCAAGTTTTTGGCAGTTTAATAAACTTTTTCCATGTTTTGATAATAAAACCAATTAGGAATTGACATTTATAAACCAGGAACAAAAAACACGTGTTGCATAGGTCCCTTCCACACAGCTATATAAAATCCACATTGAACGGGATTATCTGGAGTCAGATAACTCAGTTCAAAGAAGATATTGTGGATTATTTACCTTCATATTCTGGATGATATGGCTGTGTGGAAGGGCCCATAGAGTAATAAATCAGCATTTGCAAGGCTTGCTAAACAGCCTGATTTTCCTTTTTGTGGAGCACAGCTGAAGCATTTTCTGCAGTCTACTGTAAATCCTTTCATGATAGTGCGAAAAGATTTGTGTAAATGGGTGGGATCCAGAAACCTTTCACTGTTGCCCAAACTTTTGGGACCCCAACATTGAGCCAAGGGGACCCCATTTGGGGTTGGGACCCACAGTTTAAGAAGCAGAGACTTAGGCCCCTTCTACATTGCTCTATATCCCACGATCTGATCGCAGATAATCTGGCAGTGGAGATTCATATAATCCAATTCAAAGCAGACAATCTTGGATCAGATCCTGGGATATAGGGCAGCCTTAGGCCCCTTCCACACAGCTGCATAAAATCCACATTAAACTGGATTGCTTAGCAGTGTGGACTCAGATAACCCAGTTCAAAGCAGATATTGCGGATTATCTGCCTTGATATTCACACGGCCCTTCCAGATAGGCCCTATATCCCAGGATCTGATCCCAGATTTTCTGTTTATACCATATTATCTGACAGTGAGGACTCCTATAATCCAGTTTAAAGCATAAATCCTGGTATATACGGCCTGTCTGAATGGACCCCGAGTTATATGGCTGTGTGAATGGGCCCTTAGGGACCCTTTTGGGACCAAATCAACAACATAAAGACATTATGTAAGCATTTTCCAAGCCACACTGCCTTCATCATCAGGTTAAGAGGATAAAACCCTTCACGTTCCAGAAGGTTGTGTAGTTTGAAAAAAAAATCTACAGAAAGCTAGGGTATATCTCACTGCAAAAATAACTCAGTTTGAGATCACTTTGGACTGCCATGGCTCAATGCTATGGAATCGTGGGAGTTGTAGTTTGATGAGTCCCAGAAAGGCTAAAGATCTTCTAAGGCAGTAGTTCTCAACCTGGGGTCCCCAGATGTTTTTGGTCTACAAGTTCCAGAAATTCCAGCCAGTTTACCAACTGTTAGGAGTTGAAGGCCAAAAACATCTGGGGACCCCAGGTTGAGAACCACTGTTCTAAGGTCCCTTCTACTCTGCCATATAATTCAGATTATCAAAGAGGATAATCTACATTATCTGCTTTGAACTGGATTATATGAATCTATACTGCCATATAATCCGGTTTAAAGTAGAACATCTGGATTTTACACGGTAATGTAGAAGGGGCCTAAGGCGGCGATTCCCGTTGCGGTAGGGCAGTTAAAGTGGTGCCAAACTGCATCAATCCACAGTGCAGATGCACCCTGAGTGACAAAGAATAGGCCCATGTAGGCAATTCGCTTCTTTCACTATCACTTCCACTGAAGGAGCTGCATGGGTTGAGAGCCAATGGGCTCAGCAAAGGAGAAGCGCACAAGCGGGACATGAGGGCGGCTCTCAATCCACCAGTGAAGCCTCTTCAAGACTCACCATGATGACGTCTTGAAGAAGCCCCTTCCTCGCGCAGCTTCACCACCTTCTCCTCGGCCTCCCTTCCGCGCCCAAGGCTAAGACCCGCCTTCGCCCTCGTTGCCGGCAGCCAGCGGCGCGAGTCGCCATTGGGCAACGTGTTGCGCCAATCAAAATTTCCACCTATCCGAGAAACTGTCAGCAGGGGAAGTGAAGAGTCATGCTTCCATATCCATAGAGATAAACAAATAGAAATATAAATCCCTCTCTGAACACTACACTTCCGGGTCTGCTTTGAACCAACATTAGCGTCATAGATTGTATCTGTTCTATAGTCTCCGCTCTAATCACCCACCATAAGCACCATGGGATAGTGGAAGGCCTTTCCGGGTCTGACAACCCACGGAGATAAGAATAAGTAGAAATACGCAACGATGCTTGTGTGGGCAGTTTCCAGGATCGCATTCCAGAAAGATAGAGGCAATTTAAACAAAAGGGTTCTGTATTCCTCAACTTTCTGCCTCACCACATTAGAGCATGAATCTACTTCTGCAGAAATCTGGGGTTTGTAGTTTGGTGAGGCCCAGGCCCTGTCTGGCTGAGCGGTTTAAAGCCTCTTCCCTAAAGTGGATTTAAAGTGGATCCAAGCCTAGTGCAATGTTGGGCAACCTTTTGCACTTGGTATGTCAAAATTCACCAAAAAACCTAGCATGACTTGGGTGGTGTGTCACTTCGAGAAAAAAACCATAATTTCGCAATATGTATAGTTTAAATAACAAAAATATATAATTCTAATATATAACTGTATTCAATAAATCAAAAACTATTTACTACCATTATTTCCATGTACAACAATCTATGGTACCACTTGCAGTTTCCACACTGATTTCTATTCTAGTTTCAATGTAGTAATGAATAATGAATAATATAATAATAATATAATAGTAATAATATGATAATATACTATAATAATAATAGAATTTTATTTATATATATACAGTGTGTGTGTGTGTGTGTGTGTAATGTACATAATTCCCATGGAGTAAACAACAAAACCACTGGACCAGATCACACCAATTTTGGCCACAAAAGACAGTCATCCAATCAATCTGCATGGCACAGCGTGTCAGCAAAAATGGCTAGGCGTGTCAGTGCTGACATGCGTGTCATAGGTTGACCATCACTGCCCTAGTGTGATGAGGTCCTTTGCCCCCTGCTATAAAATCCAGATTATCTACATTGAACTGGATTATATGGCAGTGTAGACTCACTCACAGTATAGATCCGGTATGACTGATCTGTGATGGATTTTAAACCATTGATTTTAAAGTGCAGACAACTGATTTTATTATTTATGCATATTTATAGTTTATTTTATGTTCCAGCATTGAATATTTGCCCTTCGGGATGAGAAGGGCAGAATATAAATGCTTTAAATAAATAATGAATAAATAAAGCAGATAATGCGTAATAGTATTTTTAATAGTAATTTCATTGACAGAGAAAAAATGAACTAAGAAATTATAAATTTTGCCTCAGCAGATTAAACCGCTGAACTGCTGAACTTGTTGACCGAAAGGTCAGTGGTTCGAATCCAGGGAGCGGGGTGAGCTCCCACTGTTAGCCTCAGCCTCTGCCAGCCTAGCAGCTCGAAAACATGCAAATGTGAGTAGATCAATAGGTACCGCTCCGGCAGGAAGGTAACGGCACTCCATGCAGTCATGCTGGCCACATGACCTTGGAGATGTCTATGGACAACGCTGGCTCTTCAGCTTAGAGATGGAGATGAGCACCAACCCCCAGAGTCGGACACGACTAGACTTAATGTCAGGGGAAAACCTTTACCTTTACCTACATTTTTTAAAAACCCTACTAATCTACTTTCTAATGAATGCTATTACAGTACGACAAAAATCTACTACAAAGAGTACAAAATCATAAAAAACAATAAAAATCAAACAAAACAACACACAGAGATACATGTAAAACCAAATAGTCACTGTTGAATGTTTATATGTTAAATGTTTTTATATTGTGGAATGATATTTTACATTGAAAGTCGCTCGGAGCACTCTGGTGGAGAGCGACTAATTAAGAAATAAAGTGAAGTGAAGTGAAGTGAAGTGAAATGAAGTGAAAACATATTTTCTGAAACAAGACAACTAAAATAAAAACTAATCTACAGACTTCTCTCTGTCTGATGGATTTTTTAGTTCTAATGTATGTTAGCTTTGTGAATGATTCCCAAGCATTGCTTTCTGAGCAGACCATGGCCTTATCTACACTGGCCCTTTAATGCAGTTTCAAACCAATATGGGATAATGTAGTTTCCATGAGCAGGAGATAACATAAGAAATCCTTTTGTGAATGTCTTTGCAGTTTGTTCATGGGTTATAAAGGTCATTTCTTAATTGGTTCTATCATAAAAAGATGGGGGAAATTTTATAAAACTTTCTTTTTGCCGGACATCCTACCACACATTTTGCTCTTTGAAGGAGAGATATCATTGTCATTGTCATTCAATAGTAATAATAATAATAATTAATAATAATAATAATAATAATACCTCTCCACATGGCTCAAGGTGGAGCACAACACAGATAAAGCACATCACAATAAAATACACATCCCCACAATCTTGACCACATCCTGCAGACTCAGGACTGTGGCTTACTCATTGATTGCACCTGCAATGCAATCTTCTTCTAACACCATTTCCCATTTTACAATACGTTATTGACTTTGTTAATGAATCATGTCGTATCATGCTTTGCCTGAAATATGACAGTCTCAGTTTGGTCATTCTGACTCCTAGGGTGAGTTCAGGCTTGATTTCCCTGAGGCCCATTTATTTCTCTTTTTTGTCCACCCAACTCATTTTAAGTGAGTGGATTCTCTAGCTGTCAGTTGTCTTCACTATCCAACTTTCACATCCGTATATATAAATCAGAAATATAATGCCCTAGATTATCTTGACTTTGGGATTCAATAAGACCAAATTTTAAACTTTGTTTGTGTTTTTAAATACATTACAACTGTAACTTTGGTTCACCTCTGACACAATAAATAAATAAATAAAATTTGTTTTATTTTTGATTATTTTTGTTTGTTATTAAGTTTAAGATTAGGCTGCCTGTATATTACTTGAGGTGATCTGTTTTGTGGTAACTTGCTTGTATGTTTTCCCTTTTTGGCATTGAATGTTTGCCACATATGTTGGAAACCGCCCTGAGTCCCTCCAAATAAAATTATTATTATTATTATTATTATTATTATTATTATTATTATTATTATTATTCATAAGTTGCATTGTGGATAATTATACAATCAGCCAGTGCCATTATTCAAGTGCAACTCATCACACTATGTAACACGATTTTTGTTCCTGGGTTATAAATGTCATTTCCAAATTCGTTCTATCATAAAAGCATGAGTAAAAAAGTTTATTAAACTGCCAAAACTTTGTCTTGAAAGGTTAAAAATTGCATATTTTAATTAAGGACAATTAAGGCCTGCTACTGGTCACAGGACATTTAGTATAATGCCAAGTTGGTTTGTTTGTTTGTTTAAAAAAACTTTGTTTTTTCAAATATATTACAACTTGTACTCTTGGTTCATTTCTGACATGATAAATAAATCATTATGAACTTTTGGGTTTCAGATAATAAAATGATAAAAAATACAAAAACCAAGTTTCTCAAGTATAACAGCTACTTTTAATGTAAGGACCGCACTTTTATGGATTGATGATGATAAATGGAAGCTCTTACGTGTGCCTGCGATCCAGAGTCACCCGCAGAACAATAACATGCCACTCAGGTTTGCAGAACAAAAATACAGGAACTTTACTAATTCCAAGAGATCAAAAGAAAAGTAGTATTTTTAATGGTCCCTCTGATCACTTACAGAAATCCACAGTCATAAATAGTCTTTTCTCATTCTACAAATCGGCTTCAGAGAAAAATACAGTCCTGATTCTTCTCCCTCTTTTCTCAGCAGCAAACAGGCCTCAAAATAGGAAGGCCTCTCTGAGTACACACTGCTCTCATCACCAGCAGTACTCAGTGAGCACTGAAAACTTGTCCAAACAGGTTCTGCAGCAGCAGAACAGAAACAGTATCAAATCAATCCTCAGGTTTTTGCAGGCTCAGCCAATTTATTGATTGATTGATTTACTATATTTATACCCCGCTCTTCACACCCGAAGGGGACTCAATTAGCTTCATGCACTTTATTTTCCAGTTAACAGACACAGCACAGTGCCTTTGCAAACCATGACACGCACAATCAAACAGGAAATTACACTTTCAAACCAGGAACAGATTTTTTTTCAATTTTTGTTACATAGTGAATTGTTCTTTGCTCTTCCCCAATAGTTTGTTAAGTGCCTACTAACTTAGGAGTCTCATCTTATGGCACTATGTCTTTATTCCAGCTTGAATTGGCTCATCATATGGTTATTTGACAAACAAAAGAAGAGGAAAGAATCAATTTCCCCCAAAATGTCTCTAAAAGAGCTTTTAGTGTATATTACAGTAGAGCCTCACTTATCCAACGTTCTGGATTATCCAACACATTTTTGTAGTCAATGTTTCAATACATTGTGATATTTTGGTGCTAAATTCATAAATACAGTAATTACTACATAGCATTACTGCGTATTGAACTACTTTTTCTGTCAAATTTGTTGTATAGCTTAATTTGTAAAATCATAACCTAATTTGATGTATAATAGGCTTTTCCTTAATCCCTCCTTATTATCCAACATATTCGCTTATCCAACATTCTGCAACATTTATGTTGGATAAGTGAGACTCTACTGTATATCTTATCACTTTGACCACCTTGGTTAGAGAGAGCATATCTTGGCACAAAAAGGTGAGCCTGAGTCACATGTAGTATCAAAACGCTCCATCTCGATTGGATTATGCGACTTAATAGTATATTTCTGCATAGAACTGTATTGCAGGGAAACACAAAGAATATAAAAAAAAAAGAAGCGTCCCTGGGTGGGCTCGAACCACCAACCTTTCGGTTAACAGCCGAACGCGCTAACCGATTGCGCCACAGAGACCCAGGCGAAAGGGAAGTGCTCGGAAAGGATAGCTAACCCAAATTGTGCAGGCGCCTGTTGGCATTGCAGCTACAGGAAAAGATGGGGAAAAAAATTAAGCAAAGCAATCAGAACTGAGCAGTATATTTAAAAAATGGCTTGACTCTAAAGGTATAGCTCAAGAACAGGCGTTGCATTTAAGTTTGGCTTCTCTCCTCCTTTCAAATATGTAGATACTCGGAAGGGCGCATCTACACTGTTGAGTTAATCCGGTTTGGCACCACTTTAACTGCCATGGCTCAAGGCTATGGAATCCTGGCATTTGTCGTTTGGTCTTTGGTTTAAAAGACCTTGTAAAACGACAACTCCCAGGAATCCATATCACTGAGTCAGAGCTAGTCAATTGGAATCAAACTGCGTTAATTCCATAGTGTAGATACACCCATAATGTTTCTTTCTAGGTGTATGTTGCTCTGGAGACGGGGACACAAAAGAGCAAATTGCATGTTTAAGATTCCACTTAAACATTAGGAAGAACTTCCCGACGGTAGAAGAGGCTGGATGCCCATCTGTCGGGAGTGCTTTGATTGTGTTTTCCTGCATGGCAAAAAGAGATCAGATAGGTAGACCCTTTTAGTCTCTTACAACTCAAGGATTCTATTATGGTTTTTAGAAAAACGGTCTATGGGTGCGTCTACAGTGTAGAATTAACGCAGTTTGGCACCACTTGAACTTTAATTCATCTCTGTGGGATCATACGGGTTGGCGTTTTACAATGTTTCTACCCACTTCGAGTTTCCCTGTAGAGAGAACACCCGGAGTATAAATAAGCAAAATAATAATAATAATAATAATAATAATAATAATAATAATAATAATAATAGGGTTGCTGTGAGTTTTCCGGGCTGTATGGCCTAAAGCAGACAAGAGTTCTTTCTCCCACCCTGAACATTCCACAGATATATAAACCCCACTTACCTAGTTTCCAGCACCTCACAACTTCTGAGGATGCCTGCCATAGATGTGGGCGAAACGTCAGGAGAGAATGCTTCTGGAACATGGCCAGGCAGCTCGAAAAACTCACAGCAACCCAGTGATTATGGCCATGAAAGCCTTTGACAACACAATAATAATAATAACAACAACAACAACAACAACAACAACAATAACAACAATAGCCTGTTCTGCCAAAGAGTGCTGATGCTGCACCAAACTACATATCCCAAGGTCCCATATTATTGAGAAGTTACTATGGAGTCAAACTGCAAGAATCCTATAGTGTAGATGCGCCCTGCATTAGCAATGGGTGGTACCTAGTTTTGAAGGGAAAAAAAGAGCACTAGCAGCTTTAATAATTATGTTAAGAGATATGAAAGGCAACCTTCAGTTAGGTTCTGCTCCTTATGAGCTGTTGAGGTTTGGAAATTGAGAAGTTTGATTCTCCTCTAGAGCATCTACACTGTAGAATTAATGCAGTTTGAGACCACTTTCACAGATATGGCTCAAGGCTATGAGGTAGGATTGGTGGTAATTTGGTAAGGAGCCAACACTCTTTGGTAGAGAAGGCTGTTGTTGTTTTTTGTTGTTGTTTTTAAAAGTAAAGACCTTGAGCCGCAAGGAGAAGCGGGTAATACATTATTATTGTTATTGTTACTAGGTTGCTGTGAGTTTTCCGGGCTGTATGGCCATGTTCCAGAAGCATTCTCTCCTGACGTTTCGCCCACATCTATGGCAGGCATCCTCAGAGGTTGTGAAGTCTGTTGGAAACTAGGCAATTGGGGTTTATATATCTGAGGAAGGTCCAGGGTGGGAGACAGAACTGTTGTCTGCTCGAGGCAAGTGTGAATGTTGTAATTGGCCAGCTTGATTAGCATTGCAGCTTCAAAGCCTGTCTGCTTCCTGTCTGGGGGAATCCTTTATTGGGAGGTGTTAACTGGCCCTGATTGTTTCCTCTCTGGAATTCCCCTGTCTTCTGAGCATTGTTCTTTATTTATTTTCCTGATTTTAGAGTTTTTAAAATACTGGTAGCTAGCTAGATGATGAAGAAGAAGATGATGATGATGATGATGATGATGATGATGATGATGATGATGATGATGATGATGATTATGCTACAGCTCCCAGAACTACATAGTATTGAGCCAGGGCAGTTCAAGTGTTGTCAAACAGCGTTAATTCCACAATTCAAATGCACTCTAGAAGGGAAACTTTTCCCAAGTCTATCTAATTCCACTACATACAAAGTTTTGCCCCAGAGGCTGATTTAGTAACCCAGAGGCTGATTTATTAACACCTCTCAACAAAGGATCCCCCCCGGTAGGAAGCAGCCAGGCTTAGAAGCTGCAAGGCTATTCAATGCTAATAAAGTTGAAAGTAATAATTTTTCTCTGTGTGTTTTCTGTTACTTTCAACTTCATTAGCACTGAATAGCCTTGCAGCTTCAAAACCTGGCTGCTCCCTGCCTGGGGGAATCCTTTTTTTTTCAAAAGCATAAAAGATAGAAAAGTTATAGTTTGGACTACAATTTGTGGACTTGTCAAACTGGATTGACACTGCAATATAATGCAGTTTGAATCACATTGTCTAATCATCGTGGACTCATATAATGCAGCTTGAGTTTAAAGAACTTTCAGATTCACTTTGTTGAGCTGAGCCAAGAGAGAAAGTAATATATGAAATCTCCTCAAAATGTTATCTAAACGTCTCAGGACCCACTTTGTATGTTCTTGGGAAATGAAAGGCAAAGGGCTATATGCAGAAAACTAGAATAGCAAGGGAGGAAACTTGCCTGAAACAGGCTCCTTTTTAAACTAGGGAATTTTGTCTTAGGCTGCATGTGCACTCTCCTACATCCCAGGATCGGATCCCAGATTTTCTGCTTTGAACTGGAGTCTATGAGTCTCCACTGCCAGATAATCTGGGACAAACATATAATCTATTGGATAACCTATTGAAAAGGCATGACCTTGTTAGAGATCATGACTTATTGCCTATTGGTTAATCACTGGTCACATAACCAAATGGAGGATTATGACCTGTTATGATAATAAAACATTGGATTATGATAGAGGAGGCTTGAGAAGGTGGCCTATTTCCAACATAATCTGGGATAAGATCCTGGGATATAGGGCAGTGTAGATCCAGCCTGATTGTCCAATCCAATTGTATTTTTTCCAATTCGATGGGATTTACCTTCACTGCCCTATATCCTAGGATCTGATCCGAGATTATCTCCATATTCCAGATTATCTGGCAGTGTAGACTCATAAAATCCAGTTCAAAGCAGATAACTTGGGATCAGATTTTGGGATACAGGGCAGTGTAAATCCAGTTTGAGTAAACTTGACAAGGGAGGCAACTACACTGGGCAATTAATTAATTAAATCGTATTCATTCTGCAGTAGGGTGAATGCAGTTTGACAGCACCTTGACTGCCATGGCTATGGACTCATGAGAGTTGTAGTTTGGCGGGTGTACCAAGTACTTTGGCAAAGAAGGCTTTGTAAAACTACCACTCCCAAGATCCCATAGCATTGATCCAGGGCAGTAAACAGTGGTGTTAAGCTGCATTGAGAATACAGGGACTATTCACTCATAGGATATCAGAGCTCAAATCTTCTCTTGGCCATGGAAACTCATCAAGTGACATTGAGCAAGTAATAAAAAAATAAATAACAGTGTAAATATATAAATAAATAATATAAATAATAATTGGGTTGCTGTGAGTTTTCCGAGCTGTATGGCCATACTTCAGAAGCATTCTCTCCTGACGTTTCGCCCACATTTTTGGCAGGCATCCTCAGAGGTTGTGAGGTCTGTTGGAAATTAGGCAAGTGAGGTTTATATATCCGTGTAGAATGTCCAGGATGGGAGAAAGAACGCTTGTCTGTTTGAGGCAAGTGTGAATATTGGCCCCCTTGATTAGCATAGAATAACCTTGCAGCTTCAAAATCTAGCTGCTTCCTGCCTGGGGGAAATCCTTTGTTGGAAGGTATTCGCTGGCCCTGATTGCTTCTTGTCTGGAATTCCCGTTTTCTGAGTGTTCCAGGAGGCAGCCAGATTTTGAAGCTTCAAGGCCATTCTATGCTAATCAAGCTGGCCAATTACAACATTCACACTTTCCTCAAACAGACAAGAGTTCTTTCTCCCACCTTGGGCATTCCACAGATATATAAACCTACCTTGCCTAGTTCCTAACAAACCTCACAACCTTTGGGAATGACTGCCATAGGTGTGGGAGAAACGTCAGGAGAGAATGCTTCTGGAACATGGCCATAGAGCCCGGAAAACTCACAGCAACCCAGTGATTTCGGCTATGAAAGCCTTCGACAACACAATAATAATAATAATAATAATAATAATAATAATAATAATAATAATAATATAAGCAATATACAATAAATAATATATACATTATACATGTGTGTATATGTGTGTATACAGACACACACACATATATAATAAGACTTTATTTATAACCCGTCCTCTCTCCCCAAGGGATTCAGTCACACTTTCTCAGCCTCAGAAGAAGGCAAAGGCAACCTTTCTCTTGGGAAAAAACGGGGGAGGCTCTCCATGAGTCGGGAAAGACTTCAAGACATATAGAAATATCTAAATATAATAATAATAATAATAATAATAATAATAATAATAATAATAATAATGTATTATTATATAGTAACATCTATGTTATTAATATATTATTATATTATAAATATAATAATACACTATTTATTAATTATATAATATTTTATATATTAATTATATATTATTAATATATTAATATTAATAATTCTAATTCAGAATGTGAGCTCTTTTCTCCTCCATACTGGCGAGGAGGGATTAATGGGAATAATGGAAGTTCCAACCCAGTAGAGCTGGAAGTCCCTGGATTGGGGGATTCTCCCTGTCTCCATTCTCCTTGTATAATGCATCCAGACTGCTTTCTCTGGATTACGCCTCATCTCTTTAGGATCCCACCCGCCCAGCCATCTTCCTATTGTTCTCCTGCTCCTACCCTATAGAAAGAGACTAGGAAACCTCTCTCCCATCTGCCTGCTTTCCCGATCTGAGCCATTTCTTCCATTCGGCTTAGGAATTCAAATACAGCGACACCCATTGCTAGTTGCATCCTGACTCAATTTATTATTATTATTATTATTATTATTATTATTATTATTATTATTATTATTATTAATAATAATAATAACAATAATAATAATAATTTATTGCTATTATTATTATTATTGACACGTTTGCTCCCCTCCCCCCGAAAGGTGTTGTTCCCCTCCTGCCCCCTCCCCAGGGCGTTTTTTCAACGTGGGGGCTTCAGCTGCCCATTGAGATTCCCACAAGGAGATCCATTCTTAATTCAGGGCCAAAGGATGCTGCGAGGACGTGACGTCACAATGACGTCGCCATTCATAAATATCATTCATTCATCCGTCTCCCAGCCAAATCGGCGCGCGCCCTCTCTGCCAGAACTGGGATTGAAGATCCTTGCAAGATCATAGTGCATCTCGAGTCGAATTAATTCAGTTTCACGCCATGGCTCAATGCTATGGAGTCCTGGAAGTTTAGTGAGACAGCAACATCATTTGGTACATAAAATCCAATTTATCTGCTTTGAACCGGATTATATAGCAGTGTAGACTCATATAAACAAGTTCAAAGCAGATCATGTGGCTTGTCTGCTTTGACAATTTAGGCACTGCCATATACAATCCAGATTATCTACTTTGAATCGGATTATATGGCAATTTCGATACATATAATCCAGTTCAAAGCAGATAAAATGGATTTTTTGCTATGACGTCTTGGGAGTTTTAGTTTAGTGAGACACTGAGACAGCAACATTACTTGGTATATAAAATCCAGATTATCTGGATTATATGGCAGTGTAGATGCAAACAATCCAGTTCAAAGCACATGGTGAATGTTCTGCTTTGATCATCTGGATTATATGGCTGTTTAGATACATACAATCCAGTTCGAAGCACATGGTGAATGTTTTGCTTTGATCATCTGGATTATATGGCTGTTTAGATACATACAATCCAGTTCAAAGCAGATAAAATGGATTTTCTGCTATGGCGTCCTGGGAGTTGTAGTTTAGTGAAACAGCAACATTACTTGGTATATAAAATCCAGATTATTTGGATTATGTGGCAGTGTAGATGCAAACAATCCAGTTCAAAGCACATGGTGAATGTTCTGCTTTGATCATCTGAATTATATGGCTGTTTAGATACATACAATCCAGTTCGAAGCAGATAATGTGGATATTCTGCTTTGATCATCTGGATTATAGAACAGTGTAGAAAGGGCCTTAGATTATAAAGCAGTGTAGAAGGGGCCAAGAAGGTAAGATGTGGTAACATTGCAACTTTCATGAGTATATAGCATTGAGCCATGGCAGTTAAATTGGGCTCAAACTGCATTCATTCTGTAGTGTAAATGCACCCTCAGGCTTCTATACTGCCATATGCTAGCTAATTCACAGCTATCCTAGCTGTGGATTTTGAGATTTGTAGTTTAGGAAGGCGCTATAGCTCTTTGGCTGAGCATTTTAAACATACCACTGCAAATCCCAGGATCCAGAGAAGGTTACATGTCAAAGCCCTTCCACACAGCCATATAACCCAGAATATCAAAGCAGAAAATCCCACAATAATCTGCTTTGAAATGAGTCCACACTGCCATATATCCCAGTTCAAAGCAGAAAATGTGGGATTTTATTCAGCTGTGTGGAAGTAGCTGCTGTTAAAGCAGAATTGAAGAAGCCACTTATGTCATCTCTTATGGCCCTGGGGTTTATAGTTTGGGAACTCACCACATCTGAGAATTTTTGAATATATTAGACTTCCTCGCTCTCAATGGCAAATCCCAGGACTCTCTAGGATGTTCCCATATAATTTAAAGTGGGATTATAGCGCGACAAACGTAGTCCTAGAACTGCTATAGCTGCGTCCTTGGATATACTAAAGTTTGTTTATTTTTGGGCTGGGACTTTTACATATTGGTTTCTCCCCTGTTGAATTTTGTTCATCACAAGAGGTTTCTTGATCTGGTTTGCTGAGAGATTTCCGGGCTGTATGGTAATGTTCCAGAAGCATTCTCTCCTGAGGTTTCGTCCACATCTATGGCAGGCATCCTCAGAGGTTGTGAGATCTGTTGAAAACTAGGCAAGGGAGGTTTATATATCTGTGTGGATTGTCCAGGGTGGGAGAAAGAACTCTTGTCTGTTTGAGGCAAGTGTGAACGTTGCAATTGGCGCCCTTGATTAGCATTGAATTGCCTTGCAGCTTCAAAGTCTGGCTGCTTCCTGCAACACTCAGAAAACAGGGGGATTCCAAACAATGAGGGCCAGCGAACACCTTCCAAAAAAGGATTTCCACCAGGCAGGAAGCAGCCAGATTGTGAAGCTGCAAGGCCATTCAATGCTAACCAAGGCCGCCAATTGCAACATTCACACTTGCCTCAAACAGACGAGAGTTCTCTCTCCCACCCTGGACATTCTATGCAAGTGGGGTTTCTATATCTGTGGAATGTCCAGGGTGAGAGAAAGAACTCTTGTCTGTTTGAGGCAAGTGTGAATGTTGCAATTGTCCAGCTTGATTAGCATTGAATAGCCTTGCAGCTTCACAGCCTGGCTGCTTCCTGTCTGGGAGAATCCTGGCAGGAAGGTGTTGGGAGGTGTTAACTGGCCCTGATTGTTTCTTGTCTGGAATTCCCTTGCTTTCGGAGTGTTCTTTATTTACTGTCCTGATTTCAGAGCTTTTTTAAAAAATACTGGTAGACAGATTTTGTTCATTTTCATGGCTCCCTCCTTTCTGTTGAAATTGTCCACATGCTCGTGAATTTCAATGGCTTCTCTGTGTAGTCTGAAATAATGGATTTCTATGGCCAGTGTGGAACCCCGGTGGCGAAGTGTGTTAAAGCACTGAGCTGCTGAACTTGCATATCGAAAGGTCCCAGGTTCAAATCCCGGGAGTGGAGTGAGCGCCCGCTGTTAGCTCCAGCTTCTGCCAACCTAGCAGTTCGAAAACATGCCAATGTGAGTAGATCAATAAGTATCGCTCCGGAGGGAAGGTAACGCGTTCCATGCAGTCATGCCGGCCACATGACCTTGGAGGTGTTCACGGACAACGCCGGCTCTTCGGCTTAGAAATGGAGATGAGCACCAACCCCCAGAGTCAGACATGACTGGACTTAACGTCAGGGGAAACCTTTATCTTTACCTTATGGCCAGTGTAGATCCAGCCAAATAGTCGGCTTAGGGGCTTTGCAGTTGCGGTCCAAACTTTCCTTGCTTTGTGTCTTTCCCAGTCTTCCCTTCCTCTAAAAGACCCCAATTAGGGACCCCAAAGCAGCCTCCTTTGATTCTTTTTTTGTCCCCGCCAAACACAACCGAAGTGGCTTTCTTTTTGTCGGCCTTTCCTAGTTGAGCTATAGATCATTTTGCCTGATGCATGGAGGAAGGAGGCTGAGTTGTTTGAGTATTGTATTGTCGAAGGCTTTCATGGCCGGAATCACTGGGTTGCTGTGAGTCTTTCGGGCTGTATGGCCATACAGCCTGAAAGACTCACAGCAACCCAGTGTTTGTGTATTGTCTGCATGCGATGCGCGTCTGAAGTCTGCCCATGCCTGATCTACATTGTAGGATTAATCCAGTTCTATGTGTTGTCGAAGGCTTTCCTGGCCGAAAGCACAGGGTTGTTGTGTGTTTTCCGGGTTGTATGGCCATATTCCAGAAGCATTCTCTCCTGACGTTTCGCCCACATCTATGGCAGGCATATGGCAGGCAGGAAAAAAATGAACAAAATCTGGCTACCAGTATTAAAAAGCTCTAAAATCAGAACAGTAAATAAGGAAAAACACTCCTAAAACAGAGGAATTCCAGACATGAATCAATCAGGGGCAGCTAACACCTCCGAACGAAAGATTCCCCCAAGCAGGAAGAATCCAGGACATGAATCTGGCAAAGCCATTAATGCTAATCAAGGTGATTAATTACAACATTCACACTTGCCTCCAACAGACAAGAGTTCAATGTGTTGTCGAAGGCTTTCATGGCCGGAATCACAGGGTTGTTGTATGTTTTCCAGGCTGTATGGCCATGTTCCAGAAGCATTCTCTCCTGACGTTTCGCCCACATCTATGGCAGGCATCCTCCGAGGTTGTGAGGTATGCCTGCCATAGATGGAGGAGAAACTTCAGGAGAAAA
Organism: Anolis carolinensis; assembly: GCF_035594765.1. NCBI lineage: Eukaryota > Metazoa > Chordata > Lepidosauria > Squamata > Anolidae > Anolis > Anolis carolinensis. The sequence continues at coordinate 39,240,616 of NC_085846.1, forward strand.
TGCTTCTGGAACATGGCCATACATCGAGGAAAACACACAACAACCCAGACAAGAGTTCCTTCTCACCCTGGACCTTCCACAGATATATAAACCTTCCTTGCTTAGTTTTTTCCAATATCCTCACAACCTCTGAGGATGCCTGCCATAGATGTGGGCGAAACGTCAGGAGAGAATGCTTCTAGAACATGGCCATACATCGAGGAAAACACACAACATCCCAGACAAGAGTTCCTTCTCCCACAGATATATAAACCTCCCTTGCTTAGTTTTTTCCCAATATCCTCATAACCTCTGAGGATGCCTGCCATAGATGTGGGCGAAGCTTCAGGAGAGAATGCTTCTGGAGCATGGCCACACAGCTCGGAAAACACACAACAATCCCAATCCAGTTCGACGTTGTTTTAATTGTCATGGGTCGATGCTATAAAATCTTACAGCAACAGAGACTTTAGCCTTCTCTGCCAATGAGTGCAAACTATAATTCCTAGGACTCCAAATAGTCCAAAGTGTGGCAGGGAAACCAAATTTCCAAGAAAGAGCCTTTTTAGGGGGCACCGCCGTCCTAAAACCCACCTGCGAAATGGATTAGACTCTTTTGCGTTTCAAATATTGCCGGTGGGGACCATTTAAAGCCCCCTGATTCCTTCTTCTCACTCAACTTTTCATCTTCTTCCAGGTTTGAAGTTGATATTGTAAAGTCTAGTGTGGTTACAACACACGTCTGGAATGCCGCCCGCCTCTGTTTTAGGTTTCAACATCTTTTCTCCTTGCAAGAAAACCCCGTCCACTGAATACCTCTGTTTTTTCTGCCCTCCGATTTGGATCTGTTTTGGTTTTTTTCCTTCTGCTCTAGTCGTGTTTAGTCTATTTCTTTTACCATTGAATGTGAGCAGACGCGTTAGAATGGGAAGGAAAAGGCTATGTATGTAAAACACTTTGTCAAAGTCCAAAGCCTAAACAGGAAGGTTAAAAAATAGTGTAATGTTTATGTTTTATCCCATATTCTATATGTTTCTTAGAATTACAGGTGACAACTTCTTACTGCAAGATGGATGGTATCCTTGAAGTGACTGCCTTGACCTTGAAGGAGCTGGGGGTGGCGACGGCCGACAGGAAGCTCTGGCGTGGGTTGATCCAAGAGGTCAGGAAGAGTCGGAAGCGACTGAACAAATAAATAACAACAACAAACTTCTTACAGAGAGAGGGGAATGGTGTCAAGTCAGTGCGGGTTTACTCTAGGAAATGGGACTAAAGGGTGCTTCTGCACTGTAGAATTAATGCAGTTTGACAGCACTTGAGCTGCTCAATGCCATGGAATCAGGGGAACTGTCATTCTGTAAGGTCTTTAGACCTCTCTTCCAGAAGGCACCAAACTGGGCACAGCTACAATGAAGAGTGAATGCAACAACAACAACAACAACAACAACAATAACAGCAGCAGCAGCAACAATGTATTCTCGAAGGCTTTCATGGTTGGCATCACCGGGTTGCTGTGGGTTTTCCGGGCTGTATGGCCATATTCCAGAATCATTCTCTCCTGACGTTTCGCCCACATCTATGGCAAGCAGCCTTAGAGGTTGTGAGCTCTGTTGGAAACTAGGCAAGTGGGGTGTATATATCTGTGGAAGGTCCAGGGTGTGAGAAGAACTCTTGTCTGTTGGAGGCAAGTGTAAATGTTGCAATTAATCGCCTTGATTAGCATTACAAAGCCTTGCAGCTTCAAAGCCTGGCTGATTCCAACAACAATAATTGTCTATGGAATTCTGGGATTTGTAGTTTGGCGAAACACCGGCACTTTTTGGCAAGGAAGGTGGAAGAACTTATAAAACGATCACTCTTCTCATTCCATATAACTTTGAGCCATAGGAGTTCAAAGTGGTGTCAAACTGCATTAATTCGAGTGTAGATGCACCCCAGGAGGCTTCAAGGGTAGCAATACCCTTGGTCTGGATCTACACCGCTATATAATCCAGATGGTCAAAGCAGATTATCCCCATTATTTTCTTAGAACTGGATTATATGAGTCCACACTACCATATGATCCAGCTCAAAGTAGATAATCTGGATTTTAGCCTTAGTGGGGAAGCCTTTCCATTAGAAAAAACGACTTCTCGCATTGTAGCCCCCTTGTCATCATCTCCAAAATTAAACCTGGGTCTATGGCCCCTTCTATACTGTCATATAATCCAGATTGCCAAAGCAGATGTTATAGATTTTATATAGTAGTGTAGAAGGGGATCTCAGGGTTCTTCCACACAGCCATACAACCCAGACGATCAAGGTAGATAATCCACAATCTCTGCTTTGAACTGGATTATTTGACTCCATACTCCCATATAATCCAGTTCAATGTGGATTTTATACAGCTGTGTGGAAGGGGTCTCAATCAGCCTCTGGGGCAAAACTCTGTGTGTAGTGGAATTAGATCGATTTGGGGAAAGTATCCCTTCTGGAGTGCATTCTAAAATTATAGAATTGATTCAGCCTGACAGCACTTGAAATGCCCTGGCTCAATGCTATGGAGTTGTGGGAGCTGTAGCATAATAATAATAATAATAATAATAATAATAATAATAATAATAATAATAATAATAATATCCTATCCCTTGTCATGGTTCCACGCAAATCTACCATTTGCCACAACCACAAAGCCCCAAATCCGACTATTTGGCTGGATCTACATTGACCATAGAAATGCATTATTTGGCAATTTAGAGCCCTTCTTATATGGTAAAGACACAAGGAGAGGTGGGAAATATAATAATAATAATAATAATAATAATAATAATAATAATAATAATCATCATCATCATCATCATCTATTGATCTAAATGGCAGATAATAATAATAAAATGTATTACCCGCCTCTCCTTGTGGCTTCAGGTCTTTACCTTTACCTTATAGGAAGGGGCCTAAATTGCCAAATAAATAGTGCATTGGATTGCTGTGAGTTTTCCGGACCGTATGGCCATGTTCCAGAAGCATTCTCTCCTGACGTTCCCCCCACATCTGTGGTAGGCATCCTCAGAGGTTGTGAGGTCTGTTGGAAACTAGGCAAGTGGGATTTATATATTTGTGGAAAGTCCAAGGTGGGAGAAAGAACTCTTGTCTGTTTGAGGCAAGTGTGAATGTTGCAATTGGCCACCTTGATTAGCATTGAATGACCTTGCAGCTCCAGAGTCTGGAGGAAATTCTTTGTTGGGAGGTGTTCGCTAGCCCTGATGGTTTCTTGTCTGGAATTCCCGTTTTCTAAGTGTTCCAGGAAGCAGCCAGACTTTGAAGCTGCAAGGCGATTCAATGCTAATCAAGGGGGCCAATTGCTCTGTTTTCTGAGTGGTGTTCTTTATTTACTGTCCTGATTTTTTTTAATAAAATACTGGCAACCAGATTTTGTCCATTTTCATGGTTTCCTCCTTTCTGTTGACAACAACAATTTATTGATTAGCCAGTTGGCCTTATCAAGCACAGACAATACAAACACAACATACAACATACATCTGGTTCACTTAAAATAAAATACAGATATACAGGTATTTGCCAGCTTGGTGCCAATGTAGCTTAGCCATAGATGTATGCATCAACTTTCTGTTGAAATTGTCCACATGCTTGTTGATTTCAGTGCATTTCTATGGCCGGTGTAGATCCAGCCAAATAGTCGGCTTTGGGGCTTTGTGATTGTGGTCCAAACCTTCTTTGCTTTGTATCTTTCCCATCCTTCCTTCCCATTTAAAAGACCCCAATTTGGGACCCCAAAGACGCCTCCTTTTGTTCTTTTTTTGCCCCCACCAAACCCAACCAAAGTGGCTTCCTTTTTTCAGCCTTTCCCAGTCGAGCTACAGATTATTTTGCCTGATGGATAGATGGAGGGAAGGAGGCTGAGTGGTTTGGGTATTGTCTGCATGCGATGCGTGTCTGGTCTGGAAAAAACCCTACCACCCATTCCCCCCCATGCTATATTCCACCACCTCCTTCTCTCTCCCCAATTAGTAGTATTATGATTATTAGGATTGTAAAAAAAAAAAAAGAAGAAGAAGAAGGGGGGGGGGTCTTCTCTCTTTGGCAAACACCCGACAGAGACAGGATCACGTGAGTCCCCCAAAAAGGGGCGGGGAAAAGAGGAGGGGGGAAGGGCCATTTTGTCTGTCTCCCGGCCCTGGGCTCCTTTTCTCCAGTCCGGCAGCCGGAGGAGGAACGTTTGCGTCTCAAGAGGAGCGATTTCCCCCAAAATTATAATCCGATTTGCAGAAGGGGGTGTGGATCCCTTTAAACCCCCTTTGGCTGCTTCGGCCCCCCCTAGAAAGGACCCGGGATCAGGTAGGGCTCCTTCATTGTGGTCCCCCTTTTTCTTCTCCAAAAGATCTCCTTCGGCTTGGAAAGCGCCTCCCGCCTTGCTCGGCTCCTTCCTTTGTCGCGCCTTCCCTCCTTCTCCTTTTTCTTCCCTTCCCTTCCCCCCTCCAGCCTCGCTGTGTATATTGCTTTCAAGATGGCCGATCCTTTCTCTCTCTTTTCTTTTTCCCTTTCCCCCCCTTCTCTCTCTCACCCTGCCTCCAAATCTCGCTTCTTTTTGGAGAGGTGTCGCCACTCCCCGGCACCTCTCCAAAGATTGGAGATCCTAAAACCTTGCTTACCTTCCAAATTTCCCCCCTCCCTTAACCTTTACATATATTTTGTGACTGGGGAGACTGGGATCTGTGTGTCTGCTTGTGCATTTTTGCCTCCTTTACTATCTCTCCTTCTCTTTGTGTTGCAACTCTCTCTCCTTTTTTTTGGGAACGCTTTGTGCGCAAAGGTTGACTGTTTGGAAAGAAACGAGGGGGGGGGGGCGCATTGGAAGTAAAGCGATCTGGATCATCCAGATGGTTTTGGGTTTGTTTTTTTGACAGCCAGCATGTGCTCTGCTTGGCTCTGAAAGGCTCTGAAAGGAAAGAGGATTATGGTTCGGGTTTGTGCGGTTCTAAAGCGATCCAATTGCCAAGATGTTTTGGTGCGTAAAAACGCGTGCGTAATTCTTCCCAGGGCGCATAGGCCCCATAGTGATGCTTGGATGTAGGTTGTTTCCTTCCTCTGGGGGAATAAACAGGGAATTATGGGCATTGCAATCCTATTTTTAAAAGAAGGGGATCCAGAGAATATGGCGCAGGGTGTGTGTGTAGAAAATACAATGTCTTTTTAGGGAGGAAGAAGAGAAATATCTTGTTTTGTTTTGCCTCGCGTTGAATCCTAAGCATGATGTGTACTTTCTTTCATTCTTTCTTTCTTGGGACCCAGGCTGGAAAGGGTTAATAATTTGATCTTGGGGAAATCTAGAGCAAGCAAAAGGCTTGTGTGTGTGCTTCTGTCATTCCCCAAATCACATGGGAATTGGACTTTCTATATGACCATAGAGGCTGGGAAATGAAAGGGTTGACTTGACAACATTGGCGGTCTCCAAATCTGAAAAGACAAGTAGCCACAGTTATAGTAGTACAGATTTTTTTTGAATGTCACAAAACCTATATTTAGTTCAATGCATCAATGTGAATACAAATAACAAAAAAAAGCATTGCTACTGGCATTGGAATCAAACTGCCTGCAGAGTATGAAATAGTATAATTCTGTGAGTATAATTTTACATTATCTTTGTTATGTATCTTGTATGAGAAGAGAAGTCAATTCATCTTTGAAGAGAAAAATATTCTTTTTACTGTGAATGTAACAGCCCTTTGTTTTACTGTATAGCAATGCTTTTTTGTATTTGTATTCATACTGATGAATTGAACTAAATATAGGTTTAATGACATTCCAAAAAAATTCTGAATCACAATAACAGTGGATACTTGTCTTTGTAGTTCCAGGGAACCCATTTTCTTTTATGGTCTCCAAATCTGCAGTATTTAGTGTGTCGGGTCTGAGGGATTTTGTGGAGAAGGGGCTTTTGTGTAAAAGCTTTGAAGGATCTTGTGGGAAAGGGGCTTGGAAAGAGCCTGGAAATATTTAGGGTAGCCTGTCATGAAAGGAAGCGAAGCTGTGAATGCAAGAACAGATGTAATAATGGGAAAGCCAGCTTGCTTACACCTTTTCCCCCCTCCTCCTCCTCCTGGTTTTGATCACCCTCTCCTTCTTCCCTTCCTTGGCTTTTGTCTTATCCTGGTTTGTTTTAAGGACCCTGTGTGGTTATTTATTTACATCCTATCTGCTGTTCATTCTCTCATGAAAAGTGAAAAAAAGTCATTGAAACTCTGGTGGGAGTGGGTGGCTATTTCTATCCCTCTCCATTTAAACTGGCCCCTTCTCAACCTGTGGGTTCTCAGGTGTTTTGGCCTACAACTCCCAGAAATCCCAGTCAGTTTACTAGCTATTGGGATTTCTTGGAGTTGAAAACCAAAATATCTAGGGACCTACAGGTTGAGAACCACAAGTTTAAATGGAGAGGGATAGAAATAGACCACCCACTCCCAACAATGCTTTAATGACTTTGGGCTCTTCCACACATTATCTGCTTTGAACTGGAATATATACCAGTGTGGACCCAGGGCCCTTCCACACAGTCATATAACCCAGAACATCAAGGCAGAAAATCCCACAATATCTGCCTTGAACTGGGTTAACTGATGGGAGTGGGTGAGCTATTGCTATCCCGCTCCATTTAAACCAGTGGTTCTCAACCTGGGGTCCCCAGATGTTTTTAGCTTTCATCTCCCAGAGATCTTAACAACTGGTAAATTGTCTGGGATTTATGGGAGTTGTAGGCCAAAACATCTGGGGACCCCAGGTTGAGAACCACTGGTTTAAACTGTGATAGTAGTTTATCCAACCAACTCTGGCCCCTTCTACACTGCTATGTAAAATCCAGATTATCTGTATTGAACTGGATTATATGGCAGTGTAGACGCATGTAATCCAGTTCAGAGCAGATAATGTGGATTATCTGCTTTGATAATCTGGATTATATGGTAGTGTAGAAGGGGCCCAACTCTAAACCAAACTGTGGCTCCTCTTGTCTTCCTTGTAATATTCTATTTTTCCCCATAAATTATTCTCCATTAGAAAAAACAGCAGTCCCTGGAATATATTCTCAATATCTGTACAATTGCAGAAAGGCAAGAAGTGCTGCCCTATCTCTGACCTTGGCCAACACGGGGCCCCTTCCACACAGCTGAATAAAATTCCACATTTTCTGCTTTGAACTGGAATATATGGCAGTGTAGACTCGGGGTTCTTCCACACAGCTGATATGACTCAGAATATCAAGGCAGAATAACCCACAATATTTGCTTTGAACTGGAATATCTCAGTCCACACTGCCATATATTCCAGTTCAAAGAAGATGTGTGGAAGGGGCTTCAGATAACCCAGTTCAAAGCAGATATTGTGGGATTGTCTTGATATTCTGGGTTATATGGCTGTGTGAAAGGGCCCTTTGTATCTCAAATGTTAGTTTTGATAGGGGGAAACCCTCAGTTTCCCCCTATCAGCTCTAGTTGTTGGGATGTAGAACATATACCATCTAATATTTGTCACCCATAGAAAACAAGGACAACCCTATCTGAGGTCCCTTCCACACAGCCGTATAACCCAGAATATCAAGGCAGATAATCCACAATATCTACTTTGAACTGGAATATCTGAGTCCACTGCCAGATAATCCAGTTCCATGTGGATTTTATACAGCTGTTTGGAAGGGGCCCGAGGTCTCTCCTACACTGCCAGATAACATCCAGATTATCTGAACTAGATATATGGCAGTTTGGACTCATATAATGCAGTGCAATGCAGATCATGTGGATTATGTGCTTCAATAATCTGAATGATATGGCTGTGCAGATCCAGCAGAATGCCTCTTTTACACAGTCCTATATCCCAGAATCTGATCCCAGATTATCTTCTTATCCCATATTATATGGCAGTGGAGACTCATATAATCCATTTCAAAGCAGGAAATCTGGGATCAGATCCTGGGACATAGGGCAGTGTAGATCAAGCCTAAGAAACCAGGACCCCTTCTACACAGCTGAATACAATCCCACATTATCGGCTTTGAACTGGAATATAAAACAGCTGTGGACTCAGATAATCATGTTCAAAGCCAATATTGTGGGATTTTCTGCCTTGATAGTCTCTGTGATATGGTTGTGTGGAAGGGCCCTAGGGCCCCTTCTAGTTTTCCATATAAAGTCCAGATTATTTGCTTTGAACTGGATTATGTGGCATTGTAGACTCATATGATACAGTTCAACTTAGATACTGTGAACTATCTGCTCTGACAATTGGGATTATATGGCAGTGTAGAAGGGGCCTAGAATGAATGCAGTCCATTCAGTGCAATTTTCTGAATCAGCACCCCAAATAAACCCAAGAACATACCTAAAAATGAAGACACTTCAGAATTTTTTGTTTGGGCTATACAACTATTTAATTATAATTTAATTATAATGATAATTTAATTATAATTAAAGTAGATAATCTGCACTGGCAAGAATTGGGAAGGGGGGCACTTTTTCTAGGCTCTAGACTACAGGGTTCCCTCTCAGGCCCCTTTTACATTGCCATATCTGATTTGAACTGAATTTTATGAGTCTACACTGCCATATAATCCAGTTCAAAGCAGACAATTGCATTTTATATGGCAGTGTAGATCCAGCCTCATATAATCCAGTTCAAGGCAGATAATGTTGATTATTTGCTTGGATAATCTGGGTTATATGACAGTGTAGAAGGAAACACAAAGATCCTTTCCCCCACAACTGTATAAAATCCTACATTATCTGCTTTGTACTGGGTTATATGGTGGTGTCGACTCAGATAACCCAGTTCAAAGCAGATATTGTGGATTTTCTGCCTTGATATGCTGGGTTATATGGCAGTGTAGAAGGGGCCACAGAGAAAAAGGACAGTATCTGCTGTGAACTAGATTATATGAGCTCACACTGCCATATAATCCAGTTCAAAGCAGATAATTGGGTTTTATATGGCAGTGTAGGTGGGGCCTTAGGCTCTAATGTGGAAGGAAGAAAATATTGCTGCTTTCTCAGGCCCTTTCCATACAGCTGAATACAACCCCATGTTATCTTCTTTGAACTGGAATATATGGCAGTGTGGAGTCAGGATCCTTCCACACAGCCCTATATCCCAGAATATTAAGGCAGAAAATCCCACATTATCTGAGTGTGGACTGAGATAACCCAGTTCAAAGCAGATATTATGGAATTTTCTGTCTTGATATTCTGAGTTATATGACTGTGTATAAAATTCACATTGAACTGGATTATATGGCAGTGTGGACTCAGATAACCCAGTTCTAAGCAGATATTGTGTATTATCTGCCTTGATATTCTGGGATATAGAGCTGTGTGGAAGGGCCCCCAGATTATCAAAGCAGAAAATCCCACAATATCTGCTTTGAACTGAGTTACCTAAGTCCACACTGTCATAGATTCCAGTTCAAAGCAGATAATGTGGGATTTTATTCAGATGTGTGGAAGTGGCCTCAGTAGTTTTATCAGAGGAACAGCCATTGTCCGTATTCTAAAATGCAAGGAAAGTAACAACTCCTGTGTCTCCTTTGTCAATATAACAATATATAATACACATATTATGCTATACCAATAATATAATATATTGTATATACCTATAATATTGATAATATTATAATGTAATACAATATAATAATAATACACTATTATAATTGTATATTTATAGTACATGTAATATTACTAATAATATTGCAATATAGTGGTATAGTACAATATAGTAATATATAATGCTTATATTGTGCAGTGTCAATAATATAATATATTGTATGCACATATAACTTGTAAACCACCCTGAGTTCCCTTATGGGTGAGAAAGGCGGGATATAAATGTCGCTAATAATAATAATAAAAATAACTCACATCACTCAATTACAGCGCAATGATTCCACTTTTTAACTCTCATGGTTCCATAATATGGAATTCTGGAAGGTACGGTTTAGGGGAAGGGACTTTGGGTGGCTCAGGCAAAGCGTTGCAGTGCTTCACCAAGGACAAATCTCTGACAAAGTGGGATGACAGCGCTGTAATGGTGTGGTGTGGAAGGACCCTTGGGGCTTGAAGAAACCTGAAAATGAGTCCTGCGTTTCTCACTCTCGATTTAGAGACAGGAGATCACAGTAAGCCTTTCCAGATCCTCTTCTAGAACATTGGGTGGGACGAGGACGCATTTCCCAGAGAACCTTAAAAACAAAGGGAGATCCAGTATTTCTGTGAGCCTGAAATTAACTATAATTGAGGCTTAATCCCCCCTTAAGGGACAAGGAGAGGTCTCTGGTTTCGACTAGCCACCCACTTGCCTCTTTTCAGCTTGCAAAAGACGCGCTTTGTTGTGGTTCTCCAAAACCTCTTTGTTTGCCCGACTCCACAGTCTGTGATTTATATTCTTGAAAGCAACTCCCTTTACTTTCGAAAGGACTTGCTTCCAGGTCTGTATTGCCTGGGATTGCGTTGGATAATAAATTCCCTTCAGCAGGTAGCGGGGCAAGAAACGAAAAGGGTCGATTTGGTCAGAAGTTGGGGGAAAATAAGGGCGCGCCTCCCTCGTGTTGTTGTTTGTTGTGCGCCTTGGAGCAGTTTCCGATTTTCTTGGCAAGATCTACCCAGGGGTGGGTTGCTTTTGCCTGGAGGCTGAGAGAGTGTGACTTTCCCAAAGCGATCCAGGGGTTTTTCATGGTTTGCCGGGTCTCCAAACCATTGAGGTTGATCTCTTTTGGAACCAAATCATTCTGCGTGGATGGGATTGCGATTTGTCGCAGCCCTATAGTTTATCAGAAAGTTTGTTGGACCTCTATAATCTATACTATAGATATGGGGAAAAGGATAGGTATGAGAAGTCTCCCACAAAGCTGTTCTCATAGTTCTCATAGCATTGTGCCTTGTTGGGCTGCATCTTCTACCATTCCCCAGATAGAAATGATGGAATTTTGTTTTGGTGTCTTGGATTTTATGCCTGTTCCTGGGCTTCTTTGTGGTGCTGATTCAGGAAATTACATTTGGATAGACTGCCTGAGCTCTAGTTTCGCAGATATGGTTGTGATTTTCTATAGGCGATATGTTCTGTACCTCAAAAACTAGAGCTGATAGGGGGAAAGTGGTGGCATTTTTTTGGAATCGGCAGGTTAGAGATACCTAGAAACAAGGTTAACATTTCGGGTGCCAAAATGTGTGTTGGCCAGTGAATGATCAAATAATAATAATAATAATAATAATATAACTTAGCACATTATTATTATTATTATTATTATTATTATTATTATTATTATTATTTAGCCGGAGCATAATAATAATGATAATAATGATAATAATTATTACTATGTATGTATCCATTAGAATTAGAGAGAGACTTAAGAATACCTAAAAAAGAGGATTGGGGAAAGAAATGAAAGCAGAAGGGGCAGCCTTTCTGGTTTGGCTTTTAGAGATAAAAAAAACTGGGATAGGGGTTTAAGAGATCCAGGTTAAAATCCTGCTCGGGCCATAAAAACCCACTGGGTGACTTAAGTCACTTGGGGCTCTTCCACACTCCCTATATCCCAAAATATCAAGGCAGAAAATCCCACAATATCTGCTTTGAACTGGGTTATCTGAGTCCATACTGCCATATATTCCAGTTCAAAGCAGATAATGTGGGATTTTCTGCCTTGATATTCTGGGATATAGGGCTGCGTGGAAGGGCCCATTCTCTCAGTCTCAGAGGAAGGCAAGAACAAACCTCTTCTGAACAAATCTGGCCAAGAAAAGCCTCTGATAGCTTCATTTCATGGGCACATTCTCAAGCCATATGGGATCCCTCAAAGTCGGAAACCATTTAGCGGGAGGACCAAGTCCTTTTCCAATCCAACATTACATCCTTATATATATATATATACACACACACACACACACACACACACTCTTCTAAACCCTACAGTTACTTAGCATTGCCTTTCAAAATCAGAAGCGTATAGACTGCCGACTTCCTTTTATTTTTCCTAGGAGGGTTCAGTGACAGCCAAAGCCTTCCCATTTCTTCCTGCTTGATCGCTTTAGGATTGGTAATTCCTGGAAAGGAGTCCCTTTGGGTTCACTTCTGCCCCAGAAAAACCACATTTTTTGTAAGTCGGAGATGACTTGAAAGGCACACAAACAACAGCAACAAGACTCAGTTCCCAATCTGGCTTTCATTTGAATAGGTGTCCATATGGGAAGGTCTTTAAGGGCTGCCTTTTCCATTGTTCTTGCCACTGGTTTGAAATGATTTTGGATTGCTTTAAAGTATTGATGCTTGAAGGTGGGGAGGTTGCAATGCTTCTGTAATGTTGAGGTCTTTGTGATCCTTCCTTGGGAAAGAAAGGCAGGGTATAAGTCAAAGCAATGGGTGATCCACATTATCTGCTTTGAAACAACTGAATAAAATCCCACATTATCTGCTTTGAACTGGAATATATGGCAGTGTGGACTCAGGGCCCTTCCATACAGCCCTATATCCCAGAATAGAGGCAGAAAATTCCACATTATCTGAGTGTGGACTCAGATAACCCAGTTCAAAGCAGATATTGTGGGATTTTCTGCCTTGATATTCTGAGATATAGGGCTGTATGGAAGGGCCCTCAGCCTGAGAAGAAGAAAAGCTGCATTTATTGAATTGCTAATGCTTTACCCTAGAGGTCTAATCAAAAGCTCTCTTGAACTCATTAAGATTTACTTTCATGTAAAAGATATTTCTATGTGTGTTATGTGAGTGTGGAGTCATTACATTAAGGGCCCTTTCACACAGCTATATAACCCAGAATATCAAGACAGATAATCCACAATATCTGCTTTGAACTGAGTTATCTGAGTCCACACTGCCATATAATCCAGTTCAATGTGGATTTTATACAGCCATCTGGAAGGAGGCCCAAACAGGCCCTATATCCCAGGATCTGATCCCACATTTTCTGTTTATCCCAGATTACCTGGCATGATTTTTGTTCCTGGGTTATAAATGTTGTTTCCTAATTGGTTATATCATAAAATAATAGAAAAAGTTTATTAAGCTGCAAAAACATTGTTTTTGCAGGACATCCTGCAGCACATTTTCCCATAGTTTTTCAATGAATGCTTCATAGAGTCTCAACCAATTCACAATTAAACAGGAAGTGACACTTTCAAATTAGGAACATTTCCCCCCCCCCCCCCCCCCCCAATTTTGTTATATAGTGTTATCAGGAGGAGGAAAGAAATCTCACTACTTTGATTGCTTGATCCTGATTAAGTTCCTTCTATTCTTCCTTCCTAACTTGGGAAGTCAACTTGGACTTACAGTGACTCTCTGAATAAGAGGCCTCCAAGTCACCTTGTCATCAGTAGGTCTTGCAAACTCAGGGCCATTGCTTCCTTAGTAGTCCATCCAGCTAGAATGATCTCTTTCTCATTTTCCCTACTGCCTTCTACTTTTCTAAGAACCACTGTTCTCATGATATGTTCAAAATCTTACTTTAATCATCTTGGCTTCTAGGAAAGTTCTGGCTTGATTTGCTCTATGATTTATTGGTCTTTTTTGGCTGTCTTGGATACCCAAAGAGCTCTTCTCCAGCACCACATTTCAAATGAGTTAATTTTCTTCACATCAGCTTCCTTCCCTGTCCAACTTTCACAGCAATGCATAGAAAGAGGAAATATAACAATAGAGTCAATCCTGAATTTGATCTTTAATGATGTATCTTTCCATATGAGGATTTTGTCTAGTTTCTTCATACTTTCCCAAGTCTTCTGATTTCTTGACCACAGGCTGCATTTTAATTACTATGACAAGTTGTAAAAAATATGTCACTATCTCAGTGTCTTCATCTTCTGCTGTATAGTTATGTAAATAACCCGTGATCATTACTTTTCTTAACAGTACACTCTAAACCTGCCTTTGTACTTTGTACAGTAGTCATTACAAGTCATTAGTTGACATATTTTATTTGTTGCTTGAGGCTATTGTTGGTATTCCATCTGTTCTTGATTATTTATCTCTCCCAGGTGCTCTGAACATAGCTTTCTACTTCACTTTCTAAAACTGAGTTCATTTTCAAGTGATTCTTCTTTGAATGAATTTGTCATTTTTTCATTTCTTTTATATAGCTCTTCAACGTATTGTTTGATTGTGTTTTTATGTCTTTTTCGAGGAGTGTGTGCTCTTGCTAGTCATATAGTATCCTCACTCTTGGTTTAAATTTCCCTTTGGGCTCTTGGATCTTGTGGAAAAGGTCTTTTGTTCTACCTTTTTGTATGGTCTTGTGTTTCACTGCACTGATTATTACACTAGTTTTCTTTGTCCTTGAGCACAAGCTGTTAATGTTGTGTTCAGCGTCTGATCCTGTTTCTAGTTTAACATTTCATGGCAATAAACCCCAACTGGTTTTAAATGAGAGTTATAATGGGAAGTCTTTTAGAATCAGGGGACAGGACATATCTGCAAACTGGGTGAAAGTTGAGAGACCTCCCTGGATATTTCAAACAATGTTTTAAAACCAAAACAAGCTTTAAAGTGTTTGGTATAAAAGGAAACTTAGCGCCATTTCATTACTCTCGTGGATCCCAGAACAGGGAGAAGGACTTGAGGTACCCTAAGTGTGATATATGTCCCCTTTTCCTTGCTGTATTAATTTTACGCATTAAACAATTTTATAATTTTTCAGTTATTTTGTCACTGTCTTCATGGTAATGATTGCTTTAGCTGGTGGTATTATATTTGTCCCTGCATTTTGTATTTTTATACTTGTAAATATGCAAAGTTTATAAAAACTTTATGATCTGATCTGTCCAATGTGGTGCAGAGGAACAGATCTTAATCCTCCCTTAACATCTATGGAGGCATAGAGTACTTTGTGTTTTTCTCCTCCTTCAGAACCTTGTTCTTGCTTCTTTTGTCAGAGAGGAATGTGTGCTAGGAACCTTTGGGTTTCCTCCTTTTTTTGTGGGAACTTCAACTCTCTGAAGCTGCAGTCAACATGACAAATGACAAAAGATTATGGGAGTTGTAGTCCAACACTTTTGGGGCAACCAAAGGTTGTCACTCTTGCTTAATCAAAGTATCTTTTGAGGGCCTAGTCTTTTTTGAGCTCTCTCCCTCTCTATGCATTCCTGGAGCTTGTAATATAAGGGGTCTTCAACAAAACATTTTCAAATTGCCATTGCGTTGTTAACCATCCTAAGATTCCTCTCTCAAAAAAGTAATAGGTAAATAATAGGAAATAAATAGCAATGGTCTTATCAAAATCAATAGCGAGAAACTATATTTAGGATGGGAAGCTGCAAAGTGGTGTTTTGAAAATTGAGACAATGTCCATCCTTCACATTCCAATGTTGTGCCTTGTTGTTATGCGCCTTCAAGCATGTCCATGGCATTTTCTTAGCAAAATTTATTTTGCCGTTGAGTCTCTCCAAGCACAAGAGAGTGTCTTGCCCAAGGTCATCCACTGGATGTCTGTGATTAAACAGGGTTCGACAGGCCAATACTCTTATCACTCCATGAAGAGTGCATGTTTGAGCACGTGGAGAAGATTTTTCCTTCAGTTTTAAGCAACAACTGTACAATAAACTGCTAAGGAAAGTGGCAGAGCTACAGTAAAGTTTGAACACTCTGTTTTAGGGAAAAATAAATCTTTCTTTGTTTCAGTTTATGCACGTTAGCCTTATTTTTTCAGCTCCTTATCTGTTTCTTCTAAATGATTTATCTTTTTAATATTTACTTTATAACATTTTCAAAAAAAAAAAAAGACCTAAGCAAGACAGGAAGTCTTAAAAGGGCACAATCAGGAGATTTCTCAATTGAGTTCTATAGGGTTTCATGCCACGTAATTCCAGGTATAGGACCCCAGCCACACTAACTTAATAGAATAATTGAGTTGGAAGAGACCACATGAGCCATCTAATTCAACCCCCTGCCATGCAGGAAAAGCACAAAGTACCCTGACAGATGGCCATCCAGCCTCTGTTTAATGAGAAGATGTATGTATACTGGGGTTGTTAAATGAAACCAAATATCCCTTGTCCTGGGAGCCCCTGATGGCGCAGCAGATTAAACTGCTGAGCTGCTGAACTTGCTGACCAAAAGGTTGGTTGTTCGAATTTGGGGAGCGGGGGTGAGCTCCCACTGTTAGCTCCAGCGTCTGCTAACCTATTTATTTATTTATATGCCGCCTTTCTCACCCCGAAGGGGACTCAGGGCGGATCACATTACACATATAAGGCAAACATTCAATGCCTTAACATAGAACAAAGACAAGACAAACGCGGGGCTCTGTGCTGGCCTCGAACTCATGACCTCTTGGTCAGAGTGATTTGTTGCAGCTGGCTGCAGCTGGTTGCTCAACAGCCTGCACCACAGCCTGGCCCCTAGTAGTTCAAAATCATGCAAATGTGAGTAGATCAATAGGTACTGCTCCAGTGGAAGATAACGACACTCCATGTAGTCATGCCGGCCACATGACCTTGGAGGTGTCTACGGACAACGCTGGCTCTTCGACTTAGAAATGGAGATGAGCACCAACCCTCGGACATGACTAGACTTAATGTCAGGGGAAAACCTTTACCTTTATGTATCCTTTGCCCTAAATAAAACCAGCAACACAAAATAATCACACATACACAATATTGGGCCAAAGCCACACTGTAATGATTGGGATTTTTTAAGCAAAAGAGATGTTAAGATCCATGTTTGCAAGCAGTATCCTAAAGGGTGATGCGGAGATACATTTAAAGGCTATCTTGGAGATGGATTTCCAGAGTGTCTGAAGAACCAGGCCTCATTATTAAGCACAAGCTTTATGACTTTGTTGTGTAGGATTGAGGCCATTATGCAGAAAAACCACCACCAGACATGTGCAGGTGATGGGGGAAATGCACTATTTAAAAATGAGAGTCATGATTTGGGAGGTTTTGGCAGCACATCTGTGCAAATATTTTTCTTGGTTTCTAAGCATACTGGGCAAGGAAAAGGGAATCAAATCCTTTCAGTGACCTGAGAGTAAAAAGCAGCAGGGGGGGAGGAGGGAGTAGGGAGGATCTCCCCTACTTTGGCTTGTTGCTTTACGGGTCATTGATGTGTCTCCAGCCAAAGGCTGTTTGATCTCCCCGGTTCAGGGCTAGAAGGTCGATGCTGGCGGAGGCACATCTGTAAACTATCTACAATTGGAAGGCTGAGGAAATGGGGAATGGGGAGGGGGTCCCCCTTTATTTTATAATTTGTGCACCACGGGAGAAGTAGGAAACCCTATCCTTTTAGTTGGGTGTATGCCAAAAAGCTACAGCTTGAGAAAGCTCTTTGTTGGACTCTCAGAACACAAAATAATTTCCATGCCAGCTGGGGACAGTAGTCTGGAAAAGTAACTTTCTCAAACACTGGCAGACCTGTCTGCCCTATTCTGTGGAGTAGTCTATACTACTATTCTATTCTATTCTATTCTATGGAACTGTCCACCTATTTATCATTTTGTCCACTCTCTTTCCTGTCTCTTCCATGTGTTTTCTTTCAAACATTCTATGGGTGTATCTACACCAGGGATTTCCAGACTATGTGTCGTGACATGTTAGTGTGTTAGTTGTAGTGTGTAGGTACCAGTATGACACGCAAATGTAACAGGAAACTTCTGAGTCTATGTGAAATAAGCAAGAAATTATATATTGAAAAATATATCAATGAAAGGTTTTCATGCGATATATTTCACCATAAAGTAAGTAAGTAAGTAAGTAACTTTATTTTTCTATCCTGTCACCATCTCCCGTCTGGGACTCGGGGCGGCTAACACGGGACAAAAGCCCGAAAATACAAACAGGTAAAACAGTTAAAACATGTTATGATAAAATACAGTAAAATCGACAGTTATACAAACAGTTACCTTAAGCAAACAATGCACTAGACCATCAAAACTCAATTAACAATTAAAATCAAATTAAAATAAAATAGAATAATGGATCAACCAGGTTGGTGGAGGGGATAGCATGGAGGGGCCACTCCAAGTGCTTTGGGGTCAAGGACAAAGTAAAAATGTTTCGACACCGATGGAGTGGTAGACTGTCCAAATTATTATGGAAAGAGGGACCTGTGCGAAGGAAGGAGTATTAATCTAACTTTTGGTATTGGGGACTGATTTATTCAAAAGTGCAGCTAAAAAGCCAGGTTTTTAGCTGATTTTTAAATTCCGTTATTACAATTTATGTGTGGCCCCTTCCACACAGCTGCATAAAATCCACACTGGACTGGATTATATGATAATGTGTACTCAATAATCCAATACAAAGCAGACATTGTGGATTATCTGTCTTGATATTCTGGGTTATATGGCTGTATGGAAGGTCCCGACATGCCCATATCTCTTATTAGAGGTTGGTCTTACCTACGTAAAATTGAAATGCTATGTTGTGAAATGATGTATATTTAACCAACATGAAAGATTAGGAAAGTTGTATTGGGTAGAATTAATGCAGTTTGACATAACTTAAATTGTCATGGCTCACAGCTATGGAATCATGAGAATTGTAGTTTTACAAAGCCTTAAGCCAGTGGTTCTCAACTTGTGGGTTCCCAGATGTTTTGGCCTTCAACTCCTAGAAATCCTAACAGCTGGTAAACTGGGATTTCTGGGAGTTGTAGGCCAAAATACCTGGGGACCCACAGGTTGAGAACCACTGCCTTAAGCCTTCTCTGCCAAAGAGTGCTGGTGCTTCTTCAAACTACAAGAATTCCAAAGCATTGAGCTATGTCAGTCTGCCTTAACTCTACACAGTAGATGTATCCAAAATGAGAAGGAGATAAGAGCCTTTCTAGTTTACAACCCAATCCAATGTCTTTTGGGGAGTCAAGTCCTTAAATGTGTGTTTCCTTTGTGAAATAATAAACTCCCCCTCCCCACTAATAATGAAGGGCATGTCTGCCCACTTCCATTTTCCCCACTACTGTTACTGCTGCAATGGTATTATTCCTTTTCCTTCCCTTACATATTGTAGATCAGACTTCCAAACCAGATCCTTTGGGGTCAGGAGACATTGTACAAGTCTGGTTACAATAAGACTGGTGAGGCACTAAAGCTTTGTACTTTCACAAAAGTCTGGAACAAATGGAATAGTAGCAAAACATTAGAGGCCCTTCCACATAGCCGTATAACCCAGAATAACAAGACAGGTAATCCACAATATCTGCTTTGAACTGGGTTATCTGAGTCCACACTGTTATATAACCTGGTTCAATATGGATTTTATACAGCTGTGTGGAAGGGGCCCCAGACAGATTCTATACCCCAGGATCTGATCCCAGGTTTTCTGTTTATCCCAGATTATCTACCAGTGCGGACTCATATAATCCAGTTTAAAGCAGAAAACCCAAGATCAGATTTTGGGATATAGGGCCTTTCTGGAAGAACCCAATGAGAGCCACTGTATCTCAGTACTGTAGTTGGACAAAAATGATGTGCATGGAGCAGACAGAGATTTACTCGCTGTTTGCTTCCTTGAGCTTCTTGAAGGAAATATGGGTTATACCTTTAATAAATCTGGCGACTCAGAAGTAAGTTCCCTTGCTCCCAAGAAAGTGAATACTGTGTAGGATTACAGACTAAAAAGAAGGCATGCTCAAAGGAATTATAGGGAAATAGGGGAAGGAGATCATATTGTTGGCCATGACTTGTTTGCAGTATTGTAAAATATATTGATATGTGTTTACGAAGGCTCTCACGGCCAGAATCACTGGGTTGCTGTGAGTTTTCTGGGCCGTATGGTCATGTTCCAGAGAAGGCTAAAGACCATGCAACAGTACATCTCCCATGATTCCATCGCATTAAGCCATGACAGCTAAACTGGTGTCAAACTGCATTAATTCTATAGTATAGATGCACCCTGGAAGGACACCATACTTTTGCTGTGGACATGATGTGGCTTGGAGCAGCAGTTTGCAAGACGCGGACAATAGGAATGGCCCAAATATTTCTGTAAATGAAAAATACTACTAAATTGAAAAGCGTTAAAAATAAGGAGTTTGCGAGATGGACGTTCTGTGTGGGAGTTGGTGCAGCAGAGTTGAAAGACTTTTCTCCCAAACCTCTACCATCTGCTAATTAAATACAATTCAAAGGCTTAATTTCTTTTCCAGGTTGAAATCTATTAAAAGCGCTGTCAGTAGATTAAAGATTTTCGGATGACTCTTCATCTGGCTTTCAGTTAATTAATTTTAATAAAGAAGCATATTACCAAAAGCTTGATGGGTGCCTTCTTGAAGAACTCTCAGTGCAGAACAATGGTATAGGAAATCAGATGTGAATCAAATTTCTATTTCCATGGAAATAGCCTAGCTACAGGATGGAGACCAAAGAAGGCATTGATTCTCCCCAAATTTCTGTTCTGTCCAATGAAATTATGTCTGGCTCTACATTGTCATATAATCCAGTTTTTGAATCCAGATTGTCTGCTGAAATATATAAGTCTACATTGTCATATAATCCAGTTCAAAGCAGATGATCAGGAGTCAGAAACTGGATTATATGGCAGTGTAGTGTAGGAACCCTCTACATGATAGTTGTTTTCATATGGATGATATGGGATAATACACCTGTATGCATTGTGCTGCCAATTATTTGAAACAAAATAGTGTGTTTCGTGTGAATAGTAAGGTTGAAAATGCACAAACAAAATGTTGTTGTTGATCTTGTGTGCCTTCAAGTCATTTCCAATTTATGACAACAATAAGGTGAGATTACCATGAGGTTTTCTTAGCAGAATTTGTTCATAGTGGGTTTGTTCTGGCCTTTATCTGAAGCTGAGAGAGTGTGACTTCCCCAAGGTCACCCATTGGGTTTCCATGGCACAATGGAAATCTGAACCCTGGTTTCCCAGGCCCCATCTGCACTGTTATTGGTCCCATCTACATTGACCATATAATCCAGTTCAAACTGCAGTATATGGCAGTGTACACAAGGCCACAGTGTCCTAGTTCAGCACTCAAACCACTGCACCACATTATCTCTCTAAAACAAATTTAAACAAATAAATAAATAAATAACTTTATTTATACCCTGCCACTATCTCCCCGAAGGGACTCGGGGCGGCTCAGAGAAGTATGACCACTGCAAAACACAAATAAACAATACAAAAACATAAAAGCTATAACAACATCAATTTACGACTGCAAACATGCATAAAATGACGCATAATAAAAAAATTAAATTCCTAAAATGCAGCGATGCCTGCAGATAAAACTGACAACCTCAAAATTAGCAATCCAAGTGCCATCTAACTGTTAAAACTACTCAATGTCAAAGGCCTGTCTAAAAAGCCAAATTTTTAGATTAGACCGAAAAGCTTGGATGGTAGCGGCTAATCTAATTTCTCTAGGGAGGGCATTCCAGAGCATGTGCGCCACTACCGAGAAGACCTTCTCTATCGTCCCCACCAACTGTACTTGAGACGATGGTGGGAATGAGAGACGGGCCTCCCCGGCAGATCTCAGGGCCTGTGCTGGTTCATAGAAGGCGATGCGGTCTTGAAGACAGAGGGGATCCGAAGCGTAGGGTTTTATAGGAATAACCTACACTTTGAATTGGGCCTGGAAACTTGTCAGAAGCCAGTGGAGCCGCTTTAATAGGCACTAACTGATGTTTCTGAGCCATCTTCAAAGGCAGCCCCACGTAGAGTGCATTGCAGTAGTCCATTCTGGATGTAACAAAGGCATGGACCACAGTGGCCAAGTCAGGCTTTTCGAGGTATGCTAACAGCTGGCGTACTAGTTTTAACTGTGCGAAGGCCCTCCCAGCCACTGCCGACACAGTTTCAAGCATCAGTGATGAATCCAGGAGGACCCCCAGACTGCGGACCTGTGTCCTTAGTAAAGGTAAAGACTTCCCCCTGACATTGAGTAGTGTCTGACTCTGAGGGTTGGTGCTCATCTCCATTTCTAAGCCGAAGAGCCAGTGTTGACCGTAGACACTTCCAAGGTCATGTGGCTGGCATGACTGCATGGAGCGCCATTACCTTCCCACTGGAGCAGTACCTATTGATCTACTCACATTTGCATGTTTTCAAATTGCTAGGTTGGCAGAAGCTGGGGCTAACAGCAGGAGCTCACCCCACTCAGTTTTGAACCTCTAATCCAGGGGTCCCCAAACTAAGGCCCGGGGGCCGGATGCGGCCCTCCAAGGTCATTGACCTGGCCCCCGCCCTCAGTTTTAGACTTAGGCTCGCCCAAAGTCCAAAATGACTTGAAGACACAACAACAACAATCCTACTTAGCTTGCCTATCTCATTGGCCAGAAGCAGGCCCACACTTCCCATTGAAATGCTGATTTTACATAGTATGTTGGTTAAAATTGTTTTTATTTTTAAATATTGTATTGTTCTTTAATTTACTAATACTGTGCAATCCGAATAATATAATATACTAGCTGTGCCCGGCCACACGTTGCTGTGGTGTTGTCCTAAGTGGGTTTTTGTTTGTGGAGGCAAGTATGAATGTTGTAATTAGTCACCTTGATTAGCACTGAATAGGCTTGCAGCTTCAAAGCGTGGTTGTTTCCTCCCTGGGGGAATCCTTTGTTGGGAGGTGTTCGCTGGCTCTGGTTGTTTCCTGTCTGGAGTACCCTTATTTTCAGAGTGTTGTTTTTTATTTACTGTCCAGATTGTAGACTTTTTAAAATGGGGACTGCCAGGTTTTGTTCATTTTGATGGTTTTCAGGAACCCAATAATAATAATCACATATATTCCGCGCGCATGCGTATATTGCCTGTTGTGGGTTTTGGCCTTTTTTTGGTGTTGTGATTGTGTTTTTTGTGTGATTGTGTTGTATCTTACTGGAGGCAGGGATGATGGATTGTGTTGCCAATTTTAGAGTTTGGGCGGTGTTGGGTTTTGTTGTTTTGTGAGTCGCCGTGATGCCAATAGCCTTTTATAGATATAGATTGTGTATACATATAATATTGATAATAATCTTATAATATAATACAATATAATATAATATTTATTTATTACAGTATTTCTACCCCTCCCTTCTCACCCAATAGGGGACTCAGGGTGGCTAATAATAATAATACAATATAATAATATTGTGTAATATAATAATATTAATTGCATATTATATATTAAATGTAATATTACTAATAATATTACAGTACAGTGGTATAGTACAATATAGTAATATATAATGCTAATATTGTGCTATGCTAATAATATAATATATTGTAAGTACATACAACTTGTAAGCCGCTCTTAGTCCCCTTCGGGGTGAGAGAGGGTGGGGTATCAATGTAGTAAATAAATAAATGAATAAATAAATAATTGTTGTTGGGGGTTTTCTTGCACTACAAATAAGACACATGCGGTGTGCATAGGAATTTGTTTGTATTTTTTTTTCAAATGATAATTCGGCCCCTCAACAGTCTGAGGGGCCATGAACCGGCCCTCCACTTAAAAAGTTTGGGGACCCCTGCTCTAATCTTTCGATCAGCAAGTTCAGCAGCTCAGTGATTTAACCCGCTGTGCCACTGGGGGCAGTGTAACCCAGTCGAGCACAGGTTGCCACCCTATGGCCCAATCGGCCTCACAACTGACCAGAAGGACCTCCTTCTTGTCTGGATTAAGCCTCAGTTTGTTGGCCTTCACCCAGTCCATCACGGCTGACAGGCATCAATCCAGGATCTGGGAGCTTCTTTGGATTTAGGTGGAAAAACGTACTGCTATGGCTCACAGCTATGGAATCCTGGGAGCTGTAGTTTGCTGAGGCACCATACTCTTTGACAGAGAAAGCTAAAGACCTTGTAAAACTACATCTCCTATGATTCTACAGAATTGCACCGTGGTAGTTAAACTGGTGTCAAACTGAATCAATTCTACAATGTCAATGCACCTTTAGAATGATACATAGAGTTGTGCTGTATAAGTAATAACTATTACCTTTTTTGGAAATCTGTTGTGTTTTATATACCATGAATGAGATCTTGAGTTTAGCATAAGGGTTTTATTAAAACCAGCCTGCACTAGCAGGTTGATTTGTTAGTTGGCTTGACTCCAGCGTGTAATTTCTTTTCTTTTTCTAGTAAGGATTAGAGGAGAGTACTCAAACCATATGCTTGATGCTCACAGCCCTGGCTTCTAAGGGCTCTGTCTACACTGCCATATAATGCCATTTGAAACTGCATGTATATGATCAGCTGAGGCCCCTTCCATACAGCTGTATAAAATCCACATTGAACTGGATTATACAGCAGTGTGGACTTAGATAACCCAGTTCAAAGCAGATATTGTGGGTTATCTGCCTTAATATTCTGGGTTGTATGGCTGTGTGGAAGGGCCATATGTTGAAACGGTTGAGACTCAAGATATTCGCTTTTTTCATGTCAGGAGTGACTTGAAAAACTGCAAGTCGCTTCTGGTGTGAGAGAATTGGTTGTCTGCAAGTACATTGCCCAGGGGACGCCCGGATGTTTTGATGTTTTTACCATCCTTGTGGGAGGCTTCTCTTATGTTCCCCCATGGAGCTGGAGCTGATAGAGGGAGCTCATCTGCACTCCCCAGGTTGGATTCGAACTGGCAACCTTCAGGTCAGCAACCCAACCTTCAAGTCAGTAAGTCCTCTCGGTTTAGCCCACTGCACCATCGGGGGGGCTCCTGAGATATTCGCTGAAAGACTATAGCAAAATGTGCTGCAGGATGTCCCACAAAAACAAAATTTTGGCAGTTGAATAAATTTTTTCCATGTTTTCATGATGGAAACAATTAGGAAATAACATGTATAACCCAGTCATAAAAATTATGTTACGTAGTGTTATTAAATTTCCTTTGTTTGTAGTCTTGTGTATATTTCTTCTTACAACATAATCATTACATTCTAAAATCCCTAGTTCCTTAAAACTCCAAAAACCAAGTTGTTTTTAAATTGACAGCAACAATCTGCCCTTCTGAATGTCTTTGGGTGCATCTCCACTATAGTTTGATATCACTCAACTCCTATGGCTCAATGCTGTTGAATCCTAGGATTTGTAGTTTGTTGAGGCACCTGCACTCTTTAGTAGAGAAAGCTTATCAAGAAATTAAAGTGGCATCAGATTGCATTAATACTACAGTGGAGATGCAGCCAATTGTCTGCTTCCTTGGACCACGTTTGCAGGCGGGGGAAATGTGGAATGGAAATGGGTGGATTTAATAAAGAGCAGGAGATACTTTTTTTTGGCTATAAATCAGTGGGACATTCCTCATAAAATCAGATCTAAAATCTGGAGATCAAGGAAGGAAGGACGCTGCTGAGGCACAAAAAGGTAAAAAAAGGCAATCCATCCGGCTGAGCTGATTTCCCTTTTGGAGGGGCGGTTGGCATCTTGCCAGCTGGAGCAGGTCCGTAGCCATGGAAACTGGTTCTCCCGCCTTCCGCCAATCAGGAGCGAGAACGTCACTCAAGCAACTGAGAGACAGAGAGATGCCTTTTCAATGAGAGGCTGAAATGCTTCCTTTCTGAAGAAGCTCTAAGCCAGAGCTTTCTGTGCTTTTCATGTTGGTGACACACTTTTAACACATGCTTCATTTCGCGACACAGTAATCCAGTTTTACTAGCAAGCCGGAGGTTCAACCAACCTTTTATAAGACATACAGACACATACATAAACTATAATCACAAAATATTGGGGGACATAACCTATCTCATGAAAACCTTACATTTATATTGTTTACAATATATGATCTACTGCCTGTTACCACATCGACACAGAAGTGTTGCACTTTAGCCTTGAAACACCTTTTCACCCAGCACCACACCAGAGCTCGGTAGTACTAAGCAGTTTATTAAGAAAAGCATGTACAAAGGGAAACAGGGCATTTTCCAAAAGAGCAGGAGAAAAGGAACTATAAAATAACAGTAGTCTGGATTCGACCAACCTAGGCAATTACAGACCAATCTCTAACCTCCCATTTTTGGGCAAGGTCTTGGAGCAGGTGGTTGCCTCGCAGCTACAGGGATTCTTGGAGGATGCGGATTTTCTGGACCAATCACAGTCTGGCTTCAGGCCTGGGTTCAGTACCGAGACGGCTTTGGTCGCCTTCGTGGATGACCTCCACAGGGAACTGGACAGGGGGAGTGTGACCCTGCTGGTTCTCTTGGACATCTCAGCGGCTTTCGATACCATCGACCATGGTATCCTTCTGGGACGGCTCTCTGGGATGGGCCTTGGGGGTACTGCACTCCAGTGGCTCCAGTCCTTCCTGGAGGGGCGTTCCCAGATGGTGAAGCTGGGGGACATCTGCTCGGACCCCTGGCCTTTGACCTGTGGGGTCCCGCAAGGTTCTATTTTGTCCCCCATGCTTTTTAACATCTACATGAAACCGCTGGGAGAGGTCATCCGGAGTTTTGGAGTGAGGTGCCATCTCTACGCGGATGACACCCAACTTTACTACTCTTTTCCACCTAAATCCAAGGAAGCCCCTCGGATTCTGGACCAGTGCCTGGCCACTGTGTTGGCCTGGATGAGGGTGAACAAGCTGAGACTTAATCCTGACAAGACAGAGGTCCTCCAGGTCAGTCGTATGTCTGATCGGGGTATTGGGTGGCAACCTGTGCTTGACGGGGTTGCACTCCCCCTGAAGGCGCAGGTCCACAGCTTGGGGGTCCTCCTGGATTCGGGGCTGACGCTTGAGGCCCAGGTGTCGGCCGTGGCCGGGAGGGCCTTTGCACAATTAAAACTTGTGCGCCAGCTGCGACCATACCTCGAGAAGTCTGATCTGACTACGGTGGTCCACGCCTTAGTTACCTCTAGACTGGATTATTGCAATGCGCTCTACGTGGGGCTGCCTTTGAAGACGGCCCGGAAATTGCAATTAGTTCAGCGCTCGGCAGCCAGGCTTCTAACAGGAGCAAACTACAGGGCGCATTCTACGCCTCTGTTTAAGGAGCTCCATTGGCTGCCGTTTGTTTTTCGGGCCCAATTCAAGGTGCAGGTTATCACCTACAAAGCCCTAAACGGTTTGGGACCCACCTACCTTAGAGACCGCATCTCCGCCTATGAACCTGCACGATCTCTTCGCTCTTCGGGGGAGGCCCTCCTCTCACTCCCACCACCTTCGCAGTTGCGGCTGGTGGGGACGAGAGAGAGGGCCTTCTCCGCTGTGGCCCCCCGCCTCTGGAACTCACTCCCGAGGGAGATTAGACAGGCCCCCACCCTCCTTGCCTTTCGAAAAAGCCTTAAAACCTGGCTTTTCCAGAGGGCCTTCGACGACTAATTTTTGGGGGTTGATTTGTCTGCCCATTTAATTTAATTAGTGTTCTGCCATGATTATTGATACCTTGCTGAGTACTTCTGCCACGAAGCTACAGAAGCCCTCTATTTCGGCCTAGAACTGTTTTATCTCCTTGTTTTTAACATGTGATGTATGTATTGATTGTATGACTGCTTTTCATGTTTGATTTTACAATGTGTAATTTGTCACTGTTTTTTTATTGTTGTGAGCCGCCCCGAGTCCCCTCGGGGAGATGGGGCGGGATATAAGAATAAATTTATTATTATTATTATTATTATTATTATTATTATTATTATTATTATTATTATATACAAAAGAACAATAGTTCAAAAATGGTGAGGTACATGAAATCAAGGAAGTCAAGATCATAGGCATAAATCCATCAGGATGAAAGCAGGAACTTTTTCCAAGGCAAAACTCTTTCAGGAACATAGGCATACACAGGAAAGCTGAATCATGGAGTTGAGAGCTGAGACAGGAACCTGAACCTTTTGGCAACATCGTCTGATCTGAGAGACATCCAGTAAACATCACTTAATTTAAGCCCAAGACCGACCAAGAAGCCATGAGATCATGCCTCACACACCTGGATTTCAAAGACTTCTCATGGAGTCTTTCTGAACACCTAATTAAGTTATCCTTCACTCCCTCCCTGTGGGAAAACTCACCATCCGCTGAAGGTCAATTCCCAAGAGAAATTGACTTTACCCCTGTTGCTAAGGAATGAACATTGAAATCCAAAACATCATCTGTCTCATCTTCAACTGCTTGCACTTCTCTCTGATCTAAGGCCTGCAATTCACCCTGATCACACACAGACTCCTCAGTTAGAAACCCATCATCCCCCTCGTCCTCAGAAATCCCCAGCCCCTTGCAGAGCCCCAACAAGAGGCTTCTTGTTATGTTCATGCAACACACTGACACCGCAGCCAACACACTATTGTGTTGCAACATAACAGTTTGGAAAGCTCTGCTCTAAGCAATAAATGTTTTTGGCTGGATCTACGCTTTGGCTGTCATGTAATCCAATTTCAAACAGATCATCTGGATTCAGGAATTGGGTTGTATGGCAGTGGAGATGGGACCTGAGTTACAAGAATAAATAAGGTATTCCTGTTATAAATTCATGCTCTTTTATTTCACAATTAGGCACTCCCCTTGCTTTGGGATGGGTTAGACTTTTTAGGGTTTTTACATTTTTTGTTTCCAATTTTTATAAAAAAAACTAGAGTGAGATGAAAAGTTGAACAACAACTTTATTCTTATATGCAAAGATACAGAATGGGGGACGCCTGGCTCGACAGCAGTACCTGTGAAAAAGATCTTGGAGTCCTCGTGGACAACAAGTTAAAGATTAGCCAACAATGTGATGTGGCAGCAAAAATGCCAATGGGATTTTGGCCTGCATAAATAGAAGTATGGTGTCTAGATGCAGGGAAGTCATGCTACGCCTTTATTCTGCCTTGGTCAGACCACACCTGGAATCACAGTGTCCAGTTTTGGGCACAGCAGTTGAAGGGAGATGTTGGCAAGCTGGAAAGCGTCCAGAGGAGGGCGACTAAAATGGTCAAGGGTCTGGAGAACAAGCCCTATGAAGAGTGGCTTAAAGAGCTGGGTATGTTCAGCCTGCAGAAAAGAAAACTGAGAGTAGACGTGATAGCCATGTATAAATATGTGAGGGGTAGTCATAGGGAGGAGGGAGCAAGCTTGTTTTCTGCTGTCCTGCAGACTAGGATGCGGAACAATGGCTTCAAACTACAGGAAAGGAGATCCCACCTGAACATTAGGAAGAACTTCCTCACTGTGGGAGCTGTTCGGCAGTGGAACTCTCTGTCCCGGACTGTGGTGGAGGCTCCTTCTTTGGAGGCTTTTAAGCAGAGGCTGGATGGCCATCTGTTGGGGGTGCTTTGAATGCGATTTCCTGCTTCTTGTCAGGGGATTGGACTGAATGTCCAGTGAGGTCTCTTCCAACTCTATGATTCTATATCCTGCCACCATCTCCCCGAAGGGACTCGGAGCAGCTTATATGGGAACCAAGCCCAGCATAAACAAGAATTACAAAGTTACATAATTAAAAACATATAACAAACAATATAATTAAAACAATAAAAACTGGAAAGGTAAAAACATTATAAAAATACATCAGTTGAAATGCATATTTGATGTTTACATTTTATTTGTATTGATGTTTTAATCTTTGTCCTTTGCCATCAAATCGGCTGTGACTTACGATGATTTCTGTGAATGAAAGACCTGCAAAAAATCTGTCATTAATAGCCCTGTCTTGCGAAGGTATGGTGGGAGCATTCGTCATGGAATCAGTTGTATATAATGTGGTCCTTTTTGTTGCTACTGCCTTCCATGTCTGCCAGCATTTATGTCTTTTCTGATGAATGGCCTCAGTTTAGTCATCTTGGCTCCCAGGAGAATTCAGACTCGGTTTGTTCTTGGACCCATTCATTTGTCTTTTTGGCAGTCCATGAACTCTCCTTCAGCACCACATTTCAAATGAGTTGATTCAGGAAGAAGCTCACTGCCATAGAATCCAGTTTTTTTAATCCAGATGATCTGTTTTGCACTGGATTATATAGCAGTGTAGATGCATAATCCAGTTCAAAGCAGATCACCTGGATTCAAAAACTGGCTTATATGGCAGTGTAGACCCAGCCTCAACCTGCTCCTTATTTCCAAAGGGGAAGAGAATACAAAATGTGCTTATGGGTAGGAAGAACAGCATCTCGGCTGATTCAGATCAAAAGGTTGCTCCTTGATATTTCCTTTTAAAGAGGAAAGACTTCCCAAAAATGGTTCAAGATGACATGTGTCTGTTGTGAAATGAAGCAAGATCTTACCACCCTGCTTTCTTCTGCCGAAGGTGTGCAGGTTTTCCACTTTAAAAACTCTGGAGTTATTGGGGCTGGGTAATATATTTATTTTGGCAAAACTGGGCTCCTTGACAGAATGGGAGGAAAACGTCTCGTCCAAAGATTTTCTGTCAAAACAAATAAGCCCAGATAATTGTTCTCTGCTCCAGTAGGGATGGTTATCCTTGAGTCAGGTTTCCTATCTGGTAAGTGAGCCTTGGGGATCATTCCCCCTCCGGTAAATTGAGAATGAGCTCCATGTTTAGTATTGTTTAACAGGAGAAGTTTGCTGTCTCTCAGTAAAAAACAAACAATCTGTGTCTCCTTATTTTTTTCCCCAGCAACACAGTAATGGGGCACCCCTGTGCCCCCTTTTGGTGTGGTAACTTATTGTGTGTGTGTGTGTTTTTTGTATGTAGGGTTGTGTAATAGAGGTTTGCCTTATTTTATGTTTAATTCATACTTCGTATCAAATTCGTTAAATTCGTGCATACCAATTGATATTAAAAACATGCGGGAAAGGTGTGTGTATGTGGGGGGGATTTAAGAATTGAAACACTCACCAATCATTTTTGTTAAGATTCTGTAACATTTGGATGCCTCCCAAGGTCAGTTTAATTTTCAGTATAAGAATTAATCAACTTTGGTAAAGCCAAGAGAACATAAAGTGTTTAAAATAAATAGTTTAAAAAAACAATCCTTTTTCTTTGGCCCGATCACCATAAGCAAAGGCACTGGGATTGGGACTAGCAAAGTTAATGGATGGGAATCTGAGAACACAGCATTCTTAAAATGTAGTTTGGGGAGGCAAGGCCCCCCTGTGGTAGAGAATGCAAATTGCCCTGCCCTAAACTACATTTCCCAGAGTGCATTGCTCAGCACCTGAAGGCCCCAATGAGGGCTGCAGCTGCGAGCCTTTTAGTCAGTTTAATAATAATAAATAAAATTGTTGAATCTGCAAAGAGGGCTAAAGTAAGTAACTAACAGTATAAATCTGTCTTAAGTTGAAGTTCTATGGTTAATTGTGTGTCATATAGATGCATTATTAGGCAGACATTCAAGGGGATTGCAGGTGTGGCTTTTTTAAGGGGGATAAATGTTTTAAGAAAACCCCCCAAAATCAGTAGATGTTTGAATCTTTCTGAAACTTCTGGGGATTGATGCCCTGGTTATCTTGTGTATTGTATATAAAATTAAGTAGATAGCTCTTGTAGTTTTTTTAAAAAATGTTGTTTATAAAAACTTTGGAAATTCCCCAAAGTTCCGTGGATAAGTGAAACGTTCTGAAATTTGGAGGCCTAACAGTGGTAAATGAGTTCTACCATTGTAGCAAATTTCACTCCAATAGCTATGATGCTTCAGGAGCCCCTGAAGTTTCCCCTATTATAGTAATTATGCACAATTACTGTAACGGAATAGTAACGAAATTTCGTTAGTCTCCTTATAGTAACAAATTTTTCATTAAGTATAGTTCGAAAACATGCAAATGTGAGTAGATCAATAGGTACTGCTCCAGGCGGGAAGGTAACAGCGCTCCATGCTGTCATGCTGGCCACATGACCTTGGAGGTGTCTATGGACAACGCCAGCTCTACGGCTTAGAAATAGAGATGAGCACCAACCCCCAGAGTTGGACACAACTATACTTAATGTCAGGGGGAAACCTTTACCTTTTTATACTTTGGAAACACTTTAGAAACAGTTTTTTTAAAGACCTTTGAACCATTTTTTAATAGATCACACGTCCCTAATGGTTATCCTTGAGTGAAGTTTCCTACCTGATAAGTGTGCCTTGGGAATTATTATTCCCCCAGTAAATTGAGAACAAGCTCCACCTGTATTATAGTTTAACTGGAGAGGTTTGCTGTCTATCAGTAAAAAAAAAACTAAGCAATTTGTGTCGCATTTTTTTCCAGCACTACAGTAATAGGGCACCCCTCTGCCTCTTTTTAACGTAGGAGCTTATTGTGTTTTTTTGTTTTTGTTTATAGGGTTGTATAAGACATCCCCATCATAATGATGCAATCCCCCAAACAATGGGACTTGCATCCCATTGTTTTGGGACAATGCGATTGCCTCAAACAATTGCAATTGCCAATTGTAATTGCCAAGGTGGCACTTCTTTTATATTCCATTCACTTTCTCCATTGCCCCCACCCCTGCAATTTCCCTTTTTCCCACCTCCACCTTGGCGAGTAGCAATAATAATATGGCTTCTTGCCAAGTATAGGAGTTACTATGGCAACAGGAAAGCTGCCTGAATGAGCCAGAAAAGGGTTTGTGAGGCTGCAAATGTCCCCTGTTGTATATATCCAAGCAAGGAGAGACAGAAAGAGAAAGGTACGGAGGAGGGAAATGCAATTTCTGGTGCAAAATTGTGCATGCCCCCATCCATTTGCATCCATTCCACAACCAAGCATATTGAATGCAGGGAGGGAGATGTTTGGGGGGAGGAAAGGGATGCATACCTTTTTCCTACTCGCCCATAGAGACAGCCAAAACCCTGCTACGTGTCTTAATGAGCCATAACTTCCTTTTTTATCTTTGTTTTATATTGAGAGAACAGGCTTTCAGAGTTGTCTCCTGCTTTTTAAAACAACAGCTCAAATCGAGGGAATTGCAAAGGCAGCAGAAGCTATTGCTTGCCTTCTCTGCACTTGTGTCAAATTGGTGCCAAATGGATTTTCCTTTAATAAAGTAAGGGATTGCCCATTGATTTGTCATATTCATGCACCTGGATGTTACAGAAAGGTTATGGGGTCGGGGAGATCTTATCCTCAGACTTTCAGTCTTGAATATGTTGCTGTGGCTGCTGTTTTGTTGTACCAAATGATTGCTTGAAGCTGGTGGTGATCCATCAGCTAGGAGTATGTGGCTGGGGGATCTGAATGCAACCCACAGCCCAGAGATATGCTCATGGTCTCCTCTTGTAACACTGCAAAAGCTGCCAGAGAAAGCTGGCACCTTTTTGTCCTGGCAGATGCAGAGGTAGGCTTCAGGGGGAAAAATGTGTGTTGAAAATATGGGGAGATGTGTATGGGTAAATCTTTGCATATTAAGCAGCATTTTCTGTGGCACCGGGCTTCTGTGCTGTGCATGGCTGGTTGACCCTCTATCCCACCTATGATGATCAGGAAATTAAATTATGCAAAGTAGACAAGCATATGTAAATCTGTATTGTAATTACATGTCACAGCTAATTCAGCGTTTCTCCGTCCGGAATTTGATACACATTTCAGTGCACCGTATGCACAGACCTTGGTGAGTTGCTCTAGATGTATTTGCATATGTATGTGTATATATTTTCAGTGCAGGCAGGGCATTTGATCTTTCAAAATAACCACTATTGTGACTCTGGACCATATCACATTAGGAAATGCTCACTTTCGGAGACTGTTTGAGAATGATTTAGAACATGTCCCATCACATGGCGTTTGCCCCATTTCGGTTAGTATTCCATTGGAATCCGTCTGCAAACGTTGCAGAAACGGATTATTTGCAGGCGGAATTGTAATAGTGTTCTTTTGAAATACTATGGATTCTTCTATTGCGGAAGCCCTGTTTTTGTATGTGATAGGAAAATTTGTATGCATCCCATCAGCAACGATATGACTTGTCATCTGTGAGCAGAGTCTCATAACCACTGACTTTTCATGCTGGAAGCGGCTGCCATTTCTGTTTTGGACGTTGAAGGGGAAATATCTCCAGGATTGCTGAAATCGCCAATTACAGTTTTACCTTATTGTTTAAAAAAAATTATTTTTACTGAAATCTGCGCAAGTTCTTCCCTCTGTTGCATTTATATGTGTAACAGAATATTAATATTAAAAAGAACTTTAATTAGTAGTAGTTTGGGATTTCGAGGCTATATGACTACGCAATCTTAGAAAAAAAAACGTTAAAAGGTCATAGAGTGAGGTAGGGGATGTTTTGAACGGATTGGGAAGAACCAGCCTTCCACGGTGTGTTGAGGCAAAGCACAGTTTTTTTCAAATCATAAGAATCATAATAATGGGGAAAGTCTCAAGACAGTATGCATCCAGTCCCAAAAAAATTTGGATGCATACTGATATAAACAGATTGTATCTCAATGTGATTAGGTCCTCTGATCTCCCACATAGCCCGAGGAGGAGCAGAAAGGCGTATCTACTTGCAGATATACTTTGGTTGCTGGTTTCCACTGACAATTTGTTCCTGGGCATAATCCATGTGGGTACATATGTGTTACTCGTGACGCCTCCACCTGTCCCTGTTTTCTTTCTTTCAGAAAACCCCATCTCTGTGTTGCCTTTTAGGGAGATGCTGGGTCTTTTGCAGTCAAATCTTTGAGAAATCAGAAGGGGAACTACCGTATATGCTAATGTATAAGACAACCTCATGTATAAGTCGAGGGCAGGGTTGGAGGGCAAAATTCTGGATTTGGATACAACTAGGCATAGTGTAAGTATCAGAGCTGATAAATGCACAAATAAGGATGCAAAACACTAGTATAGTAGAGTCTCACTTATCCAAGACTCGCTTATACAAGGTTCTGGATTATCCAATGCATTTTTGTAATCAATGTTTTCAATATATCGTGATATTTTGGTGCTAAATTCGTAAATACAGTAATTACAACATAACATTACTGCGTATTGAACTACTTTTTCTGTCAAATTTGTTGTATAACATGATGTTTTGATGCTTAATTTGTAAAATCATAACCTAATTTGATGTTTAATAGGCTTTTCCTTAATCCCTCCTGTAAAGAAGTGTGTGTTTTATTTTGATTTATGGATGACATGTTTATTTGATTTTGTTTAAACGTCAGGTTTGGCTAAGTTTAAAATGGTATGTATTGGAGTTGATAATACAAGAAGGTAACCATCTTAGCATTCTGAGGCAGTTGCCATAGCAACGGGGGCGGAGCGCTGTTTGAAGGAAAAAGGAGGGAATGTTTTAAAACCCAGTCAGTCAGTGAGAGTCTCTAATGGTGAAATTACAGTGAGGACTGATTCTCAAGTGGAGGATCAGGGTGGCTCAATTCTAAAATAAGGTGACTTATTTTAGGCAGTCTGTGATTGTTAGTCACAGGAGATAGACTGGTTCCAGGATTGAGGGAAACCAGGAAAGCAGACCTCTAGTAGAGCCAGACTAAGCAAGTTGGGTGACTTGTTTAGGGCTAGTTGTGGAGGCTGTGAAGTAAGGGAAGTGATCCCAGTAGATCTAAGTGATCAGTTTCTAGTTAGTTTTGGAGAAAGAAGTATTTTGAAAGTTGTAACACCTCACATCTATTTGTAACCGTTAATCTAAGCGCCTTTAAGAAGTTATAGAAACCACTAAGCTCTGTACACGAAATAAACTTGTTTTGTTCTTTTAAACCATCTAAGTCTCTGTCACAATCATATTCTAAGTTAAGCAACCTCACCATCTGAAGTAAATGAAGAAAGCATAAAAAGATTAAGTGCCATCTGCCTGACATCTCCTCCATTTGGTGGCAGCGAAGATAATTAAATATATAATAATATAATTAACATCATCGTCAAGACATCTTTATAATTGGTGGTAACTGTGTGGTGGGAAATAAAAGATTCCATTGCTGTCACCTCACACACCTGTACAAATTGGTGGCAGCGGTGGGATCAAAAGGATTCCATCCCTGTCACAGTCCTTTACACCTCCTTATTATCCAAGATATTTGCTTATCCAAGTTTCTGCCGGCCAGTTTAGCTTGGATAAGTGAGACTCTACTGTATGTGGTTTCCCCTCTTAAATACGAATGAGCCAGTGTGGCTCTCTGGGCTTGTTGTTATTGTTGCTACAACTCCAACCAGCCATAACCAACACTTATTAGTGGGAAGCCATTGTCCAGAATTGTCAAGGCTGCAGTATCCGGCCTTGAAGATGTAGGCAATTATTTGTGTTCTCTCAGGTGTCTCTGGACTACATGTTTCATTGGCCTTTGCCATCACAACTAAAGGTGAGGAATTTTGCAAGTTGCAGCCCAGCAGCATTTAAAGTCACACCCACTGCAGACCTGCCTCTCCACATAGTTAGCATTGTCGAATGGGTTTGCGATGCAGCTATTTTAGAGTTCAGCTTCTGCCAAGTGATCTGATGTGGTGGATCAGGAATTATGAATCCCCTTAGGGAGATGGGGCAGAAAATAAATAAAGTTGCCTTTAACATTATTAATTATTATTATTATACTTCCCAGTGTACCATACTTTTTTCCCCTTATTATTATTTGCATGGTTTTCTGAAAACTGATCATGGAATGGCAGCTGTGTGGACTTGTCGTTGTACATAGACCACTGCTTTGAGCAGCAC
This sequence comes from Anolis carolinensis, assembly GCF_035594765.1. Taxonomy (NCBI): domain Eukaryota; kingdom Metazoa; phylum Chordata; class Lepidosauria; order Squamata; family Anolidae; genus Anolis; species Anolis carolinensis. The sequence goes on from NC_085846.1 coordinate 39,277,013, forward strand.
TTTCTACAGTTTGTACAATCAATTCTGTTGTGGGGATTACTTGCTTTCCTAAGAAATAATGATTTTTTATAAGTCATTCACTGTGAGGAAGTTAAGGGACTACAGCAGATAAAAGCCTTCTGGGCTGTATTAAGAAAAGATGTCAGAGAATGATGATGTCCCTTTTCTCTCTTAAAGGAGACTTAAAGCAGCAAATACTGCAGAAAAATACAATGTACACTTTAAAACCTAGGGCATATAAATATTAAAATAGAATTAAACCTATGAAAACCAATAGTTAAAACCATTAAAAAACATATTAAATACACTAAATCCTTGGTGTCAACACTAAGAGTGTGCTGTAAACCTTCCATGCTACTGGGGATAGGCTGCTTCCGGACATCTCAAGCATAACACTTATGAGCAATAACTTGTTTCTGTATATGGAATAAGCTGTAAAATATTGCTTTAAGGTGAGTTAGATCCATATTTAAAGGGACAATCTATCAACATCAGTGGTTAACACTTTTCTTGGATGATTACAATGACTGGTGGCAAGTGAGGTTCTCCATAGTTACATGCTTCTGCATGGAAGAAATCGGAAAGGTAGGCATATTATGTGGAAGTATTTCGCGTAGCCTTTTCTCTGGGATCTACTATTTCAAAGTATGTAAGATTTCCTTTTTTGGCTTATAATTCCCAGCATTTTCCTGCCAGGATCGCACTGTAGTTTTGAAAGAACATTGCAAAGTTCTGCATATACATGAGGAAGAGAGAATAAGTTGGATAGACCACATCAGCTCTAGTTTCTGATACTGAACCTATGCCATCAGGTAGTCACCATCTGCTCACCCACAGAAAAACATATTTAATAATCTAAAGCTGATGTGGTCTATCCAATACAATTTTCTCAATCAGCACCCCAAATAACCCCAGGAACAGGCCTAAAAATGAAGGCACTAAAATCTTTTTTGGTTAGGCTGTGTTATTATCTGTAGTTGTAACGGTGAGGCCGCAAACCATATTTTAGTTCTTACGGACCACCGGTGGTCCATGGACCGTGGTTGGGAACCACTGGGTTAGGTCCTCCAGTATGATGGAATTTAACATAGAGTTGACCTGAGGTATCTAGAGGTTCCTAGGCCCCTTCTACACTGCTAGATAAAATCCAGATTTTCTGCTTTGAACTGGATTATATGGCAGTGTAGACTCATAATCCAGTTCAAAGAAGATAGTCTGGATTATCTGATTTGATGATCTGGATTATATGGCAGTGTAGAAAGGGCACTAGAGAGACCTTATTAACAAAATCCGCAATTAATCAAATTCACAGAAGTCAAACCCACAAATGTGGAGGGCCGACCGTACTCCTTTTTTGATGCAGGTTATCCAGAATTGTGATCCTGGACTCACTGAACTCCATTGTACTTCTGAGTAGAAATGTATAGGAAAATATGAAATCTGTACCATCTAGCTCATTTCTTCCCTTTTAAGCGCTTTTAAAAATAAAGAGCATTGACTAGACTAACTTAAAAAACCTGCCAGACGGTTCCATAAAACTGTCATTGAGAAAACCAGGGTGTGCACACATGGTGTGGTTCATGTTATTTCAAGCACACCAAAACCAAAGTGTGTCCTCTGAGGTTTGAAACTTCTAATTTGATATGTCTGGAGATTGTGACACAACTCCCACTGCTTCTCCTTCCTTTGTCAGGGATTAAAAAGGATCTCGTGGGCATTTCTTTTGCTGTATGTGTATGGATGCACATGTTTGGTGTGGACTGTTCATGTGCCTCCCCTGTTTTAATTCCACAGTGAATTTGATTGCATTTCTGAAATTCAAACAAACTCTTTTTGCTAAAGTCCCATATTGGGGGGGGGGGGGGGGCGGGAACAAGTCCTGGCAATTTTTTAAATACAGTGCCCCTTACAATCAGAAGTAGTTTTCCCATTTTATTCCTCACCCCTTCACTTGAATGGGGACATTCTTCTTTCTGGTTGAGTGCTGGGAACTATGGCCCTATCTACACTGCCACATAATCCAGTTTCTGAATCCAGGTTATCTGGATTATATAGCAGTACAGATTTATGTAATCCAGTTCAAAGCAGATAATCTGGATTCAGAAACTGGATTTTATGCACGTGTATATCCAGCCTATGATACCTTCGAAGGTATGCGCTTACATACCTTGGCTCCTTAGTGGTATCAGAGCAATTTGTGTAGAATAAGTTCAGATCAGATCCTTTTACACCCCACAATTATAATGCTTTTAGTCTACATTAATAGCCAGGGCGGCATCCTCTCAAATCCTGGAATTTGCAATCTGGGGAGGCATTAGAGCTCTCTGGTTGAGAAGTCTAACTATCCCTCTCCTTAATTACAAATCCCAGGTTTATATAGGATGTCACCATTGCAGCTAAAGTGGAATAATAATACTATAGTTCTGTAGTGTGACACAGCCATATATTTTCCTTTTCTGCATGGTGTCTGATACGAAAGAAACCAAACAGTTTGGAACCAGAGATGGAGGACTTTGAATTCTGAATTTGAAATCTGTGCCCATACTTGTTAATATAAAGGATGCCAGTGTGCAACCATGCAAACATGTATATGCAAGAGAGCTATTTACAGAGGATTTTCTGTCTACTTCTGCATCCCCCCCTCTCTCCCCACCTCTTTCATTACCATCTCCAAAGGCTCAAGGAGAGGGCAGGAAAGCAGAATGTGTTGTGCAGCAGTATAAGGGCAAGCAAAGGTAGTGTTTATGTACAGTTCATTGATGTGCTGAGGAATATTTGAGTGCAAGTATACAAATGGGACCGTTTTTGTGCAAACTCTGGGAAATGTAGATTCTACACAGTTTGGCATGCATGCATTACAGAGTACAGATAGTTCAAGATGTATGTGTGTTTATTCCGTTTGTAATCAAGGTAGATTTGTGTGTTCAGCACGTGACATGTTTATGGCTTTGTGCAATGCAGATCATATACTCAAGTGCTGTCCTTGCACATTATAACTATAATTTAATCACTGCACACATGGTAGTTCAGATCAACCTCACGTGTGTCTGGCCTTCCAGTGATTGGTGCATTAAGTTTTGCAGATGTGCATGCAGTATACTGATGTGCACTAAAATACCTTGAAAGGACCCTAACATACAGAGCCGTGAAAATTAAATATCTCTCTCTTTGACTGTTTTGACTCTAGTTAGCTTTTCCGTTGTAAGTAGGTCACTTTGTCTTGACCTCTGCCTCAGGTATGGATTGCCCACCTTATGAAGCATTGCCTATTGTGTCCATGAATGAACCATTACCCTGGACTTGTTGTTTCCAGTGAGAATCCATGCCATGAATTTCTGAACGATGCTTCAAAGAGAAACAGGAGCAGACTCCTCTGAGGTAGAGCTTGAGAAATGTAGGGATTGAGAAAAGTACTTATTTTGGGACTATAGTGACCGGACGCTCCAGGTTGCAAGGCCAAAAGGGCTTTCTTTGCTCTTTCATATTTTGAAAGCAGCCTCTTTTCACCTATAAGATAGAAGTGAGACTCCAATTTTATTTCAGATCAGAAGTATTAATCTGCGACATGTGATACATCCTATTCAGACCAGGTTCCAGCTTGTTTCAGATATGTTTTCTTTGAAAAAGCTTGCCATCCAAGAATCCTGATTTTGGGCAGGGAGCATTTGTTTATTGTTCCATCTGTCTGTCCATCAGTATTTAATTCAAGATTTTCTATATGGTGAAATATGGCAAACAAAGAAATGGGCAAAGTTTATCATTTTAAATGAATAATGAATAAAGTATTTTCCCCAGTCAAAAGTTAAAAGAAGCATTGAAAGCAGGAAATATTCTTCGGCAGTTCCCACTTCATTTTTATTTGTTACTGTTACATTAAATCATTGCTTTTTCTAATTACAGTGAAATAAATAGACTGGAAATGGGCTATATTAAATATAAAATTCTCATTTTGCCCAAAAAGTAGAAGCCCTTTTCTTGACAGATCAGGGGCCACAAAATTGAACAGGTAAAATACTTTTGATACCTTGGTATTTGCTACAGATATAACAGTCATGGCTTTCACAGCAACAAGCAGTAATGGTTTCTGCACATACCCACATTGTAGCAATATATCATTTTTTTCTATACCGGTAGTAAGGGTAACCAATATATTCCTCGCTGCCCTCCGAAGTTTCGAGGCTGGGATTGGTTCTGTATTACTGTATGGCTTTCCTATTTGGATTTCTGCATTCAATAAATCATTTAATGCACTACATTCTAAGTCTTTCTGGAAACTAATTGGGTTCCCTAGATGTGTGCCTTAGGTCCTGCTGTGCATTGAGATAGGTCAAATCACTCTTGAAACCTTGTTGTATTTCAGAATGGTATTCTTTGATTCTCAGAGAGATTGAAGCAATTGGCCTGTCTTTGTAAGTACTCTTAATGCTTACAAATGTGGAAACGTGCAAGTCAGTCCAAAGCAGACTGTTGGATCTTGACTTTCATAATCTAGCTCTTGCAGCAAAAAAACAACTTGTTTCCCTCCCATATCATTAATTCTATGCGAGCGTGGAGTCATGGCATTGTATCTTCTCATTCTGATTAATCCCACCCAGAAGAGAGCTTTGGCGACTGCAAGATCTAATGCAGGGGTCCCCAAACTAAGGCCCAGGGGCCGGATGCGGCCCTCCGAGGTCATTTACCTGGCCCCCGCCCTCGGTTTAATAATATAATATATTGTATATACTGTACATATAATATTGATAATAATATAATTTAATACAATATAACACTAATAATAATACCATATAATAATATTAATTATATATTCTATATTACATATAATATTACTAATAATATTACAGTATAGTGGTATATTTCAATATACAGTAGAGTCTCACTTATCCAAGCCTCTGGATAATCCAAGCCATTTTTGTAGTCAATGTTTTCAATATATCATGATATTTTGGTGCTAAATTCGTAAATACAGTAATTAAAACATAACATTACTGCGTATTGAACTACTTTTTCTGTCAAATTTGTTGTATAACATGATGTTTTGGTGCTTAATTTGTAAAATCATAACCTAATTTGATGTTTAATAGGCTTTTCCTTAATCCCTCCTTATTGTCCAAGATATTCGCTTATCCAAGCTTCTGCTGGCCCGTTTAGCTTGGATAAGTGAGACTCTACTGTAGTAATATATAATGCTAATATTGTGCTATGCTAATAATATAATATATTGTATGTACATATAATTTGTAAGTCACTCTGAGTCCCCTTTGGGGTGAGAAGGGTGTGATACAAATGTAGTAAATAAATGCAGTAAATAATAAATAAATAAATAAATAATTTTTAGACTTAGGCTCACCCAAAATCTGAAATGACTTGAAGGCACACAAAAACAACAACAACAACCCTAATTAACTTGACTATCTCATTGGCCAGAAGCAGGACAATACTTCCCATTGAAATCCTGATAAATGTATGTTGGTTAAAATCGTTTTTATTTTTAAATATTGTATTGTTCTTTCATTGTTGTTGTTGTTGTTGTTCTTGCACTACAAATAAGACATATGCAGTGTGCATCGGAATTAGTTTGTATTTTTTTCAAATGATAATCCGGCCCCTCAACACTCTGAAGGATTGTGGACCGGCCCTCAGCTTAAAAAGTTTGAGGACCCCTGATCTAATGTGTTGCCATCAGATCTTTCGGATAGGAGATATAAAAAACCTGGAATGTTCCAAAAGGGTTTGCTCTTGTGACCTGGTCTCTATTGAAACACTTCACCTTTCTTTGTTTGTTTGTCTGTCCCAAATATGATAATATACAGATGAAATACAGGAATTCAATTTTTTCAGCGTGTTGTCAGTGGCATGAGTGTCATAAAATTCCATATTTTCTGAACAACTCTGACGCATTCATCAGAGTGAGATTGTTGCAAATTTTATTCTTGAGATTAGTAACTTTGAAGTATGTTTTCTTTTTATCTGTGACTTCCTCTTGTTGAATGTGTCTGTGTTGTGATTTTGTTGTTGTATGCCAATAAAGGCTGTGTGTGCATATATGGAACATATATGGTTTGAAAAGCATGACTACAGCATTAATATTTTCTTATGCTGCTTTATTAACTCCCAACTTCTTTGTTCCCTTCTTAATTCTAGGAAGGACACACTGAGTTCCCCAGGATCCAAAATGCACAGGACCACCAGGATAAAAATCACAGAGCTCAACCCGCACTTGATGTGCGCCTTGTGTGGAGGCTACTTCATTGATGCCACAACCATTGTGGAATGCTTACACTCTTGTAAGTTCAAAAACAACTTTAGTTACTTCAGGGACTTATCTAGGAAATGTTAGTCATACATGATTTTCTAAAATATACACATGTATAGCACGTTTCAGTGCTAAAGCCAGTTGTACTTTATGCAAAACAATAGCAATGCCTTTTGAGTTCAGAGCTTGGAAAAATATTTTTGGACTACAATACCCAGAATCCCCAAGATATCTCAACTTTAACAATATTGGGGTTGTAATCCAAAAAATAATTATTCTAAGATGTCAGTGTGTGAAGGTTGTATTTGCTTTATTACAAAGGAAGACACAAAATCAAGAGACAAGGTGCAGACATACTTGAGAACTGACAGTGTTCAATAGTTGAGAACTTTTCCCATTAATCACCAAGATGAGATGAGTTGTTTTAACACTTTGAATATTCTCAGATATGAGCCACATTGGAGAATGTGCTTGACATGACTGTAAGGTAAAGTTTTCCCTTTTCTTCCATGCATTTCAAAACCTTTAACACAGACTCCAGGCATTAAAAACAGGTATGGTGAGCTGGAGAACTCTCAAAGAACACATAGAAAGGTTGGCAGAGCATGCAGTTTCTGTAAGATGATGTCCAAGTTGGCAGATGTGTACGGTTTCAAACCTAAGAAAGGTAAGGTGTGGAGTTAGCTGCAATGTAGTCGGCCCAAATAATGTTCATTTTTTGAGAGGCTGGACAGACTGTTCAGGAAGGGAGTAACTATAAAGGAAGGGATGTTCCAGACACCTAGCAGTAAGGCAGTGAAGCATAGGGCTGCCCCATGTCATCCTGGACAGCAGTATTGGGACTGACTTGGTAAAATGTTTGTTTGTCATGGTGATCGTGATAGCTGTGCCCCCCAGGAAAATCCAAAAATTGAGATAACTATGCGCAATATGAGTAAAACTGTTCTGTTAGTTTTCTCTGTGTGTACATATTTATTATTATTTTAATAGAACTAGAAGTGCAGACATGCAGTTCAGATTTTAAAAAGCAATAAACAGGGCAGGATCAATATCAATGTCTGTGGACTATAGCACAGTATCCATATATAGCGAATGAAATCGATTTTGAAATTATTATTTACTTTATCCAAGTGCATTGTTTCAATGCGATGTGGAAGCTTCAGCCCATTTTCATTCTCCATTAGGAACAGATTGTTTGTAGAGGTAATGGATGTTAATTGCTCATTCAGTCCCCACTCCACTCCAAATAATCTGCATAACAACTGGGATGATTCATAATTGTCACAACAGTAGAAGAAAGGAGCATTGAGACACATTTAAATGCAATTTATTTCAGCATGAATGTATGTGGACACTTCTTCAGATGGATCTGTAAGATGCCACAGCACTCTTTATTTGTATGCTGAAGCAGTATAGCATGGCTCTTTCTCTGAGTTATGTCATACCCTGTTTCCCCAAAAATAAGACATCCCGTGAAAATAAGACTTAGTAGAGGTTTTGCTGAATTGCTAAATATAAGGCCTCCCCTGAAAGTAAGACCTAGCAAAGTTTTTGTTTGGAAGCATGCCCACCAAACAGAACACTAGAGCATGCAAATGTACATACCATAGATTTGTCGTACATGGGAAAAATAGTAGTAACAAGAAATTCTTGATAAGATCCACAGTTTGTCTGGTTATTCCGGTTTGTGATGACAACTACTGTATAGTATATAATAAATGTTCTTTTTTTTGTTCATCAATAAATGTGAATTCTTCTTCATGGAAAAATAAGACATCCCCTGAAAATAAGACCTAGCGCATCTTTGGAAGCAAAAATTAATATAAGACACTGTCTTATTTTTGGTGAAACAGGGTAACTATCCACTGTGGCTGGGAAAATCCAGTTCCTGACCCCTACCCCAGGCCCCTTCTACACTGTCATATAAAATTCAGATTATCTGTTTTGAACTGGATTATATGGCTGTATAGGCTCATGTAATAAACTAATTCAGAGCAAATAATCTGAATTATATGGCAGTATAAAAGGGGCCCCACTATACTGCTGGTATTTAAATCCCATGAGCCCTGGCTCCACTACACAACTGCTCTCAGGTGCAAAATAATAATTGTTCCATCCAAATATTTCAAATAATTTTAAACCAACAAAATGTTGCGCAGTTTGTTTCTTTGTCATGGAACCTTGCATTATACCACTTTACTACTATAAGGCTTTATCCTCCATTCACTATTGTTTTGTATCTTCCGTGCAGAGCAAGAGAAACTGGCACATTAAATGATATCCTTTTAGGGTCACCTCTAATGTCTCTTGCTTCCTTCGCTTTGCAATTTTGCCTGTAGCTCTTCTGGACCTTAACATTTAGGGGAAGTTCTTCAGCAAATGAATTCCTGGGTAATCACTATGCATTTGTTCAAAAATTAATGTCAAGCTCCCTTGATAGCTTTTCGTGATGTGACTCCAGAGCTGAACCAAAGACATTTTACTTTCAGAGGTAAGGCAGTGCTAGCCAACTGTAATATTTCAGCCCTGTTCTTTTGTTTCTTTTTTAGTCTGCAAGACCTGCATTGTCCGCTACCTGGAAACCAACAAATATTGCCCAATGTGTGATGTTCAAGTGCATAAAACACGGCCTCTTCTCAGTATCAGGTAATGACTGTTGATTTGTATTTTAACCATTAATTTGTCTAGGATGGATTTAGACGGGACATTCCAGCTTGTCAACATCTCTCTTCAATTGCAGTACCCAGAATTGGTCACAGTGTGATTCCAGGTGTGGTCTGACCAAGGCAGAATAGAGGGGTAGCATAACTTCCCAGGATCTAGAAACTATATTTCTATTTATGCAGGTCAAAACCCCATTGGCTTTTTTAGATGCCACATCACATTGTTGGCTCATGTTTAACTTGTTCACGAAGACTCCAAGATCGAGCTAAGCGTCCCCCAGGTGTCCATGGAGAAGTGATCACATTGAATATTCACAATTGGTCCATCCTTTGCTACTAAGTAAAGGTAAAGGTTTCCCCGGCCATTAAGTCTAGTCATGTCCGACTCTGGGGGTTGGTGCTCATCTCCATTTCTAAGCCGAAGAGCTGGCGTTGACGGTAGACACCTCCTAGGTCATGTGGACAGCATGACTGCAATGTTGTCCATAGACATCTCCAAGGTCATGTGGTCGGCATGATTGCATTGAGCACTGTTACCTTCCCGCAGAAGGGGTACCTGTTGCTCTACTGACATTTGCATGTTTTCGAACTGCTAGGTTGGCAGAAGCTGGGGCTAATAGCAGGAGCTCACTCTGTTCCCTGGATTCGAACCGCCAACCTTTCGGTCAGCAAGTTCAGCAGCTCAGTAGTTTAATCCACTGCACCACCGGGGCTCCATTGCTACTATCCTTCTATTTTTCCAAACTTCTGGGCATCCTGAGGGTTTATTTGATATCTCTCTCACACACCTTTTCTCTATGGACCTCAAAGCAGCATATATGCTCCTTGTTCCCATTTGTATTCTCACAACAAACCAATGGAATAAGCTAGACCAAGAAATAGCAACTCATTCAAACTATTAGTTGGGATTTGAAACCAGTGACCCTATAATTATGGTACTATGATGCCATTTAAGAGCTTGGCTCCATCCTATGGAATCTTCTAAATTGGAGAGGCACTGGAGCTTTAAATAGTAAAGGTAAAGGTTCCCCCTTGACATTAAGTCTAGTCAAGTCCGACTCTAGGGGGTGATGCTCATCTCCATTTCTAAGCTGAAAAGCTGGCATTGTCCATAGATACCTCCTAGGTCATGTGGCCGGCATAACTGCATGGAGCGCCATTACCTTCCCACCAAGGCAGTGCCAATTGATCTATTCACATTTGCATGTTTTCGAACTGCTAGGTTGGTGGAAGCTGGGGCTAACAACGGGAGCTCATCCCATCCCGTGGATTTGAACCGCCAACCTTCTGATCATCAAGTTCTGCAGCTTAGAGGTTTAACCCACTGTGCCACTGTGGCCCGGGGCCCTAAATACTCCTCCCTAAATTGAAATTCACAGGGTGTCATAAGATGGAACCATGGCAAATAAAAGTGAATCATAGTGCTAAAATTGTATGGAATAAAAAGCTCTAAATTTCTGTATTCTTAGTCCAATGGTTATACTTAACTGGCTGTGAGCCCACCTCCTCCCTTCCCGTGCCTTGTTTAGGTAAAATACAGTCCATTCTCTTTAAAATTCTATTTTGAAATTGATTCTGTTCAACTGGTCATGATGCTGATATTCCTACCTTGCTGTTTGTCTCAAGGAGCCATTGCTCATCAATGAGCATGGCTCTATTTTGTTCTTATTCTGTGTCACCAATGATAAATGCCTTCTCTGTTTCATTTACGGCTACATTCTGCCTAACCAAGAGGTGAAGCAAACATTATGACAACCCAAAGCTTATAATCTTTCCAACTGCCCTGTCTCGAAAAGGGTCTTAGCATAAGCCTGCCTGGGATTTGTGCCCTCTGACCTGAAATTCCTCCCCCCACCTCCGGAGTGAGTGTTTGCTGGCTGCGGTCCCTGAGAAGTGATTTACGGGCATTTGGTTCACAAGGCAGGGCGTTGTATCCTGTTAACTAGGAGACTGAACTTTGATTGAGTTTGTCCCAGGTGAAACCCAGCTGGAGTGGGAGGAGAAGGAAGGCAGGGCAAAACAAAGTAGAGATTGCTGTGAATATGGCAGGAGACAGCAAAGCATCCTAAGGCCAGAATGCCTTTCTTACGGAGGAAGAGGCAGACATAATCAATGAGCTAAATGCCTTGCATTTAGCTCATTGATCTGTCCAAATCAAACATCCCTTCCATACATTCCAACCGTGAAGCATTTTTGAGAAAGTCTTGCCATCCTGGTTTTTGCTTTCATTTTCCTACCTCTTCTTTGTGCATTTACAATAGAGTATGTTTGTTACATCTCTCCTTTTGAATAATTTGGAATGTCTTAACTTCTTTGACATAACTTATTTTTCATTTTAATTTATTTTTATTTTATACTGAAGTAGCCGGTGATCCCCAGGTTAGGTAATTTCATTTGTAACACTATTTTCTAGAAAAAGTCAGCTTTTGTTTTTGTTTTTTATGAATGTTCCCATTTAAAAATGCATAAGGGTGTCGGTGATCTACAATTCCCAAAATTGTGGGTCAATCACCCCCAAATCTTGCTAGTATTCAAAGTTAGCCATATTGGATCTGTGTTCCAAGTTTGATCCAGATCTGTTGTCAGTTGGGTTCAGTGCACTCTGGACACAGGTGAACTACAACTCACAGAAACCAAGGTCAAATATCCCCAAACCCTGCCCATATTCAAAGTTGGTAATGTTGGGTCTGTGTGCCAGGTTGCCAGATCCGTCGTTGGCTGGGTTCGCAATGCTCTCTAGATGTAGGGAACTACAACTTCCCAAAATTAAGGTCAATCTCCCCCCCCCCCCTCAAAGCCCTCCAGTATTTTCTGTTGGTCATGGAGGTTCTGTGTGCCAAACTTGGTCTTGATCTGTCATCGGTGGGGGGACACTGGTTTCTGGAAGTGGGAGCCAATTGGTTTAATTCACTCCTACACTGTTCCACTGGGAGAATGACACAACAGAAATAAAATACTAAAATAAAAGTCTGAGTTTCCTCCCTGGCAGGATTTGGTGCTGGAACACTCTTATCCAGCAGAGATTCTGGGAATTAGCCCTTGTATCAAAGACCAATGCCGAGCTTCAGAGAGTGCTGTTCCCGATGAAACCAAGGCTCTACCCCTCCCCTATTTATCAAACTAACACATTCAGTCTGTGGATTTCCCTTTTCTTGCTACAGCATCATCCCTGTCCTCTCCCTTCAGGTGAGAAGACTGTAGGTCTGGTGTCCCATTTGCGTATTTTAAAATTTGTGCAGATCATTCAGGTGGAGAGGGGAGGCACTGGCGCAATGGTGGTTCTTTGTATAGCAGGTACCCCACCTCCGATCATATAGTAAAATCTAAGTGCTAATTAAAGGACTGTCTGTGAATAATCATCTAGACAGATACTTTAAAACAGTCTGTGGACCACAGGGAAGCAAACCTTCGGAAGAAGCTGCAGCAACTATTTAACCTGAGCACCGCTGCGGTTTACAGCATATTGATCCGTTTGTCTTGATACTTTTGCTTTGACCATTTGCCAGAAGCAGGATGTAGATTCTGCCTTTTCTCTTCCCCAGGAAACAAGATTTCTGCACTTCTTTAAGTCACAACCCAAACTCTAAAATCCAAAGGCTTCCTTAAATACAGAATATTGACTTTGGTAGGTAAAGGTTTTCCCCTGACATTAAGTCTAGTTGTGTCTGACTCTGGGGGTTGGTGCTCATCTCCATTTCTAGGCCAAAGAGCCAGCATTGTCCACAGACGCCTCCAAGGTCATGTGACTGGCATAACTGGAGCGGTACCTATTGATCTACTCACATTTGCATGTTTTCTAGTGATGTGCATTCGGGTAATAGCTTGTCTTGTTTTGTTGCGGGGCCCAATCCGTTTTCGGAAAGTCTCCTGAAATTGGGAGAGCTGTTTTCGATTGTATTGTTTTGGGTGCCCGAAAATCAGCCCATTATGGGGGGGGGGGGGCTTCCCACCCACTGGCTCCCCTTCTTAAGGCATTTGGCTGCCTGTCAGGCACTGCGCTTCTACTCTTCCTCCTCCTCCCTCCCTCCCTCCCTCCCTCACACCCACAATGCCCTGCACTCACTCACAGGAGTCATGGCCAGGCAGCCCCACATCCAGAACACAGCAAGCAAGCAGGAAGGAATCACTGCTCCTCCCTCCTTTCAACTCTCAAGTGTGGTGAGCAGCAGGGCATGTGTGACTGTGCAAGCGCTCGGCTGCAGGCAGGCACTGAGAGGCGCGCACAAGCTTTTCAGGCCTGTTTGCATGCCCCACACCACACCACACACAAACTCTCCCTGGAAAGAAAGTGTGTGTGTGGCGGGGTGCAGGCAGGCCTGGAAAGAACACACTCGCCTCTCAGTGCCTGCCTGCATCCGAGTGCTGGCACAGTCACACACCCACACACACACATCTGGAAAGTAGGGAGGGGAAGTGGTTCCTTCTGCCTTAATGCTGAGGTCTGGATGTGGGGCTGCCCGGCCATAACTCCTGTGAGTGAATGCGGGGCATTGTGGGTGTGAGGGAGGGAGGGAGGAAGAGAAAGAGAAGAAGCGCGCTCGCATGAAATTTCAGCTCCACACAGGCTTTCGTGTTGAGCTGAGTTTCGTGTGGGGAGGGGGGCTTTCTGTTTTGTGCTTCCGAATAAACGGAAGACATGAAAGACACGGAAGAAACGATTTCGCGCACATCTCTAATGTTTTTGAATTGCTAGGTTGGCAGAAGCTGGGGCTAACAGAGGGAACTCACTCCACTCCCCGGATTCTAACTGCCAACCTCTCGGTCAGCAAGTTCAGCAGATCAGAGGTTTAACCCGCTGCACCACAGGGGCCTCCTTTAAGGGCTTCCTTAAAATACAGAATATTGACATAGGTCCACAAATTTTCCATGATTTATTGGTGCTTTTGCAAGGGGCAATCACACCATGCAAAAATGCTGAACTCCATCCTAACCCAAGATTTGCCCAGTTGTTAGCTCCTATCATCTAGCCAGACACGCCTCAAACATTTTTAGGTTTATCTCTTCTGCCGTGATGGCTACATACATAGGGATTACATAAAGGATGATATACTTCAAATATTAAATTAGGACCATATTGCAATTTTACTTGCTTGGCAGACATGAGCAGTTTGTGGGTGTGCTTTTTTGCAGTGGGCTGTCTCTTTCTGCAGGCACAACAGTGAAACAAACCCAGCAGTATTTTCTCCATGGGCTCTGAAACTGTAATCTTGCGACTTCCCTATTTGTCTGGATTTTGGGGGAAGCCTGGCGCACCTTAATGAACTCTACAGATGGTTGGCATAGAAACCAAGAAGACGGTCTTCCACCAATGCAGCTCTGGGTGTATTTTTAGCTCCTGCGCAGTGTAAATTGATTTCTCTCGTAACACTTGGGTTTCTCTGCAAAATATTTACACGCCTCTCTCCCACTGGTCTCGCCTCAGAGGTCCCCTAACATCCAGATCCAAACACCCACCAAGATAAAAAAAGTGTCTGTGTGTGTTGGAAGGAATATCAGCGTGTAGAAGAAGAGTGCAGAAAAATGGCATTAGGGTTTTTAAAGGCCATCTCTGATTGATTTCACACGTGCCACTTAGGACATTGTAAGCCATCTCTCTTGCTCTTGGCGTGTAATTGTGAAAGACAGAAATGCAATTTTAAATGTATAGTAGTAGTGAAGAACAGCAGGAGATGGTGGGCATGTGATAAAAGTGCCTTTCAATTTTCCCATGATAGTGAGATCTGTGTGCTAATATTTTGTGAGCAGAAAAACATTCTATCTCTCTGAATGTAACGTTTAGTCCAGAGCTTTCCAAGCTTATTCTGTTGCTTGCACACCTTTTAGACATGCATCATTTCATGACACAGTCATTCAGTTTTACTAGTAAACCAGAGATTAAACCAACTTTTTATAAGATACAGACACATACATAAATTGTAATAATAAAATGTATCTCATGAAAACTTTTCATTTATATTTTAAATAATAAATACAGTGGAGTCTCACTCATCCAACATAAACGGGCTGGCAGAATGTTGGATAAGCGAATATGTTGGATAATAAGGAGGCATTAAGGAAAAGCCTATTAAACATCAAATTAGGTTATGATTTTACAAATGAAGCACCAAAACATCATGTTATACAACAAATTTAGCAGAAAAAGTAGTTCAATACGTAGTAATGCTATGTAGTAATTACTGTATTTATGAATTTAGCACCAAAATATCACGATATATTGAAAACATTGACTACAAAAATGCGTTGGATAATCCAGAATGTTGGATAAGCGAGTGTTGGATAAGTGAGACTCTACTGTAATATTTATTTCGCATAGCCTCAGAGATACCTCATTACCTTCATGCAACACAGTTACACATTGCAGCTAACAGCAATGTTTGGAAAGCTGTAGTTTAATCCTACATTATTGTGCTGGGCCATAACCTTTTGGAAAACGGAAATCTCCATAACCTTTGGGAGATTGTTTGATCTTTGGAAAGGTATGACCTTGTAAAAGGTCATAACCTTTTTGAAAAAGGATGCCATAAACTCTTGGTAAAAAGCATGACCTGTTAAGAATCATAACCTTTTGGGAAAATGGTATTTATGCAAGGCAATTAGGTTTCTCAGCTGTTAAACGGATATCCTAAATATCTCTTTGAACTGTTAGGGACAAAGATATGCCAATGCAAAAACACACACACACATATAGCAGAATTTCAGAAGTGCTCTTTTAGTTGCCCCAAAAGATCTAGTCTCCCTTAAAATATATTTGCCTTTAAATCATGCTCTCAAGAGACAAAAATAAGTAGACTTCTTTAAAAGTAACATAGTTGGTTTACTCACAAACTTCATGTATTCAGCATACAGGTACTTTGCCTATGAATCCAGTTACAGATAGAATTTGAAGTAGTTTCTCTGTATAGGTAACACAGGGCATCATTTCTTATAATCTGCAATCCATAATCCAAAGCAACTCTCTGTTCTGAGAGTCTAATAGAGTCTCTGTCTAGTCTGAAAATCCAATGGAGTCTCTAAGGATACTCTTCTAAACTGTTTCTAAAATGGCATATGAGTCCTGGACAAGCCCAGATCTGATCACATGGTCTGCATCCCCTCCCACAACAAAGAGTTAAAGAAAAAACTGCATGCAATACACACATATACAATATGGTAAACAATCTGAATTATATACCCAACAAATAACTAGTGGAGGCTTGAAAAGGTTGCTATTTCCAACAACACTTGCGCGGATATGAGGTAAGCTTTGTTTACATGAATAAATAAACCATGTGTATATGAAGTATATATCTACAATGTGTCTCATCATATTTTTAAAAATAGCAGTGATGGAAAAAACATTCTTGTTTTCATCTGTGCTTGTTACAAGAAATCTGTTTACTTATAATTTCTGTGTGTCAGCCTTAGTGTGTGTGTTGTAATGAGAAAGATAATGAGAAACCTTTGAGGCTATATGAAATAAATAAATCATATATTATTAACAATATAAATGAAAGGTATTCATGAGTTACGTTATGTCCCCGTACATTTCATTTTTACAATTAATGTATATGTCTGTTTCTCTTATAAGGGGTTGGTTTAACCTCTGGTTTGCTAGTAAGACTGAATGACTGTGTCACAAAATGATGCATGTTTAAAAGGTGTGCAACCAACATGACATGCTTGGAAAGCTCTGGATTAAACATTAAATTCAGAGAGAATGTAAACCTCTTATGTTTATTTTGCATTTGTGTTTTCGCTGGTTAATATATTGTTTTGGAAAATGAACATATTTTATTTTTATTTGCAATAGAAACCTAATATAAAATCTAGATTGGCTTTTGTCTGCAAGTGTGGCTTTGCTGCAGTGTTTAGGGGCAAAAGTGGCTGTGTTTTTGTGGAAGCAGGACACACAAGGTCAGGGCAGGGTCAGAGCTCCAGGACATCTTGATTTGCAGGGACAATGACATCCCCTCCTCCCTCTGTTCCATTCCCAGCCCCCAATTCCCCACATCAGGAATGTTGGAGAGAATGGATTTCCTAGAAGCCATATATGTGTGTAAGCTATTTTTTTGTTGGAATGCAGAGTTTTTGAAGTGTGTTGATCCTTATGATCTCTTTCATCACTAGAGAATTGTAATATAATACAGCCCCCAAATCTGTGGAACTGTAACATGTGGATTCACTTATCCACAATTTCATTTATTAACTAAGAGCCACCTATACAAATGACCTCCCTCATTAATCCCATTGGAAATAATAGAGTTTGCTATTAACTGTGCTTTCATATATCGACGCAAAGTTTGGAAACATATCTGTCACCGATATGGGGATGATAGTTGATCAGCACCATAATGTCCATGGCTTCAAACAACAAAATCCTGGGATTTGCAATTTGGAAAAGTAGTTAGAGCGCTCTGGCAGAGAAACTACAAACGCTAGCATTTCCACGAGAAAGGGCCAGAGCACTCTAAGTAGTACCAAAGTGCTATAATTATAGTGAGAAAAAGAGTTATGATACAGTTGATTTATAAAAAACGTGATTCTTCTGGTGATAAAAACTGCCAGAACTAGTTTGTTGATAGTAAAGTTTTCCCCAGATGTTAAGTCTAGTTGTGTCCGACTCTGCGGGTTGGTGCTCATCTCCATTTCTAAGCCAAAGATCCGGCCTTGTCTGCCTAGGTCATGTGGCCGGCATGACTGCATGGAGTGCCATTACTTTCCTGCCGGATTGGTACCTGTTGATCTACTTGCATTTGCATGTTTTCGAACTGTTAGGTTGGTAGAAGCTGGGGCTAACAGCAGGAGCTCACTCCACTCCCCAGATTCTAACCACCGACCTTTCAATCAGCAATTTCAGCAGCTCAGTGGTTTATCATATGGATCATTTTTCGAGTCTTTCCCTGACGTTGATATTAGAGAAAGTATCCAGTGATCCTAGATCAGACATGGGCAAACTTCAGTCTTCCAGGTGTTTTGTACTTCAACCCACACAATTCCTAACAGCTTATAGGAATTGTGGGAGTTGAAGTCCTGGAGGGCTGAAGCTTGCCCATGCCTGCCCTAGACCTAAATTTCTCACATTTGTGATTACGGGAATTATCCTGATAAATGGTGACACTTCAAAATCTACCACAACAATCCCAGAAAATGAGGAGGTAATGTAGTGATGTAGGACTTCACAGTGTATTTTGGAACTAAACCTAAGGACCCATCTACTACCATATAAAATCCAGATTATCTACTTTGAACTGGATTATATGGCAGTATAGACTCATATAATCCAGTTCAAAGCAGGTAATCTGGATTATCTGTTTTGATAATCTGGATTATATGGCAGTGTAGAAGGGGGCTGGGTTTAATTATTGGGCATTGTGAGACAACATTAGGATAGGGAAATGGGATAGTACCTTCTCCTATGATAGCTGGAGGAATGTGTGATGAAATTCAAACTGGAATATATATAAGCTGGAAAGAAACAGGAGCAATTATATAATGAAACCAGGGCTGGAAGACTTTGGGATAGTTGGGATAATAAAATCATCTGTGATACCCTCTAAGGCCCCTTCTACACTGCCGTATAAAATCCAGATCATCTGCTTTGAACTGGATTATGTGATGTTGTAGACTCATACAACCCAGTTCAATGCAGATAATGTGGATTATCTGCTTTGATAATCTGGATTATATGGCAGTGTAGAAGGGGCCTAAAATGGGGTTTGAGTACTGAACTAGGATTCTAGGAGGTCAGAGTTCAGAACCATGAACATTTACTGGTTGACTTTAGGAAATCATGGTTTCTTGGGGCCCTTTCACACAGCCATATAACCCAGAATATCAAGGCAGAAAATCCCACAATATCTGCATTGAACTGGGTCATTTGAGTCCACACTGCAATATATCTGAGTCCACACTGCAATATAGTTCAAAACAGAAAATGTGGGATTTTATTCATGGTTTCAGAGGAAGTCAATGGCAAATTTCTTTTCCATAAGTCACACTTTATGATAGGATTGGTATAAATTAGAGTCAACGTGAAGGCACATAACAGCAAAAACCACCAATCCAGTTAAGGCATGAGGGGTTTTGTGGGAAGTTTGGCCTAATTCTATCATTCGTGGGGTTCAGAATGCTCTTTGATTGTATGTGAACTATAAATCCCAGCAATTACAACTCCTAAATGATAAAATCAACCCCCCTACCCCACCAGGATTCAAATTTGGGCATAGAAAATACATCCAGCATTTCAGATATCTATATTACAGTTCATAACAGTAGCAAAATTACAGTTCTAAAGTAGCAACGAAAATAATTTTTTGGTTCGGGGTCACCACAACATGAGGAACTGTATTAAGGGGTCGCGGCATTAGGAAGGTTGAGAAACACTCGACTAAAGAGAGGAGATGTCTTTTGAAGAATGGAGTGGGTTTGTGAGTTGTAGAGAGCAGTAAGATGTTAGAAAGTATTGGCCAAGGTCTTGGTAAATTTCGTTCTTTTTCTTGGGCCACAGCTCCCCAAATGTCCCATGGTATTTTCCAAGGATTTGTTCAGAGCTGTATCCTCTTCTATAGTTTTTAACACTCCCATCAGTTGTTTTTGTCCCTGACGGTTACCAGTGTCCAGATATCTCTTGCCACTTTATCACATAACTTAAATTTGGTTGCAGCAGGTGGCTTTAGACTTCGGTTGAAGAAAGGTGATTCATTTCCCTCGGCAACACCTCAAGCATAATTCTGCATCCTGGGCATTCAGCCTCGGGCACATTAAGTGAGCTATTGACTCAAGCATATATAATGGCCTTTCTTGTAACCTAACTGCCAGTCAAGCAGCCCTTGGACAAAGCTTGTTTTTATTAGCATGCCATAAATTATGAAGCAAAGTCAATATGTACGTGTAATAAATAGCATTACAAAAGCAGGTTGGGGGAGGGTAGGCTTGCCAAATGGCCTAATATCATGGCCGTGTCGATGAAAAGAAATACCGCTTGCCAAAATGATTTTTAAAAAACAAGCCTGAACCTTTTAAATCAGACGCGAAATGTTGTTTGACACAGACGTAATTGTGCACTTGCTTCCCACCCTCAATAAATCTACATTCATGCCATGTTTAAATCAATAGATGAAGAAAGTGGCAAGAGTGTTGAAGCCTGTGGAATTGTCCATCAAAAGAAATCAAAGTTAGAACCAAGGAAATCTGAAGTCTGTGGCCTCATAGCAATAATTCGTCTTAAACAAATCTTATTTGTTCTGTTGTCTGCACATGAAACTCACTGAAGGAGGAATCATGGTGGTCTAGGTCACTGCTTCTTGAACGATGGGTCCCAACCCCTTAGTGCAATGTTGGGGTCCCGAAAAATGAGACAACAGTAAAAAGTTTCTCAATGTTACCGAATGTTTTCGGCATCGTACCTCTGTTATGCAGTGTTTACAGTGGACTCTGCAAAAGATGTTTCAACTGTATTTCATAAAAAAGAAAATCAATCCATTTAGCAAGCCTTCCAGACCCTGATTTGTTATGAAGAAATGTTTGATTTTGTACCTATTTTATATACCTACTAGTTTGGGTACCCGGAGTTACCAGGGTTATTGGAAAAAGTTATTTTATAAAATGCATAAAGTTGTGGGTGAACTACAACTCAAATCATGCCAGGTTAACCCCTGGAAACTCCATCAGTGGTTAGTTTGTCATGTTGGCCAAGTTTGCTCTCTAGATGTATCATCGGTGGGGTCCATGGGGTCTGTGGCTGCAGTATCCAAATTTGGGCATATCAGATATGTGTGCTAAATTGTGGTTTGGTGGGGGTCACAGCACTCTGTCTGATGCAGGGTGAACTATAACTTGCATCATGTTGAGTCATTCCTTCAACCACCTCCAGTATGTTCAGTTGCTGATTCCACTCTGTTTGTTGTGCCCTGCAGAAAAGAGACGGAAAGGGTTATGGGGAGGCAGTAGGTGGGATCATGCAAATTCCACACCAATGGAGAGAGTCAGAAACACTGAGATGTCTATGATGGAGGAAACACATACAATCTAGAATGAAATTTTTCCCGTATGAAAGCCTTCACTTGGGTGGGCAATATTGTGTTTGTGGAGGACATTGGCATATTCACGCCGCTCGCTATAACCTGCAATGTCATTGGAGGGAGGGCCTTTGGTTGCTCCTCATAGGTGGGGATCATAGCTGTTTGTGGAAGTGGGAGCCTGTCTGTGAAACTGGGCACTCCAGTCACACACACACACACACATTTTCACTTTTATTTGAAATATAGATATACCCAAGGTCACTACAAAAATTCTGGGAAAGGGATGGTGAGCGGAAAAGTTTATGAAGCCCAGGTTTAGGTTGCAATTCATTATCAGGAAGGAAAACAATTGTGGCTAAACTGTAGATTGGAATGGAGAACCTGTGGTCATCAGCCCTAACTAGTATAATTCGTAGCAAGAAGCAATGGGAGGCATGGTCTGGTAATATCCGGAGGGCTATGCTTTGCTCACTCTTCAGGATGTCTATGCAGATATTGTCCTTTATCTCTCAGTGGGGCATCCAGATTTTTTTGACAGTTGTTAGAACTAATCAAGATTAGCCTTGGATTAAAGAACCTTCTCAATTTCTGATCAGTGAGCTGGAGTCCACCTTCTCCTGTGTAAATATAAAGAAGTCCCTATTTATTAATTTACTATCATGTGTAAATTAATAAATAATACACTGTGCCCCTGGTGGTACAGTGTGTTAAAGCGCTGAGCTGCTGAACTTGTGGACCAAAAGGTCCCAGGTTCAAATCCCGGGAGCGGAATGAGCGCCCACTGTTAGCCCCAGCTCCTGCCAACCTAGCAGTTCGAAAACATGCAAATGTGAGTAGATCAATAGGGTGGGAAGGTAACGGCGTTCCATGCAGTCATGCCAGCCACATGACCTTGGAGGTATCTATGGACAACGCCGGCTCTTCGGCTTAGAAATGCAGATGAGCACCAACCCCCAGAGTCGGTCACGACTAGACTTAATGTCAGGGGAAACCTTTGCCTTCTTCTATATGGTCCCTGTCAAATGCACACATATGGGTTCTCCTGCGCTTGCGCAGAGCAGTTCGGAATCTTCTAAAAGTTTTCAGAGATACATTTTTTTGGTGGGGGCCCCGCCCACTCTCCCTATGTAGGATATATAGCCAGTGGGAGGGGCCAACGCCCCAGTTCCTTTTTACCGCCGCGTTAGACAGTTGAGAATCTCCTAGCTCTCTTCATTTAGCCTTCGGACTGCTTTCTACCTATTGACTACGGACTTCTGACTACACCTTCGCGCGTCGTTTTTGGACTCTTACGATGGGACTACTTGACTGATTCAGGCTAGTTAAACAAACTTCTGGAATATGGCTGCCCTCTTTAAGAAGTGTAGCCCGTGGAAAGCTCCTGGACACGGATGGCCACTTGATGTGCCTCCTCTCCCTTGGAGAGGGCCATGCGGCCCGTTCGTGTCCCATTTTCCAGCCATGGCAGCTCAATGTGGCATCAAACTGCATTCATTGTACAATGTAGATGCAGCCTCAATGGAAATCTTCCCCACGGAGATGTTTCTTGAAAATTAATGATGAAGCTGAACTTCAAGTTAATGAGAAATAATTGTCTTTGGACAACGCCGGCTCTTCGGCTTAGAAATGGAGATGAGCACCAACCCCCAGAGTTGGTCACGGCTGGACTTAATGTCAGGGGAAACCTTTACCTTTACCTTTATCATGTGTTTATACTTGCCCAATGCAGTGAGATGGACAAAGAACACACACATCAGCAAGTTTGAAAAAAGTAACTGCCAAGCGCTGGGGTTCTGTGGATGTGCAACTGAATGGGCAGTTGCTGAGAAATGAGAGATGGAGCTGTTTCCAGCCATCCCAGAGGCCTTTGGTTTGTCACTGTGGGAAACAAGATGTTGGACAGGATTGGCCTTTCTTCTGAGCTCAATACGCTCTTCTTAAATCCAGGGACAGCGCTCGTCTTTCTTGGCACTGAAAATAGGTTATTGGGCTAAATGCTTAAAATGTCACTGCTCAATTTAAACCGCAGGAGAGAGTGAACTCTGTGTTTTGAAATGCAGATTGCTTCTTCTTGCCGCAGCCTCTGGTATCACCTATTACATTTGCGGAGGTAATTGCCCTAAAGTGTCTATTGATTTCCACCCACACCTCCGCCTGGTTTTATCAAGGGCAAAATGGTCCCTTTATCTCTGTTCTTAATGAAAGGGGATTTAAATGTTATTGAAGTTATTCCCAGTCTCACTTTGCTGATAACGGTTATTTCTTTTTGCATTTCAGATCAGATAAAACCCTACAAGATATAGTGTACAAACTGGTTCCGGGACTATTCAAAGGTATGATTGTGTTTATGGGAACAACCACAACATCCGTAGTAGGGTTTTTGTGTGCAAGGGAAGGGATGTATTTTTATAATATTGGACCCGTGTTGAAGCAAAATTTGCTTCCATTTATTTTGTGTAGTTAGAAGAAGTAGGTGCTTGGTTCTGTTATGATAAATTATAAATAAAAGTAATCCATTTATAAATGTGATAAATTAGTATTTATTTATAACCAGCTTGGGTACCCAGTGATGCCCGGGCAATCTTAGTGTCAGGGGTAACCTTTACCTTTACCTATAACTCTCTGATGCCAAGGTCAATCACCCGCAAAGCCTGCCAGTGTTTACAGTTAGCCATGTTGGGTCTGTGTGCCAAGTTTGGTCCAGATCCATCACTTGCTGGGTTTAGTGTTCTCTAAATATGGGTGAACTATAACACTCTAATGCCAACGTCAATCACTCCAAGTTGGCAGCATTGGGTCTGTGTGCCAAGTTTGGTCCAGATCCATCACTTGCTAGGTTTAGTGTTCTCTGAATATGGGGGAACTATAACTTCTGAATGTCAAGGTCAATCACCCCAAACACCGCCAGTATGCAAATTTGGCCATGTTGGGTCTGTGTGCCAAGTTAGCTCCAGGTCCATCGTTGGTGCAGTTCAGAGTGCTCCTAGATTGCAGGTGAACTATACATTCTTGTCCCAACAACTCCTATAAATCATGGTGAATTCTCCCTAAACCTCTACAGTATGTTGTTGGTGATCAATTCCTCTGTTTGGTGTGTGCCATGGGAAAGGGTAGGAAAGGGTTAAGGGAGAGGCAGTGGGTGAGTCATGCAAATGCAAAGAGAAAGGAACTCTGGGATGTGCTCGCTGTAACCTGCAATGTCCTGGGAGGGAATGACTTGGTGGCTCCTCAGCACTGGGAATTATATCCTGTTTGTGGAGGCTGGAGGCTGTCTGTGTGAACAGACATCCGTGCCACATACACACATACAGATTTTCATTTTTATTATGTGGTATAGATACGAATAATAGAGGAGTGATGCTCAGGTTTTTAAAGACGATATTATCTAATGATTAGGTGATATAAAAAGAACTTCAAGAATGCAGCCATATGCCTTTTGTTCCAATCAAATAAATCAATCAGTGCTGTCTGGTCAGTTGGTAATTTAAAAATGTATGCATAAATAAAATGTACTCTTCTTATGCCAAGTGGAAATCATATTGTCCCAATAGATTTTGCTTAGCATAGAATGCTGATAAATGCTGTTGAATAGTATCTGTAGGGCCACATGATTCTATCCATTTTATAAAATACAATTAATTACGTACAATTTTTTGTTGTTGAGGCGTTTAACCACTCTTTACAAAGAAAAGGTGACAACGCTGATAAATGAATTGCTTTCCCTTGCAGATGAAATGAAGAGGCGACGTGATTTCTATGCAGCATATCCTCTGGCTGAAGGTATGGTGTTCATCTTACATCTCAATTCACATATGTCAACAGCAATTTATACTTTGTTGGGTTGCTGTGAGTTTCTGGCCATCTTCCAGAGGCATTCTCTCCTGACGTTTCCCCCACATCTATGGCAGGCATCCTCAGAAGTTGTGAGGTCTGTTGGAAACTAAGCAAATGGGGTTTATATATCTGTGGAATGTCCAGGGTGGGAGAAAGAACTCTTGTCTGCTTGAGGCAGGTGCGAATGTTGCAATTGGCCACCTTGATTCGCATTGAATGGCCTTGCAGTTTTAAAGCCTGGCTGAGGAATCCTTTGTTGGGAGGTGATTAGCTGGCCCTAATTGTTATTTGTCTGTAATTCCCCTATTTTTTAGTGTTCTTTATTTACTATCCTGATTTTAGAGTTTTTTTTAATATTGGTAGCCAGATTTTGTTCATTTTTATGATTTCCTCCTTTCTGTTGAAATTGTCCACATGCTTGTGGATTTCAATGACTTCTCTGTGTAGGATGCCTGCCATAGATGTGGGTGAAAGGTCAGGAGAGAATGCTTCTGGAACATGGCCATACAGCCCGGAAAATTCACAACAACTCAGTGATTCCGGCCATGAAAGCCTTCAACAACACTATTTATACATTGAAGACCCAGTACAGTTTTAATGTCTTCCTCTCTCTTGCTCATCTAGTTCCTAATGGATCCAATGAAGACCGGGGAGAGGTTTCGGAACAAGAGAAAGGGAACCTATCGGATGATGAAATTGTCAGCTTATCTATAGAATTCTATGAAGGAATCAGGTAATATGAAATCAATGATGCCCTCCTTCCGCCATTCCTATTGATCTGAATGGTCATTCTTCATCTTTTCTGACTTTCAAGCACAACACTTTTTTTGCCATTGCTTTTTCTTGTCATATATCTCTCTGGGTGTTCATTTTACATTGTATTTTGTTTGTACAATCATGTGTGACTCAATGTCACCTTGAGTCATTTCTAGGAAACAATGGGGCCTACGCAATTCCTAGGGAACAATGGTGCCTACATTATGTTTAATAATAAACAAGTGTGAAGTTGCAGCGGGATTCACACCTGGAGGTCACCTGGTTGGGGAAAGCTGGTTTGCATTGTTTGATGTGTGGTGAGTCAAGGGAGAAGAATGAAGCTTGGAGTAACTGTCCCTAAGGACACAAACCCCACACTATCTTTAAGCCACAGGCTGTACGTGAAGTGTCTTCTTTATAAATAAGGGAAATAGTTTAAAATGATTTAGTAAGACTCGCTGATCATATGCAAACTGTGGCCCCTTCTACACTGCCATATACAATCCAGATTATCTGCTTTGAACTGGATTATATGGCAGTGTAGACTAAGATAATCCAGTTCAAATCAGATAATGTGGATTTACTGCTTTGTTGACCTGGATTATCTGACAGTGTAGAAGGGGCCTGTGTCATCCTTTTTTCATTGTGTTCCATGCCCCTTTCTACACTGCCATATAAAATACTTAGAGTAACTCTTAAAAATGTTACTGCAAGTTGCCATTCCTTGAATTTTTGCCCATCTCCTGGATTTTGCTATCCTGATGCAACCTGGATCTGTTGGTTTCCTACTTCTATCTTTCTGGCCATTTTCTTCGAGGCCCCTCCTACACTGCCATATAAAATCCACATTATCTGATTTGAATTGGATTATATGGCAGTGTAGACTCAGACAAACCAGTTCAAAGCAGATAATGTGGATTATCTGCTTTTATGGTCTGCTTTGATTATGTAGAAGGGGCCAAAGTCACCAGGCAGTAGTTGGAAGGAAGGATTTCAGCTCCATATAGATGGTGCTTCAACTAAAGCAGTTTGTTAATGTTGTGCATTGACTGTAATCTCTCTGTCTGAAATGTAGGCAGATCTTCCTAAATTTCTGATTCATCATTTTTTCTCGGATGGATCAACTCCATCTTTTTCAATCAACAGAACAAGTTGAATTCTTTATACATTTTTGTTGTTGTTTTGTGCCTTCAAGTTGTTTCCAATTTATGGTGAGCCTGTTATGACTTGGTTGTTCAGCAATGGTTTTACCTTTGTCTCTAGATTACCTGCTTTGAACTGGATTATATGGCAGTGTAGACTCATATAATCCAGTTTGAAGCAGATCATGTGAATCATCTGCTTTGATAATTGTGTAGAAGGGGCCTCCGTTTCCATAGCCAAATGAGGATTCCGTAGTACAACACTACACCATGCTGGTTCTCTCATTGTACTGTGTGTATGTGTGTGTGTGTGTATGTGTGTGTGTATGTTAATTGATTTCCCCTTTTATTTTTTCCTTAGAGAAGAAAACAAAGGAATGGTTGAAAATGGAAACCTGGATAAAGACAAAGTAGGTGATACCCATGTGAAGCTTCTAAATGGCTTTTGAAAAGCTATATATTCACCATTGTTATACAAATATAAGGAAATTGGCTCTCCTTCACCTCCACGCTTTTTGTTGGTGCTGGAAAAAGTTAGCATTATTTAATTTGTAGAATGGGAGGTGGGAGGGAACTTTCCTGAAATCTGTGCCTTTCTTTAGGTTGGCATAGCAAATATTTGACATAATGGCGGTGATCCATAAATGAGAGATAACCCTGGCTGAACATATCCATTCCCTGACCAGCAAGCCCATTCTTCTCATCTTGTGAGATTTGAAAACTGGTTATGTTCATTTGTTTCACATTCTCAGAGAAGTGCTGTTATGTTCCTATAGGGTTGCCAGAATAAAAAACTAAAGATGGTGCCTGTCCTTTTTATGGTTGTGCAGAAGAAAGAATTTCCATTGGTGTTGCTTGTCAGACAACCAGAGAATACCTGCTGAAATTCCCCCTTTTGTACAACCCTTAAAGCAGGCATGGGTAAACTTCGGCCCTCCAGGTGTTTTGGACTACAACTCCTACAATTCCTAACAGCTGGTTGGGTGTTGAAGTCCAAAACACCTCGAGGGTTGGAGTTTGCTCATGCCTGCCTTAAAGGGATAGGAGCCCTGATGGTGCAGCGGGTTAAAGAGATGAGCTGCTGAACTTGCTGACCGAAAGGTAGGCGGTTCGAATTCGGGAACAGGGTAAGCCCCAACTTCTGCCAACCTAGCAGTTCGAAAACATGCAAATGTGAGTAGATCAATAGGTACCATTCTGGCAGGAAGGTAACGGCGCTCCATGCAGTCATGCCAGCCACATGACCTTGGAGGCATCTATGGACAGTGCCGGCTCTTCGGCTTAGAAATGCAAATGAGCTCCAACCCCCAGAGTCGGACTCGACTAGACTTAATGTCAAAAGGGAAATCTTTATGTTTACCTAAAATAGTGGTTCTCAACCTGGGGTCCCCAGATGTTTTTGGCCTTCCTGGTTGGGATTTCTGGGAGTTGTAGGCCAAGAATATCTGGGGATCCCAGGTTGAGAACCATTGACCTAAAGGGATAGACACCATCTCCAGTTTTCACTCCCGCAACCTAGTACCAGCATTGTGGCCTGTCTTAAATTTGCCCTGTATGGTTTGTTCTCCCTTCCTGCTGCTTCCATCAGTTCTTCTTTCTTGTCTCTTTCTTTTGTCCTTTCTTTTTCTTCCTTTGGCATTCTCTCTCTAGATTCTTTCTTCCTCCTTGTCTCCAGCTACAGACTTGGTGCATTTAATCCTGTATTACAGTGGCAGATAGATTGCAGCAGAACTCCTTCCTTGTGACCTTTGGCTCTCCCTGGACGCCATGCCCTCTCCCCACTTCCCTGCCTTTTGGCAGATTTACAGCTGTTTCAATACATATTTCAGCCTCTGTCAGTGCTACAACAGCAGCCCAGCCCCCTCTTTGCCTCTCTAAACCATCTCTGCTTCCCTCCCTTCCTCTTGATCTCATTCTTCCTAGAAGAACAGCATGAGGTTCCTCCGTTGTCCTGCCGCCATGA
Source organism: Anolis carolinensis (assembly GCF_035594765.1). Lineage (NCBI taxonomy): Eukaryota > Metazoa > Chordata > Lepidosauria > Squamata > Anolidae > Anolis > Anolis carolinensis. The sequence goes on from NC_085846.1 coordinate 39,305,626, forward strand.
CCATCATGCACCTGGCCAAGTTTCTCCGCAACAAGATGGATGTGCCCAGCAAATACAAAGTGAGTCACAAAGCCAGCGTAGCAGGCTTTTCTGAGCAGACGTTGCTCCCAGCCTTGTGCATGCTGGAAGGGCCAGTTTAATACTCAGGATTGAGTATGCAAGGAGCAAAACATGCACATGCACCTTAGTTGAAACTGCAATGCTTTCTGCCTGCCGTAATTCAATGTACTTTGTTTTGTTTTTAACAAGAAGGGTTTGTCCAGTATTGCAGTTTGCTGAATTACTTACACGAAAAGATGAAGACTTTGAGCGTTCTTGCACAAAACTTCTTTCTCACTACAGTTGTGTTGCGGTAAACCCGATTCCAGGTGGATTCCTTTCTTTCCTACCGTACTTTCAGAACCATTGAGGAAACTTCTCCTGCCATTTGTGCTGAAACCATATTGCACAGAGCATTTCAGACAGCCATCCACTATCTCCCCCAAACAGATTATTCCTGCCTTTCTTTCTTGTTTGATACACACATACATGCAGATTGCCCCCAAATATGAGATATACCATTGCATCGCCATTCCCATGTACTGTAATATATAAATCTATAAAAATCTATATAAAAGTGAAAATATGTGTGTATGTGTGTGGTTGGGGTGTCCACTTACACAGACAGGCTCCCACTTCTGCTAATCGCTATAGCTCCCACTACTCAGGCGACACCAATGGCCCTCCCTTCAATGACATTGTAGGTTATAGCGAGTGCTGTAAACATATCCAAGAGCCCTGCCAATGCCCTCCACAAACACCATACTGCCACCACCCAAGTGACGGCTTTCATACTGGGACAATTTCATCCTAGATTTTCTGTTTTTCCTCCACCACAGACATCCCAGTGTTTCTGACTCTCTCTATTGGTGTGGAATTTGCATGACCACGCCCACTGTCTCTCCCATAACCCTTTCCTATTCTTTTCTATGGCACACAGCAAACAGAGGAATTGATCAGCAGCTGAACATGCTAGAGAGATTTGAGAAGAATTCACCATGATTTATAGGAGTTGTAGGTACTGGGATGTATAGTTCACCTGCAATCTAAGAGCACTCTGAACTCTGCCAACAATGGACCTGGAACTAACTTGGCACACAGAACCCTCATGACCAACAAATATACTGGAGGTCTTTGAGGGAAATCCACCATGATTGGTGGGAGTTTGTCTACATCCAGAGAGCACTGTGAACCCAAATACTGATGGGTCTGGACCAAACTTGGCACACATGCCTGAAATGCCGAAATTTGATTACTGGAGGGGTTTGAGGGGAACTGACCTTCCTTTCTGGGAGTTGTAGTTCACCCACAACCAGGGAAACTGTGACCTCCACTGATGATGGACCTGATCCAAACGTGGCACACAGAACCCCCATGACTAACTCAACCTACTGGAGGGGTTTGAGGGGACTGACTCACAATAACAGGAGTTGTAGTTTACCCTACAGCCAGAGAGCACACTGAACCCCACCGATGATGCATCTAGAGTAGTGGTTTTCAATCTGTGGTTTCCCAGGCGTTTTAGTCTACAACTCCTAGAAATCCCAGTCAGTTTTCCAGCTGTTAGGATTTCTAGGAGTTGAAGGCCAGAGTAAACTTGCCCAATATAACAAACTTTAAATACTGATGGAATTTAACCTGGCATGATGTGAGTTGTAGTTAATCCACAACCTTATGCACCTTGTACAATTAAAAAAATGACTTTTTCAAATAACCTGGGCGTTGCCGTTTACCCAAGCTAGTGTGTGTGTGTGTGTGTGTGTGTGTATGGAATAACCTAACAATTACTTGCTTGCCCCACATCCCTGGTTGTGAGCATCAGGGGGAAGGACTGGTATGTGGAACTGTGAACTACTGTCCTGCTGCCAATGTTATTCATATCACCATGTTTCTCCGCATATCCACCAGACTGCCCCAGACCACCCAAAAGTAGACTAAAAGCACAATTAAACTTTCACACAGGAAATCATCATGTGACATAAACAGGAAAGGAGATCATTAACAATTTTTTCAGCTAGAAAAAATAGCTTTTAAAATCATCTCCCAGAGAACAACTGCAGAGCAGTGGCGTTATGTGGTAAGACACTATTGAAGGTACTATTTCTCCGATGCAATGCTGCTTTACCTGTCTCACATGATAAGGCTCTATGATGTGTTAAGGTTATTAAATTCTAAAATAAAATTCATGAAGACACTCATATCATAGATATGCCAAATCTGATAGCTTTTCCTCCTCATTACATATGACCAGGGGCACTTTGCATTGATTGGTTGTTTGGTAGCAGTAGACATCCTAGGTTTGAACTCAGTTTTATTTTGTTTTTGAAAGATAATCTGAGGCTCTTTCTTCACTGCCCTATATTCCAGGATATGATCCGAGATTATCTGCTTTAAACTGTCTTATATAAGGGCCCTTCAACACAGCCATATAACCCAGAATATCAAGGGAAATAATCCACAATATTTGGTTTGAACGGGGTTATCTGAGTCCACACTGCCATATAACCCAGTTCAAAGCAGAAAATGTGGGATTTTATACAGCTGTGTGGAAGGGACCATATATGAGGTTGGATATACAGTGCCCTATATCCCAGGATTTGATCCCAGAGTATCTAATTTGAACTGGATTATATGAATCTACAGTGCCGAATAATCTGGGATAAGAAGATAATCTGGGATCAAATCCTAGGATATAGGGCAGTGTGAAGGGGGTCTAGGTTGAGCCCTGGTTAGCCTTTTCTCAAATTTTTGTGTTGCGCAAAAGGAGATTCCATAAAAGTCATTTTTGCATCTTAGTATCTAACTTAATGAAGTTTGTATTAAAGTATTTTTAAAACTGCAGAAAACCAGTCCAAATTCTTACCAAAGAAAATAATGTAAATTGAAGAAATGTACCTTTTTTGATTGGTTTCCTAACTCATTTTACTCTTGCTACTCATAGGGAGGACACTTTAAAGCAGAGCTTTCCAAATATTTAGCGATAACAATATTTCATGACACAGTAATTCGGTTTTATTAGCAAACCAGAAGTTAAACCAACCACATGTAAAATATGACGCATACATAAATTGCAATAAAGAAACATATAGAGATACAATATATCTTATGAAAGCTTTTTTATTTTTTTAAAATATGTGATTTGCAAGATGATAAACATTTATTTCCAAGAGTTTTATCTCTTCCCTTCCATGTTTTTATAATCTTATGCAAGGCTGCCTTGTCATAGTTTGAAGATTGTTTTTAACAGCAGATGCTGTTGGGTGGAGGACAGAAACGAGAATGCCAAATGGGTTGCATGCACACCCTGAGTAGTCTGTTGCTATCAGACCTAGTGGGAAATGCCAATATTGAAGATTCCTTACTCAATATGGTTGGCTGTTGTATGTGGAATGCGTGCTTTTGCCTCTGACAGATTTTTTTTGAGTCAATCCTGGCTTTAGAGCAGGTATGGGCAAACTTGGGCCCTTCAGGTATTTTGGACTTCAACTCCCACAATTCCTAACAGCCTGTTAGGAATTGTGGGAGTTGAAGTCCAAAAAAAAAAAAAACAACAACCCTGGAGTGTCCAAGTTTGCTCATGCTTGAGTTACAAATCATCAGTTTCTTGGGGACGTAGTGGATGTGTACTTAGATGTGTATATAGATCCTTCATTGGATGTATGTGTGACCACATGTTTATTAGAACTATATTTTCCCAACAGTAACGCACAATGGAGTTACAGACAATGCATTTCTTTCTAACCTTGTATTATCTACTGAACACCCCATACAAGTCAAGGTAGGCTGTTAGGAATTGTGGGAGTTGAAGTCCAAACATCTGGAAGGCCCAAGTTTGCCCATACCTGCCTTAGAGGCTAAAATATAACATTAAGATATTCAGATTTCAAAATCACAGGCCTGTGTTTGGGCCAGAAGATTCTGAATGTCTTATTTAATTGTCCTATGTTATCTGTTAGGTGGAAGTTCTCTATGAAGATGAGCCTCTGAAAGAATATTATACACTCATGGACATTACTTACATCTATCCTTGGCGAAGGGTGAGTGACGAGGGAAACCCTCTTATTAAAGAAGTACATCTTTCGGAAATACTCAAGGTACTGGACATCCTAGGGAAATCTTACTTTCCACATCAATGACTATTGTGGGGGTTTCAAACTCAGTCAAGAGGGTTAGCAGCAGTAGATTTTTAAAATGAAGATTTCATTCAGTTTTCTTAAAATGTTAATTATATTTTATTTAAAATCTTACTACAAATCTGTGCATGCAAGTGGGAAAAGGGTCGGACAGTGGGAGGTGAAGAAAGTAAATAAAACTGTCAGTGAGGGCTAGCGATTTTACAAGTCCTCTAGCTGTACTCTCCACCTAAAACATTTTGTTCCACATATGTTTTAACAGGTTGATGTTTTATGTGTTGTAAGAGAGGTTGATAAAATGTTTTATTACCATGCAAGTGTTTGTACTAATCTAAAAATTGTAATGTTTATACTATGTTAGAGAAGAACAAACGAGCAGAGTGACTTAGTGATGTGTAGTGGAAAAATTTCTGATGTTACATTTTTATATGGAAAAAAATTACATGCATACATATTTAGCCATAGATACCAGGGTGGTTGTACTACAATAAAACATGTTAGATGAGCTAAATACAGAATATAATGAGCTAAAATGTGAAATGATTTGCATGTAAAACTTTCAACATGTTGGGAGAGGATATCCATGTTTGACTAGAATATTGAAACCAAGTATACTAAATCAAGTAATATTATTTAGAGCACTGCTTCTTAAACTGTGGGTCCTGATCCCTTTTGTAATGGAAAATGTGGGTCTCAAAAAACTTGGCAACAGTAAATAATTTTGAATGCCACCTAGTGGCTGTTTTAAACGTTTACATGAATCTGTTATGTAGTGTTTACAGTGGACTCTGCAGAAAATGCTTGAGCTGTGCGTCATAAAAAGAAAAATTGGCTTGTTTAGCAAGCCTTGCAAATGCTAATTTATTATCAGTAAATATTTTATTTTTATACCTGTTTCATAACTGCCAACCTAGGTAAAGGTAAACGTTTCACCTTGACTATTAAGTCTATAGTCGTGTCCGACTCTATGGGTTGGTGCTGATTTCAAGAACCAGTGTTGTCTGTAGACATCTCCAAGGTGATGTGGCTGGCATGACTGTTTGGAGTGCTGTTACCTTCCTGTCGGAGCAGTACCTATTGATCTACTCACGTTTGCATGTTTTCGAACTGCTAGGTTGGCAGAAGCTATGGCTAACAGCGGGAGCGGATTCAAACCGCTGACCTTTTTGGTCAACAAGTTCAGCAACTCAGCAGTTTAACCCACTGTGCCACCGGAGGCTGCCAAGCTAGCAGTTCAAAAACATGGAAATGTGAGTAGATAAATATGTACCGTCCCGATGGGAAAGTACGGCGCTCCTTGTCATGCTGGCCACATGGCCTAGGAGGCATCTACAGACAATGCTGTCTCTTCAGCTTAGAAATAGAGATGAGGACCACCCCCTAGAATCGGACTCGAATAAACTTAATGTCGAGAGGAAACCTTTACCTTCATATACCTATGTACCTGAGGTTGCGTAAAAATGTTTCAGACACAAAAGTTTAAGAAATCCTGATTTGGATCACTTGAAAATTTTATCCACAATGTTCCAGCTCTAATTTTTCTGCAGAACTCACATCACTGGATTAGACTCATACAAAGGTGTCTTGCTATGCTGTGTAAAATGAACTTAACGTTAATAATTTTGACTTCTGAATGACACAAAGACTAGAAGCAATTTCTCAAATCCCTGATCCTTTTTGTTGCTCTCTGTCTTTGCAGAATGGTCCTCTTCCCTTGAAGTACCGGGTCCAGCCAGCCTGCAAGAGGCTAAAGCTGTCCTCCCAGCCTCCCCATTCAGAATGCACCAACACCAGTGGTGCGTCCGAGTGTGAATCCGTCAGCGACAAGGCTAACAGCCCTGCCACCTTGCCGGCCACCACCTCTTCCTCCTTGCCCAGCCCGGCCACACCTTCGCATGGCTCCCCAAGCTCCAACACCACCACTGTGAGCATCCCTGCCAACTCTTCCTCTGGCGCCATGCTCAATGGCTCCTCCTCGAACTGCCACCAGATGCAGCCCTTGGCCAGCAGGGGACGCAAGACCATGGTGAATGGTGGTCCAGCGATGTCTGCTTTGACTTAAAAAGGAAAGAATGGCTCCTTTCCCCTCCTTGTTGCCAGATCCTGGGTTTTATAAATAAGTATATTATTATGTGTAGATAGGGGCAGTGGTGGGTGGGTTGGGGAAATTATACATACTTATTTTCTATTGATTGGTTCGATTTAATTTAAGAAAAAAAATAATGCAAAAAGAGACAAAAAAATCCACGGTGTCCTCCCCCTTTTTTAATTTTTCAAAAAGCAGAAAATGTGCTCACGTAACTGCATGGTGGCATCTGTTGTAAAAGCTGCAGCGCTTTCTTGTTAATAATTTTTTAAAAAGCAAATAAACGTGTGCCCTCGATTTATAGCGAAACTAACTGCACAGCCCTAGAGTGAGAGAGAAAGAGAAAAACGCACAGCCTTAAACCTGCCAGACTTTTCTTTCCTAGAAGCACACGTGGCTTTCGTGTTGTCTTTTTGTCATAGTAGCCCGACTTCTGAATGCCTCAAGCACACATTCTCACGCCATTTACACTGCCTTTCGGGGTTCATATTCCCATATCTACCTCTCATGGCCTCTGCTCCAAACCCTGAAAGGACCAAGGCCCTTTCTACACTGCCATATAATCCAGATAATCAACGCGATTAATCCACATCTGCTTTGAACTGGATTATATGAATCTACATTACCATATAATCCAGTTCAAAACAGATAATCTGGATTTGATATGGCACTGTAGAAGGGACCAGTCAACCCATTCCCAAATACTGGGAGTTACAGTCTTAAAAAGGAACATTTTCCCAAGCTCTGAGTGCTCCTCGAGGCCCCTTCCACACAAATGAATAAAATCCCACATTATCTGCTTTGAACTGGAATATATATGGCAGTGTGGACTCAGATAACCCAGTTCAAAGCAGATATTGTGGATTTTCTGCCTTGATATTCTGGGTTACATGTCTGTGTGGAAGGGCCCTGAGTCTTGTGCTAAGCACATATTTCTTGGAGTAGTAATTTATTATTTTTTTCATCCTTTTTCACTTGTGCACAATGTCTCTGCCTGCTTATTGTCTTTCGAAGCATGCATGCACTTCACGTTTAACCCAGTTGACTTATTTTCCTACCATAGAATATAGGAAATATTGGGGTGAGTTCTTTCTTAGGCCCCTTCCACACTGCCCTGTATCCCAGGATCGGATCCCAGATTATCTGCTTATCCCAGATTATATGGCAGTGGAGACTCATACAGTCTAGTTCAAAGCATATAACCTGGGATCAGATCCCAGAATCACTTTAGTTAGAAGTGGCATTCTCCACATTTAGAGGCAGCCTGTATGTAAGTGATAGGTGCTATAGACCAAGCATGGGCAAACTTTGGACCTCCAAGTGTTTTTTTTTAACTTCAAAGGCTGATTTGTGGGAGTCCAAAAACACCAGGAGTGCCAAAGTTCACTCATGCCTGCAATAGACTAACAGCAGAGATTAGTAACTCTATGCCCAAGTATATTTGGCAGATCATGTTTGACTGCTAGATGAACACATTCACTTCCTTGGCGTGGACTTGCGGTAGCTGAATGTGTTTTAAATTGACAGTGTAGATGTAACTCAAGTTTGTATTTCCAAGAATAACTGGAACATGCAAAACCTGAAGTCTAGACCATGGCAATGTCTCCCATTTTGAAGCTTTCAAAAATGTGCTTCTTGACTCTATGGAATCCACCGAAAGTAGGATGTGTGTCCATCTAACCCTTGTGTTTGTCATTACTGGACATGCTCGCAGAGCTTGGAAAGGTTACCTTTTGGACAACCCCCAGGCCTCTTCTATACTGCCATATAAAATCCAGATGATCTGCTTTGAACTGGATTATATGGCAGTGTAGACTCATATAATCCAGTTCAAAGCAGATAATGTGATAATCTGAATTATATGGCAGTGTACAAGAGGTATTTAGGGCCCCTTCTACACTGCCATATAATCCAGATTGTTAGAGCAGATAATCGACATTATTTTCTCTGAACTGGGTTATATGGGTCCACACTGCCATATAATAATAATAATAATAATAATAATAATAATAATAATAATAATAATAACAACAACAATAATAATAACAACAACAACAACAACAACAACTTTATTCTTATACCCCGCCCCATCTCCCCAAAGGGACTCGGGGCGACTTACATGGGGCCTTGCCCAACACAACAATATAACAAAAACAGCAAAACAATAAACAAATATCCCAACAATAAAACATCAGCATCAATAAAAGTCATAAAAAACCAACATACAAAATAAAATGTTAAAAATAGGAAACGAATACACGGATCCAGTTTAAATCAGATAATCTGGATTTTATATGGCCGAGTAGAAGGAGCCTATGAGTTCTAGTCACCCAAAAGTAACTTCCCCCAATTCTGCATGATTACAGACAGAGTCAGCTCATTCCAAATATTGGGATGGAAATTGTAAGGAACTTGATGTGGCCGAGGATGGAATCCCCTTTGAATCCCCTCAGCTTTGCCACCAATATGTACGGAGGTGAGGTGTCTGACAGGAATGTGTGTCAGAGATGGAACCCTTTTGATCCCACACACGCACACACACAGGTACCACCACTTAATAAAGATGTTTTATGAGAGATGATGTTAATTAATTATTTGTTTGATTTATCTTCTTCTTCGCTGCCACCAATGGAGACGTCAGGCAGATGGTACTGGTTCTTATAAGCTTTCTCTATTTGTTCCACTTCAGGTGTTGATGTTACTTAACTTAATATGAGAGTATGACAGAGGCTTAGTTAGAATAAAATCAAAACAAGTTTATTGCAGGTACAGAGCTTGATGGTTTCAGATAGCTTGGTAAAGGCACTTCACTTAATGGTTACAAACGGTTATGAGGTGGTTAAACTTTCAAAATACTTCTTTCTTTAAGTTACACTAAACCCTGATCCTACTGGATCCCCTGGGATTAATGTCCCCTAATCCACAGACTCTACAACTGACCCTAGACAAATCACCTAACTTGCCTAGTCTGGTCTATCCTAAATCTGACTCAAATCTCTCTATTTAAGTCAACCTGATTCTCCACACAAGAATCAGATCCTTCCCTGTGACTAGAAAATCACAGACTCCTAAAATAAATCCTTTTATTTTAGGCCTGACTCAAATTCTTCTGAGTCACCCTGATTCTCCACCTGAGAATCAGTTCCTTCACTGTGAATGGAAATCACAGACTGCCCTTGGGTTTTAAAATATTCCCCCTTCTCCTTTCCAGGCGGCGGTTGGCTCCGCCCCTGTTGCTATGGTAACCTGCTCTGGCATTCTAAGATGGCTACCTTTCCCCATACATAATGTCAATTCAAATACTCACCATTTTAACTTAGCCAAACCTGGCTGTATAAACAAAATCCAATAAACATGTCATCTATAAACAAAATATAATTATACACTTCTTCACAGAAATACGTTACCATTCTAAGAATTTGTTCTATATGTTTTTTCACTTTCTTTCTTTTTTTAAAAAAAGCATGTAAATCAAGTTTAAAAATAAATATAGTGCCTTTGAAAAGGAAACTTTATTTATTAACACGTGGAGGCAACAGACCAGCTTTGTGCTTTTAACTGTGAGGTGGGGAAAGATAGAAATCTTTTCTTTTGCTAACTTGCAAAACTGCCAGGTGGAGACGCACAACTTCCAGTGAGAAGAGTTATATTCTTCTGTCAGCTTGAATCCTCTTGCCTTTTTCTTATGCAGGAAAAATAAATCTAGAACAATTCTCCCTTCCCTTTTGCTTGTAGGGTAGGAAGGGCTAACTTGACCCAAGCACATTTTATATCCCTGGATGTCGAAACCTTTTAATCATATTTCCCCCTCCTGGTAGACTCCTGAGAGCAACTGAATCCCACAAGGCAACCAATAAGATGGATTTGGGGTCTTTTCAAAAATTTAGTTACAATGCTATGATTCTACTTTAACAGCCATGGCTATCCTATGGAATCTGGGGTTTTATAGTTTGAAGAAGCATCAGTGCTTTCTGAGAGACACTCTCTATCAAGAGCAAATTCTTGGATTTTACAGGATGCATCCATGGAAATTAATATGGAATCATCGTGCTACAATTTTATAGTATGGACCAAACCCACTTTTATAGGTAGGTATGCCTGGGGCCAAGGAGACATAGCAGAGGAAAGCATGTTCAGCAAGCTGGCAATGTATCTGTGCGCCTCAGGCCTTTTCACCCACATGTTGCAAACTTTTGAACAAAGTCATGCCAACCCACTAAGTTGAGTGCAAGTACTTGGATTATCCTACTTAACAGAAGCACTAGAATAGGAAAAAGTGAAGCTTCACTAGATATATGTCGGACCTTGCACAATGTGATGTTTTAAAAACAATGCATCCCTCCCCACTCCTACTTTTCATTAGCTATACAATATTTTGATAAATAGTCCTAGCATATTCAAACGTCCCCATAGAGCAGTGGTTTTCAACCTGTGGTTCCCCAGATGTTTTGGCCTTCAACTCCCAGAAATCCTAACAGCTGGTAAACTGGCTGGGTTTTATGGGAGTTGTAGGCCAAAACACCTGGAGAACCACAAATTGAGAACCACTGCCATAGAGGCAACAGCATCCAACTTGCCTTGTTGGGTCAGACCAAAGGTCTGACTGAGATCCAAAGAATGGCTTGGGTTTATGGCGGATGGAGCTTTCTGTAGCCAAGTAGAGTAGTGTAGACTGTTCTTTCTCCCAATAGCTGATATTTCTATCTTCGTTGACACATCTCAAATTGTTTGCCCATACCCAATAAACAATTCTGAGAAATGGTGGAGGATGCTGTCCTGGAGTCAGTCAAGTCAATATGTGTAATGTGTGGAGGCACCGTTTTGTATTTCAATTTGAATTGGGCCTGCCCGATTGCTTTCCCTTTTAGCTGCAAGACATGGTGATAACAGGCATGTTCTCTTGGGGAAATTGTGGCTTACCAGGCCAATAATCACAGGAAGAATATATCCATGCCTCTGAGTTTGCGAACCTTTGTCATTCCAAATCTTTTGACCAACAACATATGGAAGCAGAGGCACCTTTGACGTACCCAATGAAATCCACAGAAGAAATGGGAGACACATCTCAAGGTGGTCCAAAGATGGTTGTTTCATTAGCAAAAGAAGCCTGATGCATTTTAGCTTGTGTAGACTCTTAAGGCCGCCTTCAGTGCCTATATAAAACCGGAAACAGATTTCAAAAACCTTCAAACCTTAGCCTTTGCTCACATGTTGTCACTTCTCCAGTAAATAGTTTGAGAGGTCCTTGTTGAGAAGGTTCTGAACTTTGACATTAAATATGTATGTACAGGCCCTAAATGATGTATTGATAATTATGATTTTATGTAATGTGATGTCATGTATTTATGTTTTAGTTGAGATACGTCTCCATTTCTTTTGTGGGTCAACAACCTATTGTGGCAGACAGAAAGACTGTTCAGAGTTGTGGCCCCAAATCTCTGAAGACTAAAAGTTCTTCACACTTGCCATGTACCCAGAGCATATCCTGAAACCCAGCACCCCCAAATGTATTTTGTTGGATTCTCTTACAACGAGGAATATTTTTTTTCTAAGATGCTCTTTCCAACTCCCCTCTCTTTTCACTAGTTGTCTTTTCTCCATGGTGCTGATTGAGCACTCCTTGTTCCTTATTATTCCTCAATTGTTTTTGATAACTTTATGCTTACAAAAAAAGGAAGGACCAACGTTGATGGTTCCTTCTCTCACCGTTTTGTGTTTTTCGTCAGCAGTTGTCAGAGTGCCGCAAAGTCAAGACACGGTTTGTAGGGTAGGTGAAAACAGATCACAACTTCCCAGTTTGACCCACTTGGTTGATGTAGAAGTGGCCGTTGCTATGTTTTGAAGAGAAGTACATTCAGCATGGGAACTGTTTCCCATATAGTTTTAAGGGTCTAGTTAGAATCTACAAGCCTGCTTTAAAAAAGGAGGAATTTTGTCGTGATCACACTAAAACAGTCTGCTAACAAATGGTTACTACAAATACGACTTTGTTTGGATCCCTCTTTTTGTAGTTTGCTGAGTGTGGCTGGGCTATACCTCTCAATGGGCCTGATGTAGTTTTGTGGCCTCCTCCTGAGCAGAGGTCCAGGAGGCCTAGTGAAGGCAATAAATATTCTTTTCCAAGCCAGCACCCTCCAGATGTCTTGAGCTACAAACTTCTTCATTTCCAGCTGGCTGGGGAACATAGGGTTTGTAGACCAACACCTCTGGAGGTCACTAGGTTGGGAAAGACGACACAACAAGAACAGCAACACATGTAGTAATGTTTTCTCTCCTTTCCCTGTTGCCTCAGATTGAGATTTCGATGTCACGTTCATGGCAATATGCCTCGCTTAAGATTTTGCTGGACCTTGAGAAATCCAAAAAAGGTTTCCCTACCTGCTCGTTCTCTTTGTATATACTGAGTAAACTGACTAAGGCAATGAAAGGGCCTCATGGATGTTTCTCCCTTTCCCTCCTCCTTGTTCCCTCCTCACCTTTTTGTACATTTTTTTAATATGGTACAAGCCAAATTGCTCTGTATGTTTGCCAATCTGTACGATGTTTTAATGTGCTGTAATATATTCTGATATTCATATATTGTTATTGGTTAAAACATTTGTATCAATAACACAGTTTGTAAATGGTAATAAATGCTACAGCTTTGTCCTTCAGTGCTATCATCTGGAGTGTTCAGGTGGGTTTTTTGGGTCTCACACGTCTTCCCCATCCATTCCAGGCTGGGCAACAAGAAACCCACACACAAAGATCAAGCCTTTTTTCACACTATTATAGCACTTTCATATCAGCATAACAGCCAGGGTTGTTTCCTCTGGGATCCTGGGATGATGAGTCTCTTTGGAAGAAAATACGAAATTTTGGGAAATGGAAATTTCCATTAACCCTTTTGGAGAGTTTATGATCTTTGGAAAGGCACGACCTTGTTAGAAGTCACAACCTTTTGAAAAATGATGCCATATCCTTTTGGGAAAATATCATTCACCAGCATTGATGCAAGGCAACAAGGTTTCTCAGCTGTTAAACTGATGTACCTAGATATGTCTTTGAACAGTTTTTTGTTTATTCTTTCAGTTGCTTCCGACTCTGTGAGCTCATGGACCAGCCCAGGCCAGAGCTCCCTGTCAGAACAGTTGGGGACAATGGTATGCCAATGCAGAAAACACACACATATATAGCAGTTTCAAAAGTATTCTTTTAGTTGCCCAAAAACACCTACACTCCTTTAAAATATGTTTGCCTTAAAGTATTACTTCTCCAGACAACTCTTGGATTTTGTGGTTAGTGCAACCTAGGGTAGCCCATTGTTTTTTCTCTCTAGCACTGTGTATGTTAACAACTTGACATGTATTATGGCATTTTATGGTGATCTAGAACAAAGAGAAAATGGACTACTCAAGATTATAACCAAACACTCCTCGTCCCTTGATATGCCCCAGGTGGCACCCATTATTTCCCTCTCTGTGAGCTGCATTAGCACAACACATCTCCACTCTGCTGCCTTTGAAAAAAGATCTTGCTCTTTCCAAGACCCACATAAGCCACATTCATGTCGGTCAAATGGATAACTCTAAACTCTCGATATCACCAGCTTGGGTACTTGAGAGGTTGAAGAGTCACTTCCGGTACCAGACCACACCACTAGATATTCCAGATGCATATGCAGACTCAGAAAGAGTGTCCTAAATCAATCAATCAATCTATAAATTAATAGATAAATCATCACTGAGCCTGGAACCCCAGGTATCGGCCATGACCAAGGGAGCTTTTGCACAGTTAAAACTTGTGTGCCAGTTGTGCCCATACCTTGGGACTTCAGATTTGGCCACATTTCTCCACGCTCTTGTTACATCCTAATTAGATTACTGCAATTCACTCTACATGAGGCTGCCTTTGAAGACTGTTCAGAAGCTTCAAGTAGTCTAACAGGCAGCAGCCATATTACTCACCAAAGCAACACACAGTAATATACAACCCCCCTGTTATGTCACCTCCACTGGCTGCCAGTCTGCTACCAGCAGCGCACCTGTAATGAAGTATGAATTTTGGTTTACAGATGTTATGTTTAATTGTGTGTTTATGTTTGGAATGGGTAAGTATTAGAGTTACCAGTGCGTGGGGGATGGTAGCCAGCTCAGCATTCTGAGACAGGTTGCCATAGAAACGTAGCTGCTTCATTACACCTCCCAACCCATAAAGATTATTTTTGACTTTTCTACAAGCCAGAATAGTCAAAAATAATGAGTTGCATCTATATAACATGTCTATGCATTTTAACATACAGTTATAACATTATTACCATTTTTTAATCTTCTTTACACAAACAAAAGGACGATAAATACCTTTCCTGGGAAAAAAACCACTTTAACAAAGCAAATACAAACGTTTATCACATACATCGTCCACCTGGATGAGCTTTTCTTGCCGGTATAAATAGTACAATCATGAATCCATTGTAAATATATAAAATAATTTCAATTGAAACAGTCATGTAAATACTATGCATAAACACTTCTATACATACGTTCAGTCTTACCATCTTTTCTATTGTTAAGATTCACAAACCCAAATCAAAAGACATTTAAAAACACATTTTCTATAAATCATACTTCTAACAGTTTAATTTTTATTCTGGGTTGTCCTCGAATCTTTATTCATACGCTGGACCAATCAGCCTTTCGATATTTGGTACATTTCGTAGGGATCTTCTTCCCCATACCACCTGGTACAGTTTATAGACGTTTCACACTGCGGCACATTCCAGTGGTTAACATGTTGCCAGTGACAATTATATTTATTTTTCCCAACCACATCATGAACTCTCTTTGTCCCAAAATGTCTTTTACGAAACTTCCAAGAGTCATTCAAGAAGTCCTGGGAAACATAGTTCATGTAGTTTTGTGGAATATTGGAAGTAAACTGCCGATGGTTGAAACTGCGAATCTCTGACGCATAGAGGTCTTTAAAACTCTCTCCATCGAAAAACAACCTTTGCCGGTTTCTTAGTTTGCTGCGATTGGCGATGACCCACAGGCTCACGATGTTTGTCTCTTTCTTTCCTCTCATAAAGGTATTACTTGAGGTCCTGGTCACTGCTCTGTCTTTCTTCTGTGTGTCCATGGGTCCCTTAGGCTCTCCTGCAAACAGTAATTGAAACTGACCAAATCTGGTGTTTTTCTGAGGTAAATCTTTTTCTGTCCCCAACTGTTGACCGGGTTCTGTATTTGCGATGACTAAAAAGGCAACCACTGAGTAGACAGAATCAGTTGAAGTTTGTGAAGAGGCATCCAGACCTCTGCCCTTTGTAGTACTGGACTTTATCTGCAAAGTCTATCCTGAACAACTGCCATCTTCCTTTTTTTCTTCACTGGGAACCACATTGTTTGCTCTGTTAGCACCAAGCAACTTCA
This sequence comes from Anolis carolinensis, assembly GCF_035594765.1. NCBI lineage: Eukaryota > Metazoa > Chordata > Lepidosauria > Squamata > Anolidae > Anolis > Anolis carolinensis. The sequence goes on from NC_085846.1 coordinate 39,321,291, forward strand.
TGTCACTATCTTTCTCTGGCAATTTTGTTAAGGCACAGACACTTTTCAAAACATTACTCCTAACTTTTCCTTTGTTAGGCCCTGAAATGTTTAATTCTGCCATTTCCCAAAATTCCCTCAAAACTTCATCTTCCTTCTCTATCTCCCATAAGGCCTCCAAGTCTCTTCAGTTCTCTGTTCCTTTTTAAATGCTTCAGCATACATACCACTCATTTTTAAAGCTACAGCATCCCCAATTTCACCAATAATAATAATAATAATAATAATAATAATAATAATAATAATAATAATAATAACAACTTTATTTTTATACCCCGCCCCATCTCCCCGAAGGGACTCGGGGCAGCTTACATGGGGCCTCGCCTGATACAACAATCAAATAACAATAACAGAGCAATAACACAATTATCCCAATAAAAACGTCAAGACACTTGATGGCATTTCTATTGCTGAACCATTCTTATCTTCCTTTAACTTCTGACTCCTTATAACAACATTTATTTCTTTACAGTGCTCAAGTAAATCATTCTCATTAATGACTGGCACTTCTAAATCCTCCATTACTACAGCTTGCTCTACTCCTGTGTCATTACGGTATTGAATAGGGACCTCAGCTATTGGTATTTCATTTGCTTCAGCCTCGTAATGAATCTCAAGCTGCGACACAGATAATTTCTCTTGGAGGTTTATGATTCCTCCATCTCCAGCAGATCCTTCTGCTTAGTTGAAATGAGAGCTTACAAGATCAGTAGTCGTTGTTCTGACATAGCTTCACTTCCGACGAATAAATGTCTACTTTACAGTTCTTGAAATACTCTCCATACTCCACAACTTTTCTCTCAATTGGTCTCTGTCCCTTTATACATCCATACCAATTGACTAACTTATTCCAGGCTGCAGAAGGAATTACCTCATAGTCCACTTTATTAATGCAATTTTTTTAAAGTCTGAGTTTCTGAATCTGCAAAAAGTTTTGCGTTGTCAATGGGTCCTGGGTAGAGATTAGGCTTTCCCGCATAATACATGTCCCAACGTTCAAAACCCACATATTTCTTCCACTTTTTGAACCACTGAAAGTCACTCAGGCACCAAGAATCCCCTGGGCACAATGGCATTTTCACAAGTGGTGCGAGCTCAATCCCTGCATCTCCACATCTGGCTTCAAATTGGCCATTATTCTGTCATTGTCAGCCTCCATTTTAGCAGTCATAATGATGGTTGGGTGCATTGCTCCTGCCTCAGGCTTGGCTAATTTGATTCTATTTCTAACACCATTTTTCTCAACTCTGCCTGTCTCTTCTCTCTCTCTCTCTCTTTCTTCTGCCTGCTGGCTTTCTCCCTTTCTCTTTCTTTTGCCTGTCTGTCTTTCTCCTTCTCTTTCTTTCATTTCTAATCTTAGCTCCAGTTGATATTTAAGAGTCAATTCTGACATGGTTACTTGCTCTGAGTCGGAACTTTCTTCTCCCTGACACATCTCCGTCTCCTCTGTTATCTTTTTCTATCTTTTGGTGGCCATCTTTCATCAACTTTATCTCACAACTTTTTCTCTGAGGCGATCTTAGGCACTAAATTAGTTACGTTACACGTATCCCCGTCGTCTGATCTTAGGCACTGAATTAGTCATATTACACGTATCCCGTCGTCTGCCACCAATTTGTAAAGGACTAATGATGACTAAGGCTCCTTCAGGCAGGGGGGAATCTTTTTATCCCACCGCTGCTACCAATCTGCGAAGGACTATTAACGACTGCGGCCAATTTAGTGGTCGAGGAAGTGGCACTAACTTAAACTTCACTATCAATGGTGTGCGTCCTGAGAATGAAGGGGAGTGTTACTGTGGGCAACACTACAGCGTACCTCTGTAAAACTTAGCCGGACTTCTAACACAATCAACCTCGGGATCCAAAGGCAATAAGCACAAGTGGTAACAATTCCAGAATTAAATTTATTAGAAAATGAGACATGCTGACAAAAACAGAAGAAATAAGAACCAAGCAAGTTCTCCTCAATCCATTGCTGGGAACCCCTTGAATGGTCACAAGGACAACCACAGGCTGGTCACCAACATGCAGCATATTCCCGGTCTCAGCCTGCATCGAAGTTCAGCATTAGGCTCAGATGTTAAGGATATTTCCATCTTACTCAAGCCAAGAGGCTAATGGATCACATCTGTTTTACATCAGCCAGCTGGACTCCCTCTGATTCCATCCCAGTTCGGATGTTGCAAATTAACAAGTTTGAATGGCATTGTGTAGCCATGAACCTGTAAAGTCAATCAGTGAGAGTATCTGCATAGAGGTAGCCCGGGCTTTGTTGCCTGGAGGAATCCTTTGTTTGGAAGGTGTTAACTGGCACTTGATACTTTGCTGCCTGGAGTTCTCCCTTTTCTGAGTGGTGTTCTTTTTTTTACTATTTTGATTCTGGTGTTTTTTTAAATACTGGTAACCAGATTTTGTTCATTTTCACAGTTTTCTCTTTCTGTTGAAATTGTCCACGTGCTTGTGGATTTCTATGGCTTCTCTGTGTAGTCTGACATTCAGTTTTGGCTGTCAGAGTGTTCTAGAATTTCTGTGTCCTCAAATAATATTCTGTGTCCAGGTTGGTTCATCAAGCGCTCCGCTATAGCTGACTTCTCGGGCTAAATTAGTCTGCAATGCCTTTTGTGTTCTTTGATTCGTCTCTGAGCACTTCGTTTGAGGTCCCTGTGTAGACTTGTCCACAGCAGCATGGTATGTGGTAGACTCCTATAGTGGTTACAGGATCCCTCTTATCCTTTGTTGAATGTAGCATTTGTTCAATTTTCTTGGTGGGTCGGTAGATTGTTTTGAGGTTGTGTTTCTTCATCAGCTTCCCTATGTGATCAGTGGTTCCCTTGATGTGGATCTTTGTTTTTGTTCTTATGGCTTTTCTTGTTCTTGTATCTCTCCTGATGTATGTCATAGAATACCCATTAGCCTATAGAGAACGGTTTAGGTGATTCAGTTCACGTTGGAGCAGGTGGGGTTCGCAGATCCTGTTTGCGTGATCTGTCAGGGCTTTAACTGTGCTTCTTTTTTGACCTGGGTGATGGTTGGAGTTTTTATGTGGGTATCCATCAGTGTATGTAGTCTTTCTGTAAACTGTGTGGCCCAATAGTTGATTTGTTTTATGGATGACTAGGACATCTAGAAATGTTTTCTTTTTCCAAGGTAAGTTGGATGTTTGGGTGGATGTTGTTGATGTGGTCCAGGAACTGTTAAGTTTTTCTTTTCAATGGCTCCAAATGATGAAGGTGTTGTCCAAATATTGGAACCATGTGGGGGGCTTTTTTGGTGCCGATTCCAGGGCTTTTTTCTCAAAGTGTTCCATGTAAAATTTGCTATCACACGGTTAAGAGGACTCCACGTGGCTACTCCATATTTCTATTCAAAGAATTCATTGTCCCACTGGAAGTCACTTGTGGCGAGGCAGTGTTGAAACAGGGCTGTGATGTCTTCTGAGAAATTCCAGTTAAGAATTGTGATGGTGAATAGAGACATCACATCAAGTGTTGTTTTTTCTGCTGATTTGGTTGTTTGGGTCCTGTTTAAGCTTTTTGTATGTTGTGGGATCCAGGTGTTGTCTGCCTGTTTTCTTTGTGTTGTTCTGTTTTCATGATGACTTTGGCTTTCCCCTTGTCTGCTGGAAGAATGATGATTTCTGGATCTAAATTGAGGTCTTTGACGGCTTTTCTTTCTTTTCTTCTTATGTTGCTGGAGGGACGCATTGCTTCCTCAGGATCCTCAATGTTACCCTCTAACTTCTGCCACTTCTTCCTCTTTTTGCTCAGATGAATACTTCGCCGCCTGAGGGTTGCTCATCGATCAGATAATCATGGTCCGAAAATTGTCCAGTTTAGATTAAAGTAGGAAAAGGCCTGGGGGGCACTGGCCTGGGAGGCACTGGCCTGGGAGGAGGGGAAGGTGAGAGGCTTGTTGCGGGAGGAGGGTGTGGACCTGCTCGGGGCAGGGGAATTATTTTTGCTGGGTTCCACTAGTCCGTGCTCAGAGGCATCGTTGGGAGAAAGGATTGTTGTCTTTTTACTTCCGTCTCTTCAACATTTGCCAGCCGGCACACAAATCCAGTCTTGAGATCCTTTTTGATGGGATGGTGTTCCTTCTGGTCTTCTTCGAAGAACTTCCCAAGGCCATGGGGCTTCTTGGGCGAGATAGGGGGCTCCTGTTTGGGCCTTCTCATCTCCCTCTCCTCCCGCTGCTTCTTCACCTTCTCCCTCAGCATTTCGGCTTGGGACGCTTTTTGTGGGGCCAGTTCCCATAAGGGGCGCCTCTGCCTGCTTGGCCACTGAGGCTGGACGGGTGGCCCTGGCCACTTCATGGGGGCTTCCTCGGGCTCAGGGGGGGGGGGCGTAAATAGATCACCCTGATTTCCGGAAGTAGGCAGCCGGTACTGACCATGTCGTATGCCTCCATTACGATTCCAAAAAAACAAAAACAAAACTCAAAACAAAAACAAACAAAAACAAAACAAAACAAAAACCAAAACAAACAAACAAATAATAAACAATAAAAAGAAAATATGGCAAACAAAATAAATAAAATAAAAAGGATACAAACCAATAAATAAAAGTAATAAAATAAAATAAATGTATACTATATTTGAGAAAGAAAACTAAATAATTAAGATTCTAAACTCTAACAAATACTACAAATAAATATATTCAAAAAAACACACTCAATAACAAAACCAATTAACAGTCTAACAATACACAAACAAACCAATAATAAGAACAAATATCAATACAACAACAACAACAACAACAAACCAATAAACCAAAACTGAACACAAATACCAGAAGCGCAATGAGAGGCAAGGACAGAGGCTAAGGGCAGGCAGGGCAGGGCAGCGATGAGCGGAGGACGAGGGCAGAATGAGGCCAGAGGAAGCTGGAAGAGGCCCAGAGGCAACGACCATCCAATCGCCTGGAGAGACATTGTGACATCAGAGGGAGGGAGGGGGAGGGATGGTGACATCAGAGGGGGAGGGGGGTCTGCTGGGGGGTGGGGGTCCTGGGGAGATGATTGTGGAGAAAGAGAAGAATGGGGGGCATGCTGGGAAGCTTCTGAAGAAGGAGGCTGCCATCTTTGCCTTCATCTGAATTTGAGAGTGGGATTTGCCCCAGGCGCTTCCGATGGTAGTTTGCAACCATTCAAGAAGCCCGCAGCTGCATCCCAATGAAAGATACAAATAGAAACACAGGACCAGTATGGCTCCACTGCACAGAGCTTATTTGGGCATGTACTGAGGGTTGTTTTCTAACAAGTATATTACTATTTCCCTAAGCATTTGCATTTTGAAAGGACCAAGGCTGGATCTACACTGCCTTATGTCCCAGGATCTGATCTCTAAGCTACTGGCCAGAAATCATGAATTAAGATGAACATCCTACCAACAATCTTATTTTTATTCCAAACTATTCCTATACTAGGAAACGACCAGATCTTTAAAAAGTGGAATACAGACATAGCAATATTTATATGTCTAGGGGGAAAAATCTGTAATAAAATTGGTAAATTTAACAGACGGGAAAAGTCTCAGGACTTCCAGACCTGAGATTATATTACAAAGCCTGCGTGTTGCCTTGCTTAAGGGATTGGTCCAATTTCAAGAATGTTAACACTAGAAGGCTTCGACCTGCAAAGTGGATGGCATTCGTACATGTGGTACGACCAGAGGGAAATAGAAGAAAACTTTAGGAACCATTCATAAGGTTGGCTCTAATAAAAATTTGGGAAAAATATAAAAACAATTTCTACCAGAAATCTCCATTATGGATTTCACCCTTAGAAGATGTTCAAAGGAGAGAACTAGGTTGGGAGAAATTGCCAACTTACAAAGAAATATTCAAAAAAACAAAATGGAACTTATATATTAAAAACCTAAGAAGAAATCAACATATTATATAAGAATTTCTCCTGGTTTTAATACCGACAATTGAAAGAATACTATAATAAGGACAAAGAACCAGGATTTGCTGATAAAAAAATAATTTTAGTCGCCCTCCTCTGGACACATTCCAGCTTGTCAACATCTCCCAGAATTGGACACAGTATTCCAGGTGTGGTCTGACCAAGGCAGAATAGAGGGATAGCATGACTTCCCTGGATCTAGACACGACAACCCAAACAATTACCGTCTGGTCAGCCTCATGTTGATACCAGGCAAGATTCTGGAAAAGATCGAGATTCTGGAAAAGTGGTCTACAAACACCTAGAAAAAAATGCGGTCATCGCTAATAGTCAACACAGATTTATCAAAAACAAGTCATGCCAGACTAATCTGATCTCTTTTTTCGATAGAGTTACAAGCTGGGTCGATACAGCTTCTTTCCTGTATTTCATAACATTGTATTAAATATGTCTACCAATAAAAAGTATTTTTTAAAAAGAAGTAATTCCTATGCCTCCACATGACACTCAAGGACTTTGGGCCCATAACACAGGATAAACCCATATTTACCCTATGTTTTCAGATGCCAGGGAATTTTTCCAGAGTTTTGCCAGAACTAAGAGTAGTCTACATCCAGAGAGCACTGTGGACTCAAACAATGACGGATCTGGAGCAAACTTGGCACGAATACTCAATATGTCCAAATTTGAACACAGGTGGGTGGGTGGGTGGGGGAGGGTTGATTTTGCTATTTGGGAGTTGTAGTTGCCAGGATTTATAGTTAACCTACAATGAAAGAGCACACTGAACTCAGGCCACAATGGATCTGCACCAGACTTGGCCAACCTTGAATACTGGTGGGGTCAGAGGGGGGAACTGGCCCAACATGATGATAATGGTAGTTCTCCCTGAATCCAGAGAACCCTGTGACCCCCACCGATGATGGATCTGAGCCAAACTGGGCACACAGAATATTTACAATCAGAACTTTTACATGACTCTGTTCACTAGATTTAATTGTTACTGGAGCAACTGTGGTCATGCGTGGATATAATTTATAGGACTCTGTGGAGAAGGAGTTTGTCTTGCTATTTGTACTGAAACTTTAATAAAAGATTTTTAAAAAGACTACGCAGCAGCATGGGGTGATTCAATGAGCCTTGAACCTTCAGAGCTGTGCACAAATTCTGCTATTGCAATGCACCAGTCTGGAAGTAAGCATTTGGCACGGAACTCATCCTTGTGAGATTCTTACTTTTATTTTCCTGCTTCTGTCATGTAAACTCTCAGAGACGGTTTTTGATATCTTCTTAAATTTCCCCAAAGGGAGGAGAGCACAAAAACCAAGCCAAGAAAATCCACAGCTTGTTACGACAATTATTTCCAAAGTAAGAGAATAGTCCAAAGATGCTACCAGGGAATGAAAAAAGAAGAAGCAGTAGGAGAGGAGGGTGAAATATGTAAGATAATGCCATATTCTCCCTCCCTATAAAGTTTAATAAATGATAAAGCACAATTATATGATAAAAGCTTCACCTGCAAGCACCCTAAGAATCTCTAGCAACAGTGTCTTCCATCCACAAAGTCATACATGGAAGAGCCATTTTATTCAGCTTTTCTCATTTTAATATAATTGGCCTTTAAAAAAACAGAAAAACACAGAGCTGGATGGCACAGAGAATTATCTCAAACATATCTGAAACTGCACTGAAAAGTTTTGTACCTGTGTATGCTGAACACATGAAGGTTGTGAGTAAACCATATATGTAATTTTTTTTTATCAAAGTCTACTTCATTTGGTTGTTGTGTGTTTTCCGGCCTGTATGGCCATGTTCCAGAAGTATTCTCTCCTGACGTTTCGCCCACATCTATGGCAGGCATCCTCAGAGGTTGTGAATACTTCTGGAACATGGCCATACAGCCCGGAAAACACACAACAGCCCTGTGATTCCGGCCATGAAAGCCTTCGACAACACATTCTACTTCATTTTTGCCTCTTGAGTGCATGATATAAAACATGTTTTGTGGGAGAATATATACTTTTTGGGCATTGAAAAGCACTTCTGAAATACTGCTGTTTTTATGCATTGGCACATCTCTTGTTTCCCTAACAGATCAGATAACAGGTTATTCAGTCTAACAACTGAAACCATTGCCTTGCATAATTATATCTGGTTGTGTACCACAAGGAAGATTCTACTCCAAAGAGTTTTTGGATCTTCTCTGAAAGGTCATCCTTTTCTAAAAAGTTATGATCTCCAAAAGGTGTTTCCCATAATGTTATAAATGCCATTTTCCAAAATAAGGAGGGCAGAGAAGTGGTGCAGAACCCCACTGGGCAAAAATTCTCTGGATTAAAAGCCATTGGGGTGGAAGAGGGGTAGCCCTAACCTCCAGAAAAGCCAGGAAAACAGTTTAAATAAAAATGAAAGAAAGCAGAAAAGAGAGAAAGAAAAGCAATCATATATAACTCAAAAGGGATAAAAAACAATGTAGGTAACTGTATATACCAGTCATGGGCAAACTTGGGCCATCCCTCCAGGTGTTTTGGACTTCAACTCCCACAATTCCTAACAGCCTATGGCTATTGTTGAAGTCCACAACACCTGGAGGGTCCAATTTGTGAAGCATTACCATGTTTTACTTATTTATTTATATTTATTACAATATTTATATCCCACCCTTCTCACCCAACAGGGGACTCAGGGCAGCTTACAATAAAACGTATATATAAAAATTATACAGTGCAATATAAATCAGTTAAAAAAATTATTAACTTACATCAGTATTCATAAAACACATTATAAAATACAGGTAGGTGTGTTCAGTTCAAAAAACTGGGTCTGTGGATTGAGTTCCAGCGTACATGATAATAATTAACGCTGCCAATTATTATTCAAAAGCCTGGCCCCATAACCAAGTTTTAACCTTCCTACGGACTCATATGGTCTCATAAGATGTCCAAAATACAGCAACCGATTTTTAGTTTTCTTTGCTTCTAGAGTTCAGGCGTGATTTGCAATAAGTCCCGTTCATGCGTCTTACTAGCAGTCAGAACTCGTCTCCAGCACTATATTTCAAATTAGTTGATTTTCTTCCTGCAGTTGTCTTCACTGTACAGCTTCCCCAGCTATAAATAGAAGCTGGAAATGTGACGGCACAGAAGATATCAACTTTGGTATTAAGTGAGGTATCTAGACACGTAAGGATGTTTCCTAATTCCTTTATAGTTGCACGTTCAAATCCTGGATTGTTGTTTCCATTAGGATTAATGACTGAGCCGATGTATGGCAAACCTTGAACTATTTGAATACCTTTGTTAGTCATTTTCAAAATACCACACGTAGGCTGATATCACTATGAAACACAATTTGAAAAAAAATCTGTCCCTGGTTTGAAAGTGTTAATTCCTGTTTAATTGTGCAGTACAGTAGAGTCTCACTTATCCAAGCTAAACGGGCTGGCAGAACCTTGGATAAGCGAATATCTTAGATAATAAGGAGAGATTAAGGAAAAGCCTATTAAACATCAAATTAGGTTATGATTTTACAAATTAAGCACCAAAACATCATGTTATACAACAAATTTGACAGAAAAAGTAGTTCAATGCGCAGTAATGTTATGTTGTAATTACTGTATTTACGAATTTAGCATCAAAATATCATGATATATTGAAAACATTGACTACAAAAATGGCTTGGATAATCCAGAGGCTTGGATAAGCGAGGCTTGGATAAGTGAGACTCTACTGTACTTACTTTGAAAGTAGTTGTTATACTCCAGAAACTTTGGTTTTGTGGCTGCCACAAACTATGTTGAATTAGTTAAGACACCATGAGATATTCATTGACAAACTATAGCAAAATGTGCTGCAGGATATCCCACAAAAACAAAGTGTTTGCCGTGTAATAAACATTTTCTGTGTTTTTATTATAGAAGCAATTAGGAAATGACATTTATAACCCAGGAGCAAAAATCATGTTATATAGTGTATTTTATCTAGCTATTTTTCCATGGTTCTCTCGCTTTGTTCACAGAACTGCTTTCAAAAGATTGTGGAGGTGCAAAACAGCATTTTAGGATTCATGTATCAAGCTCTGAAATATTTCATCAAGACAACTTGCAGAACTGAGCTTGGACAAAGGAAGGCAGTCATTCAAACCAGGTCTGGCCATATGGTGGCACCAGATCTCAATTTTGGAATGTATCTCATTGACATTGCAAGTATAGTATTAAAGATCCCCTCACTGGCTGGGCAACAGAAAGAATGCCTTTGAGAGGTGGCTTGTTTTGTGCAGGAGGCCAGGCTCCTTTTGGTTTATACACCAGGTTTCTGAATACCAGTCCTGTCAATTCCATTTTGAAAACTATTGGCTGAACAATCTCCATTGGAAAAGAAAGGCATCCACCATTGGCATGCTTTTTAGTACCAATACAAATAAGAAAGTCTTGAGCATGTGCACACTTCTGTTTTCAGCAATACCGGGGAAGTCAGACTTCCCAGCCTTTCTGTTGTACTGCACTAGAACATCATGCTTGGACAGTGAAGCCAACTGCAGGCATCCCTCCAAATCTATGATTTTACCTTTATACACATATTTGATAAAAATGTTTTCTCTAGAAATCTCTATATCATCTTGTGTGACTATTGCCAACTTCTTGCAGTCATGCTGGAGGACCTAGATATTTCTAAGAGAATACCTCTCTTGATTTTATGGTCAGTTTCCAGGGGATTCTATTATATGCTTCTGCCAGGTTTGCTATTATTCAAAAATATAATAGATTCACTATTATCCACAATGTTACGTTTCCATAGTAAGTCCAGAAAAGCACACCCCCCAAGGATATAGCAGCTGTATTGTGTACAAAATGGTATTGGTAGACACTAGGTATGTGCAAAAAAACCAGAAAGCGTCGTAAGTCAGATCAGTTTCATATGATTCGTACTTACAATGCAATATCCGATGCAAAAGCATGGTCCGCACCAAAAATTAAGACATTGAAACTTACCCCATACTGTTTTGTTTTAGTTTTGTAAATCTTGAAAGGCTCCCAAAGTCAGTTTCATATTCAGTGCAAGGAAGCAAAGCTCAAAAAGGTTGCCTTAGTGCCTGTCTTGCCTTTCCCCTGTAAATTAATGGCCGCTTGCCATTTGGAGAGTTGCAAACCTGACTTTAATTCTGGGATCTTAATCATTTTAACCATAGTATTTGGACTTTTTCTTGCTCTCCCATAGACACACACAATTCTATAATTAGATAAATACACATTTTCTTGTGTGTATTACATAACTCTCTGGGTCCCTTTAAGCAACATGTTGCCTTTGGGCTTCAACATGTCTTAATCCGTCCATGCACACATGCATACCAGGCTAAAATAATGCTTTTGGATTCAGAACATCACGTGGACAACCACGCTTGTGGACTGAAATGCTAAACAACCCTGCCTGACTGTACAGCTTATAACCTACTAGGCAGGAAGGGTTGTTTAGCATTTCAGCCCAGAAGCATGATTGTCCATGTGATGGTCTGAATCTAAAGACATTGCTGTTGTTAGAGGTCCCAATTGCTCCTGAATTACACTATGTAACAAGATTTTTATTCCTGGGTTATAAATGTCATTTCCTAATTGGTTTTATCATTAAAATATGAAAAAAGTTAATTGAATTGTAAAAACTTTGTTTTTGCGGGACATCCTGCAGCACGTTTTGCTATAGCTTTTCACTGAATATCTCATTGAGTCTCAACCAATTCAACATAATATGTGGCAGCCGCAAAAAAACAAAGTTTCTGGAGTATAACAACTATTTTCCAAATAAGTACTGCACAATTAAACAAGAAACAACACTTCCAAACTGGGAACAGACATTTTGTCAAATTTTGTTACATAGTGTTATGGGAGATGTAGTACAACAGGCTGACTCTTTTCTTGCTACCGACAAATAGACATGATGTGGTTCTTCTGGGACTGGGCTTAAGTCAAAGATCTGCTTTCAGTACATTGAACAAGTGAAACTATTTAAAAACAACTTAGCATAAATCAAGAAGCTGGCCATATTATTTTTAGAAAATAGAATGTTGGGCTTTGTAATGTTCTGAGCGGAGTCATTTATGAATTCAAAATGACTGTTCGTTTTCTGAATGGTCTATGGACCGTAATAAATGTTGTTGTTATTGTTGTCATTTATGTTGAACTAATCACTTGCAATCAATAACCTCTTCAAAAGGAAACAAACTAAGCATAGGCATCCTTTTAGAACAGGAATGGGAATACACACCCCTGAACACGTTAAATTGTTGCTCTCAGCACCCTTATCAAATCCATTCATGGAAGGTAACTCAACACATAGGTAAATCCCACAGATTCAACAAGTTTACTCTAATGGGGATTAATAACACTGTGCATCAACATTTGAAAAAAAAATCTGTTCCTGGTTTGACAATGTTATTTCCTGCTTAATTGTACAGTACTTACTTCGAAAGTGGTTGTTATACTCCAGAAACTTTGTTTTTGTGGCTGCCACAAACTATGTTGAATTAGTTGAGACTCAATAAGATATTCATTGAAAAACTATAGCAAAACGTGCTGCAAAATGTCTCACAAAAACAAAGTTTTTGCAGTTTAATATACTTTTACCTTGTTTTTATGATAGAACCAATTAGAAAATGACATTTATAATTTAGGAACAAAAATCGTATTACATAGTGTAATAGGATAAGGCAGGCACCATCACTGGTGAGGAATGTAGGAAGCTGCACTTTAACACAACTGGAAGATCATGTAACTTTCATCCTACTGTATGCCCAGACTTTCAAGACTCTGCTATGTGAATTAATATCCTCAAACTATATAGATCATTGGTTCTCAACCAGTAGGTCCCCAGGTGTTTTCGCCTACAACTCCCAGAAATCCAGCTGTTAGGATTTCTGGGAGTTGTAGGCCAAAACATCTGAGGACCCACAGGTTGAGAACCACTGATCTAGATTTTATAGGGATAATTCCCATTAATCCTCCATCATCCCACTTTTTCAACTGCTATTAAAAAGTCCCAGTTTTATCTTTCCTTCTACTTTCCTCATTTGTCCGAAACGAATGTCAGTTGCTGCAAACTGAGTTCAACATGTAAACATTGTTTGTATTCCATTAACTCCTCAAGAGGGCAAGACAAAGACAAAAGAATCTTACCCTCCCCATAGACGCAGGCAAAATCATAACTTGTGTGATCTTCATAATTTGTGTGATCTTCCTCACTAATAACTCTGGTCATCTTGATCACATTCTGATATACTGTATTTCCGTTTTCCTCTCTTAAATATTGGCTGGCATTTGAATGAAGCCATGGCCTTATTTCAACACATCTGTTGCTACTGAAAGCCATTTCTGACACATTTTCATTAGGAATAGGGAAGACCTTCCAGGGTTTTATTTAATAATTTTATATTAAATTCTCCATAGGATCCCCAAACATAATTAACTATGACTTTTTGGAGTTTTCAGCTCCCCAGTTTCCCATGAGGACCCTCCCTCTGTCTAACAATTTGTGGAAACAGTTCAGAGAATTCAAAGTAATAACCATTTGAGAAATCAGTTTTCTAAAGAACTTTATTAAACATTCCTTGCCTGCCTCACAATATGATATTGTGGCACCTCACTCCAAAATTACAGCATAGCCCTTGAGGATTTCTGTTGGCAACTGAAATAAATTGCATCCATCCCTCAATAAACTTGTCTGATTTAATTTCTTGTCTCAAAAACACATTTGGAAGAAGGTTTTCATAAAGAGTAACTGACCATATTCCATTAGCTACAATTTATACAATAACCTCTTACGTTTCCTCCAATACTTTGTCATTGTCATCAACAATTTAGAGATAAAAGCTTTTCATGTTCTCCTTCAAATATAGAGGTTCCAAGATGTGGGATGGGCTGCCGCTCACAGTATCCTTCACCATTAGCCATGCTGGCCAAGGTTGATGGGAGTTGCAGTCCAACACTGTCTGAAGTTTCCCATTGGTGGTTTACAGAGGAAAGAGTCTACATTCATCACGGTATTGTCACCACATCAATTAAAGCATGGCTCATTTGAATTGTGTCTTGAGTCATTACCTTATACATAAGAATAATTGCTATTAAATGTTCCTAGGACAGTTAGAACATGGAAACATAATGTCTAATATGAATGTGAGAAACATTTGTCAGTGGAATAGACTGTCTTGGAGGATGAAGGATTCTCCTTCTTAAACAGAGGTTGAATGGACAATGTAGTTGCATATCCTTTTAGTTGTGGCAAGGGATTGGAATTGTGGTTTCTTCCAAGTCTTGAAATTCTGAGATATTGAGCTCAGCTTGAATAAACTCACATCATTTTCCAATAAAGATATTCACCCGGGCTGTGGCACAGGCTGGAGAGGAAGCCAGCTGAAACCAGCTGCAATGAATCACTCTGACCAGGAGATCATGAGTTTGAGGCCCGCTCGGAGCCTATGTTTGTCTTGTCTTTGTTCTATGTTAAAAGGCATTGAATGTTTGCCTATATGTGTAATGTGATCCACCCTGAGTCCCCTTCGGGTGAGAAGGGCGGAATATAAATGCTGTAAATAAATAAATAAATAAGCTCATATTGATTAGCGCCAGGCCCGTAGCCTGGGAGGGGGGAGGGGGGGCTTGAGGGGCTTTGCCCCTCCCCCAAAATTCTCAGGGTGGTCCGCAAGAAGGCCTTACTGATACGTGGCATTTATTATTTAAACTGCTATGTTTTTTCATATCATGATCTGATCATCATGCTCAATATATCCCATATGCATGGGGGTATTGGGATAATGATACGAAAAGTTTGCTAAGGTAGATCCTCTCTCACTCAGACTCAGCCCCCCCCCCCCCCCAAATCAAAATCCTGGCTACGGTGCTGATTAGCGCTACTTCTCATTACTCAGCACTGAAGGGAAGACACTCTGTACATGTTTAAAGGTGATCTCTTGTTTCTGACTTGACAGCAGTATGTGTGAGAAAGATCTTGGAGTCCTCGTGGACAACAGTTTAAACATGAGCCAACAATGTGATGTGGTGGCTAAAAAAGCCAATGGGATTTTACTAGCATAAATAGGAGTATAGTGTCTAGATCCAGGGAAGTCATGCTACTCCTCTATTCTACCTTGGTATGCTGTAAACCACCTTGAGTCTGTGTTACAGAGAAAGGTGGGATAGAAATATCCTAAATAAATAAATATTATGACCCTGCTTCATCTACCCAAAGGGGACGCAAAGTGGCTTGACATAAAAGCATTAGTATGCAATATAGTAAAGGTAAAGGTTTTCCCCTGACATTAAGTCTAGTTGTGTCCGACTCTGGGGGTTGGTGTTCATCTCCATTTCTAAGCTGAAGAGCCGGCGTTGTCCGTAGACACTTCCAAGAATATGTGGCCGGCATGACTGCATGGAGCGCCGTTACCTTCCCACTGGAGTGGTACCTATTGATCTACTCGCATTTGCCTGTTTTTGAACTGCTAGGTTGGCAGAAGCTGGGGCTAACAGCGAGAGCTCACCCTGCTCTATTTTTAGTATACAATATAAAATATACTAATATACAAACATAAAAACAAAATTAAACACAGGCAGCACTAAAAAATTCACAGTTAAAATCCATTGAAAACATTATAATAATTATTACATTTATTATAATAATAAATCATCTTGCGGAGACAGGAGGCATCGTTCTAAAGACAGACCCTCCTTCTCTGGGCTCCTCTCTTTTCCTTCCAACCTCATTACTCTCAGTTGTAGAAGTCTGAAACTTTTAAACCTAGCAGTAGTGCAATTTCGAAAGCCAAGATTACTATGACAGGAAAAAAACAAAGTAGTGATATCTTGAAATCTTGGTATTTCTAACTATCAAATTAATATTTAAAAATCACTATGCCAGGCTCATGAAGCAGAATTTTGGGAGAAAAATGTCAATGCTTGGTAGGAGACTGCCCACAGGAATACCCATTACTCCACATTACTGAAGCAATTATGATTTGACAGATCTCATCCCACATGTTTCCTCCTGCTTTTTCCCATTTCCACTCGAACCATGAGCTCAGAAGATGATTTCTCCCCATCTACGTGGGATAATGTCCTCATATTACCTAATGGCAGCACTCAATAGCTCTTGTCCAGACTGAGGCTTGTTTCTGGTGGATCAAAAAATGTTGAAAAACAGAGAGATCCTACACGTGTGAAACCAGGAGCGGCCAGAGACACAGTCGTGCATTACTGCTGTCCCTCCAACAGCTGTGCCATGCTACCATCAGGACAGACCGTTCGTTCTCCAGATTTAGCAAAATCAATTATTTTTATCCTGCCAGCTTATCCCCCAGCTCAGTTAAATACAGCCACCCGGTATATTTATGTAACAGCTCATCTGATCTTTCTAAAGATGGCAGTAAACTATAGAGCAGGTCACAAAGTGGAAAGAAAGCTAGTGGAGCCAGAATCTGTGCGTCTGTGAGCCATTTTTTAATGTGTACATAGATCTAACAACTATTCTTAGATTGAAAGTAATCAAGAATTCTGTGGAAATTTACTTGTTTGGTCTATATCTCTGTATGGGTGTTGCAGTCTAAAAGAAATCACCTTTCCAACCTCTGGAAAAATAAAAAAAAATGTTCTTTCTGAAAAATGGAAGATATTGACCCCAAACATTAATTTTAACACACTTTCCATTATAAATATCTATGGCAGATGCTTTGTGTCTTTTTCTTGGGCATTTTGGATTTAAAATGGAATGTTTGTCCAATAAAATGTCTAAACAAATATGTATTTTTTTTTAAAAAAAATTGATTGTTATACTAGTCTCCTATTATTCCTCTTTTTAGTATATAAAACACTGAGCAACGTGGCCTAAAAGCATGATAGACATTATTATTGTCGTCATCATCACCATGCAAATGTGAGTAGATCAATAGGTACCACTCCGGCGGGAAGGTAACGGTGCTCCATGCAGTCATGCCGGCCACATGACCTTGGAAGTGTCTAAGGACAACGCCGGCTCTTCGGCTTAGAAATGGAGATAAGCACCAACCCCCAGAGTCAGACATGACTAGACTTAACGTCAGGGGAAACCTTTACCTTTTTATCAAATGTACACATTATTATTATTATTAATAACTAGCTTGGGTAGCAGGTGTTGCCCAGGTTATTTGAAAAAAATCAATGTTTTAATTGTCCAAAATGCATAAGGTTGTGGATTAACTACACTTGACGTCATGCCAGGTTAACCTCGAGATACTCCATCAGTACTTAAAGTTTATGTTGGGCAAGTTTGCTCTGGATGCATCATTGGTGAGGTTCAGTGTGCTTTTAGGATAAACTACAACTCCCACTATGGTGAGTCAGTTCCCTCAAACCTCTCTAGTAAGTTGAGTTAGTTATGGAGGTTCTGTGTGCCAAGTTTGGCCCAGGTCCATCATCAGTGGAGGTCACAATTTCCCTGGTTGTGGGTGAACTACAACTCCCAGAAAGGAAGGTCAATTCCCCCAAACCCCTCCAGTAATCAAATTTCACTATATCACTTGCATTTGATCTCAGCCAACAGGCCGAGAAGTGATTTCGGCATATCAGGTATGTGTGCCAAGTTTGCTCCAGATCCATCGGTATTTGGGTTCACAGCGCTCGCTGGATGTAGGTGAACCACAACTCCCCCAAATTAAAGTCAATTTCCCCCAAATCCAGTATTTTTTGCTGGTTTGGTCCAATTCCATCTTTGGTGGAGTTCAGAGTGCTCACTGATTGCAGGTGAACTATAAACCGCAGTACCTAAAAGTCCAAAATGTCCAGGCTAATTCACCGCAAAACCCACCAGTATTCAAATGTGGGCATATTGGGTATACATAAAAACTTTGGTCTAGATCCATCATTGTTTGAGTTCTCGATGTAAGTGAATTACAACTCCTATAAATCCATCCAAAGACCTCCAGTATTGTTGGCCATGGGAGTTCTGTGTGCCAAGTTAGTTCCAGGTTCATCATTGGTGGAATTCAGAGTGCTCTTAGATGGCAGTTGTAGGTACTTAGATCCCAGTACCTACAACTCCTATAAATCATGGTGAATTCTTCCCCAAACCTCTCTAGTATGTTCAGTTGCTGATCAATTCCTCTGTTTGTTGTGTGCCATAGAAAAGAATAGGAAAGGGTTATGGGAGAGGAACGGGTGGAGTCATGCAAATTCCACACCAATGGAGAGAGTTAGAAACATTGTAGTAGGGGAAAAACAGAAAATCTAGAATGAAATTTTCCTTTTATGAAAACCTTCACTTGGGTGGTGGGCAGTATGGTGTTTGTGGAGGACATTGGCAGGGCTCTTGGACATGTTTGTTTACATTGCTCTCCATAACCTGCAATGTCATTGGAGGGAGGGCCATTGGTGTCTCTAGCTATTTGTGGAAGTGGGAGCTTGTCTGTGTAAGTGACAGCCAAACACATACATATTTTCACTTTTATTATGTGTATAGATGATAATAATAAATAGACATTGACAAAATTACGATCTGCCAACTGCAAAAGGTCACCCTGCTGGGATCTGCGCGCATCATCTGAAAATACATCACACAGTCCTAGACACTTGGCAAGTGTTTGACTTGTGATTTTGTGATATGAAATCCAGCATATCTATCTTGTTTGCTGTGTCATAATAATAATAATAATAATAATAATAATAATAATAATAATAATAATAATAATAATAATGTGATTTGTGATACAAAATCCAGCATATCTATCTTGTTTGCTGTGTCATACAATAATATAATAATAATAATAATAATAATAATAATAATAATAATAATAATAATAATAATAATAATATATTTTCAAGCCACAAGGAAAGATGGGTAATAAATTTTTGTTGTCTGGAAAAGAAATAAGTTGTGGGGGAGCTAGGTTGCATAGGGCTTTGGATGTCAAACCAAAAAGCTTAGATTGAATCCTAGAAGGAATGGGTAAGAATTAAGAGATATCAAAAGTGGGACAACATGATTGGAATGATGGACCTGAAAGAATATCATAGCAGAAGAATGTTGGATGAAATTCAGAGGTGAGACTATGAGGCCAGTCAAAAGAAGGCTATTATTAAGGTGGGAAATGACTAAGGCACAAACTATGGTCTTTGCAGAGGGAGCAGAAAGAAATATCCTGATTTTGGCATTGTTCAAAAGAAATATTAATCATCGCTGATTAATAGGGCAATATTTTCTTTGTGATTGGAGTGCTACGGGTGTTGGTGCTTCTGATCTAGCAACATATTTAATGTCTTCTAGCAACATATTTAAAGTTCTTCCTGACTCCAGCTGGCAATTTCCTTTCCTCTTGTTTGTGTGTGAGTGTGTGTGAGGGGCAACTTGAGAAACCCCTCCTGCTACGTCAGCTCCACTGGCTGCCAGTCTGCTATTGAGCACAATTCAAAGTGCTGGCTTTGGCCTATAAAGCTGTAAATGGCTCTGGTCCAACTTACCTGTCCAAACGTATCTCTCCCTTTGAACCTGTTAGAGAGGTAAGATCTGCCAGGGGAGCCCTGCTCTCAGTTCCACCCCCATCACAAGCATGACTGGTGGGGATGAGAGACGGGGTCTTCAATGTGGTGGCCCCTCAGCTATGAAACTCCCTCCCCAGTGATATCAAACTGATCCCTTCCCTCCTGGTGTTTAGAAAGAAAGTAAAGACCTAGCTTTGCAATCAGCCGTTTGGCGAGTGCAATATAGAATCAGCACAATGTAGCACGCAAATGATGACCTTAGGACTGGGTACTATGTTTTAATTATGTTTTAATAGTGTTATGATATTTACATGTTTTATTGTTTATTGTATTGATGTATTGCTTTTATGCTGTGTAATATGCAGCATCCAATATTGCTATTATGTATGCCACTCTGAGTCCCTTGCAAGGGTGAGAAGAGTGAGATAGAAATAAAGTAAATAAATAAAATACAGAGCACCGAGATTAAACATAAGATGGAAGTCTAAAATTCGTCATTAAAACTGGTAGTACATACAGTAGAGTCTCGCTTATCCAACATAAATGGGCCATCAAAATGTTGGATAAGCAAAAATGTTGGATAATAAGGAGGGATTAAGGAAAAGCCTATTAAACGACAAATTACATTACGATTTTACAAATTAAGCACCAAAACATCACGTTTTACAACAAATGAACAGAATTTAGCATCAAAACATTGCAATGTATTGAAAACATTGGCTACAAAAACATTGACTAGAAAAAGGCAGACTGCATTGGATAATACAGATCGTTGGATGAGTGAAGGTTGGAGAAACGAGACTCTACTGTATTTAAGTATTACAATTTTGTTTAAATCGTAAAGCTTTGCTGGTATAGTTTGAATATGGAAACTGCGATTTCCTGAAAGTCGGATTCTGCCAGAAGTTGCATGCTTACGTAACTGAGTATGCTCAAAATGTTGGGTAGAGCAGATTGTTTGAGAAGGCTTTAAATGTCTACCATATGGCCCTTTAATATAGATTTGTATCCCCATCCTACAGAAAAGATAATAAGCTGTAAAGAAGATCTCACTTATTTAAATACAAGAATTAGATACAAATGAATACAGAGCACTCATGCATCTAGGAAAAATTCAAATATTTAAAATATTGAAACAAATTTATCTCACATACAAATACAAACATATATTTGCATTTATTCTTTACAGCTTAACTTTGGCCGCAAAATCCTTTTCTCCTTTTCATAAAGCTCTTCAGAGCTCACAATCTAGCAAAGAGTTAAACAAATAGTCTAAATTTGGAGCAGGAGAAGGAAACCGATATCAAAGTCATATATAATAATGTCATATATTGTATGTGTATATGATGTTGATATTGTTGTAATGTGATACAGTGTGGTGCTAATAATAATACAATTAAGTAGTTTTAATTATATATTATATATTACATGTAATGTTACTAGTAGTGTTGCGATGTGGTGGTGTAGTACAGTATAGTGATGTGTAGTGCTGGTGTTGTGCTAGGCTGGTAATATAACTTATTGTATGTACACATTATTTGTAAGCCGCTCTGAGTCCCCTTCGGGGTGAGTAGGGCGGGATATAAATGTAGGAAATAAATAAATAAATAAAGTCAAGTAGTATTTTGTTATTACAGTAGAGTCTCACTTATCCAACACTCGCTTATCCAACATTCTGGATTATCCAACGCATTTTTGTAGTCAATATTTTCAATATATATTACTAAATTTGTAAATACAGTAATTACTACATAGCATTACTGCGTATTGAACTACTTTTCCTGTCAAATTTGTTGTATAACATGATGTTTTGGTGCTTAATTTGTAAAATCATAACCTAATTTGATGTTTAATAGGCTTTTCCTTAATCTCTCCTTATTATTCAACATATTCGCTTATCCAACGTTCTGCCGGCCTGTTTATGTTGGATAAGTGAGACTCTACTGTAGTTCTTAATCTTCTGGCTAACTGATTGATTTGTATATTTAGTGTACTTATGCTCATTATTGTATTATGTTTTGTTTTTGCATGGTTTTAAGTTGTTATATGGCTTCCTTGCTATGTTGGAAACCACCCTGAGTCCCTTGAGGAGATAGGGTGGTATATAAATAAAGTTTTTATTATTATTATTATTAGTCTGTATTTGGACCACAGTCTTAAAATGGAAGAGAGTTGCCATAATTTGGAACCAACTTGAAGGCACATAAAAATAACAAGTGTAGTGTTTGTGTCTTTTGTAGCAGCCTGGGGAAGGCACAAGAAATATAATCCTGGGGGACTCTATTTATCCTATAGTCTGCAATCTCTCCCTGCCCTCCCATTTCATTTTGTTCAGGATTTCAGTTGCCCCAGGATTGCCCCTAAAACTGCTTGGACAAAATATACAGCATTAGTTCTCCTAATTTTGCAAATATACAATCCAGTTGTTCTTCAGTTCTGTTTCCAACCTTAGAGAGCTTGGCATTTAAACCGTCCCTGGAGGACGAAACCCTGTATAATAAGGATTTCTCTTTTCTTGTTTTGCTCCTGGGGTTACGAGCATCAAGAGCATCAATCTTCCCTCATCAGAGCATTGTCTCATCTTTGGAGAGAGGGATTCATTCACCCTAATTACAGGGGTACTTCAAATGATGACTGTTAATCAGCCTTTTCAACTGTAATTTGCATCCTCGGGCCTTCCCGCTCCCTTCCTCACATCTCATAGAAATGGAAATGAAACGTCAGCCACAAAACAAAATGCAATTTTGTTTGCATTGGGTCTGGCAGTCAACCCAACACCGCAACCACCTCTGTGAATATTACATTAAAAGAAGAAGAGGAAGATGACTACAGCAGCTGGATTTTTGCAGAAGGGGACTATACGCATCTCTTTCTTTCCATCTCACATTCTTTTCAGGTCTAATTCTTTCCTGCTTTAAAAAATTCTTTTGTTGTGTTTGCACAGGAAACAGATGGACTGACGGCCCTGCCATCCCTTGAGATCAATGGAGGGCCAGTTTGGCCTGTCTTCTGCCCTCTGACTCCAACATGATTGGATTACAAATTACAAATTTTTGAAATCTCAAAGAATGCTCCAGGACTATAATCCTGGGTGTGATATCACAGCTATGTCTTATGTTTCAACCTGGTCATTTGGGAGGGGCGGAGAAGGTAGCAGAGGCTTGTCATTTCCTGAGGCAACCGCATGGATTCATTGTTATGAGCCATCCCCCACACTTTTCCTTCCTGTCCTGTTGACTCCCAAGGTAGGGAGCAATATGAAAAACATTTCCCCACTTTGCTTTCTCCGGATGCCTTTCTGACCCCTCTCCCTCCCCCCAGCAGCATCAGAACATCACAAGCTGCCCTGGCATTGGTAATGCGGTGTCAAAACTATTGTTAAGCACCTAAAGAAGTGGTCCTGCTGCTTTCTCTCAGTGAATCCCTTCCTCCCCTCCTATCTATCACACATTTTATCACTATCAAAGAGAGACCCAGGCAGGGGAACATGGAAATACACATTCCCTATCAACAACCTCAGGCATCTGGCCGAGAGAAATGGCACTCCACATGCCTCTAAGCACGTAAACCATAAGCCCCACTTCTGGGTATCAAAGCTAGGGAACAGAACCGGATTGCTTCTTTCTTGTTGCTGTTGCTTGGACATAGCATGAACCTATAAATGAATGACACTATGCCGAAATGGTTTGAGTGTTGGACTATAACTTTGTCCCTGCTCTGCCATGGAAACTCATTGGGTGAGCTTGGAAAAGTCATACTCTCTCAGAGAAAAGCAAGACAACCTCTTGCTGAATCAATCATGCCAAGTAAACCCTAGGATAGGAATGCTATAGAGGATGGGATCAATTCAAAGACACAAAACAACAAGCAGAATCACCCAATTGTCTAGACAGGAGAGCTTATCTTTAAACACAAAATAGGATCATGTTGGCCACATATTGCTGCATGACTTCTGCCTCTCTACTAAATGATAAGAATACACAGCAGAATACACAGTGGAGTAAAGGTAAAGGTTTTCTCCTGACATCAAGTCCAGTTGTGCCCAACTCTAGGGGTTGGTGTTCATCTCCAGTGTTGTCCATAGACAACAAGGTCATGTGGTCGGCATGATTGCATTGAGCACTGTTACCTTCCCGCCGGAGTGGTACATACTGATCTACTCACATTTGTATGTTTTCAAACTGCTAGGTTGGCAGAAGCTGGAGCTAACAGTGGGAACTCACCTCGCTCCCAGGATTCGAACCACCAATCTTTCGGTCAGCAAGTTCAGCAGCTCAGCAGTTTAACCTGCTGCACCATCAGGGGCTCTGGTGGAACCTTTACCCAATGTAATAATAATAAAACTTAACTTGTATTCCGCCCTATCTCCCCGAGGTGACTCAGGGCAGATTCCAACAGACAAAAGGCAAACATTCAATGCCATGACACAACCATAAATACAAATACAATAAAAACCCGACCAAATCACAAAATAAGCCAACATCTACTTAATAGTGTTTTGAGTTAAGAACTGTCACTTGACCCTGGTTTTGCTTTGACATAAGAGCAGTGTTTGAGTTAACAGCTAGCACCAGAAGGAGTGTGAGTGCGAGAGTATAGGGCTTCAGGGTTTCAGGGGAGCAGCCTCCATGCACGAGAAATTGCTCTCTGCTTTGTTCTTGTCCTCTTTGAAGAACTTTGAGCTGGTTGATTTTGTGTGGTTTTTATTTCTGGTATGTTTGGCTTCATGAAGAGAGAAGGGGAAAGAGAGAGAGAGCAAGACAGGGGGAAGGCTGGAATGAGTACAGTATGAAGAAAATTATGCTTCTGTCTCTTCACTTTGTGCTTCCTTGCCACAACTTTGGGCTGCTACCGTTTTAAAGTTGATCTTTCTTTTTTATTGTTCCACCTGAAAGTGCATGTATACATTATTTGTTATTTATAAAGTACATTTTCTTATTTAAAAACACGTAACCAAAAAAATTGGGGTGTGTGTGTGTGTGTCAGGGGGCTGGAAAGGATTAATAGCATTTCAATGGGAAATATGCTTTGAAATAAGAGCTTTTGAGTTAAGAGCTCGGTCACGGAACGAATTAAACTGTAAAGTCAAACTATCACTGTATATCCAACCTCGCTAACATTAATTGTATCAAATAAGTTAAATTTGCTGTTAATGCCTTTGAGTTGGAAGCATTATCCTCTAGTTTTTGAAGGCTGTGAGCGCGTGCCACTGCATTCTTCTCCCTTCCCTTGCCTCATCTCATGAGCAGCTGAATGCATTTAAATACACACACACACCCATCCATTCTTTTTCCTGACATTATGCACTACAAACTATTACGTATCTATCTGCCCCATTCAATCGACAGCAAGTTTCAGTACCAGGGTTTGAATCCCGCTCAGGCATGGATTTAGGCAAGTCACGCTTTCTCAGCTCAGAGAGTAAAGGCAATCCCCTGAAGAACTCTAACCAAGAAAACCACACAATAGGTTAACCTTAAGGTTGACTTGAAGGCACATAACAATGTATAGAAAATACATTTTTTTTGTAATTCTCAGGGTGTTATGAAGGGTGAAGTGACTAGTGGATAAAAGTCAAATGAAACTTTTGAAAAGCATAGCCACAATTCCTAAAGCATTGTTTAAACTCAAGCAGAGGCTGGTTTAGATCCCATATATTCTTTCCTTTGAACAAAGGAAACCCACTCAAATGTTCTCTCCATTTTTGTATTTGATATGGAAGAAATACCTTGTCAAAACATAAACTGAGATATCTGCCTGAACTGGACACCAATAAGAAAACAGGACACAGGTTCCTAAGACATTCCCTTATGCATTGTATTTAATATATGGCAAACCTCTGAATGAAAGATTTCTAACAGGTGGTTCTTAACAGTATTTCTCGGATCTTGCAAAACCAGATCCTTGGTTTTCTTTATCTGTACATCTCCAATGCGGTTGCCCTCTTTTATGACTGCTTCCACTTTACTAAGCGTTATAATACTATCTTTCCTAGTGAGTCATGTACATCCAGAGTACGATCATGTTGGATGCTAGGCTTCTAGTTAGTCATTGTGGCTTCTAGTTAGAAAACTAACTATGGGAAACAGGAAGAGATAGAGAGATAGAGAGATAGTATTTTACATACTGTTTGGGATAAACGGAGTTCACTTCCCCCTTCCATTTCTCTCATTCAAATCAGTTATCTTTTTCCAAGTAGAAGTGTCTTTTTGGACAAACTTGTCCATTTGAAATTCAGATCCAGAGCCACAAGGGTCTGCATAAATTAAGGATACCAGGATGAAAACTGGAAATGGCTTTTTATAGATGTAATGGTTGTGTAAAAGAAGGAGTTCAGCAGGAGTTGCTTGTAAAGTAGACACACCACGACAAGCGGTGCCTGAAATGTGTTGTTGAAGGCTTTCATGGCCGGAATCACTGGGTTGCTGTGTGTTTTCCTAGGCAAGTGGGGTTTATATATCTGTGGAATGTCCATGGTGGGAGAAAGAACTCTTGACTGTTTGAGGCAGGTGTGAATCTTGCAATTGGAGCCTCCGGTGGCCTAGGGGATAAAAGCCTCGTGACTTGAAGGTTGGGTTGCTGACCTGAAAGCTGCCAGGTTCGAATCCCACCCGGGGAGAGTGCGGATGAGCTCCCTCTATCAGCTCCAGCTCCATGTGGGGACATGAGAGAAGCCTCCCACAAGGATAATAATCATAATAAAACTTCATTTATACCCCGCCACCATCTCCCCACGGGGACTCGGGGCGGCTCACATGGGGCAAGGCCCTGTCAACATAGTTCACAAAAGAAACAACATGAATACATTTGCACAATATACACAGGTTAAAACACAATAAGGTAATAAAACATATGGTTCAGCCAATTTCCTCAGTCGGATTGAGAAGAGAGCAAATTGGAGGGTTCAAAGCCTCTAACTATGGCTCTAACTGGACCAAATGGTAAAACATCAAAACATCTGGGCATCCCCTGGGCAACGTCCTTGCAGACAGCCAATTCTCTCACTCCAGAAGCAACTCCGGTTGCTCCTGACACGAAAAAAAAATCTTGCAATTGGGCACCTTGATTAGCATTAAATAGTCTCTCAGCTTCAAGGTCTGGTTGCTTACTGCCTGGGGGAATCCTTCGTTGGCCCTGATTGATTCATGTCTGAAATTCTTCTGTTTTCTGAGTGCTGTTCTTTATTTATTGACCTGATTTTAGAGGGTTTTTTTATTAAAAAAAATACTGCTATCCAGATTTCGTGTATTTTCATGGTTTCCTCCTTTCTGTTGAAAATGAACAAAATCTGGCTACCAGTTTTTTTTAAAAACTCTAAAATCAGTAAATAAAGAACACCACTCAGAAAACAGAGAAATTCCAGACATGAATCAATCAGGGCCAGTTTACACCCCCAACAAAGGATTCCCTCAGGCAGCAAGCAGCCAGACCTTGAAGCTGAAAGGCTATTCAATGCTAACCAAGGTGGCCAATTGCTACATTCACACCTGTCTCAAACAGACAAGAGTTCTTTCTTTCACCATGGACATGTCACGGATATATAAATCCCACTTGCCTAGTTTCCAACAAACCTCACAGCCTCTGAGGATGCTTCCATAGATGCAGGTGAAACGTCAGGAAAGAATGCTTCTGGAACATGGCCATACAGCCTGGAAAACTCAGAGCAACCCGGTACCTGAAATGCCTTCTTTTACACAACTGTTAGAAATTCGGAATGCACCCCCCATTTTCAGTCTGGCAATCCTAAACTGTGTGTGTGCATTTTTCAGTGAAAAAAGAAACAACTCACTTTGTGTATAATTATGCTAGTTTTCTTCTTCTTAAATGCATCAATTTCAAACTTATGCAGAATTAGGTTGGGGGTTCTGTTGTTCCAAGAAACACGCACACACATTATCATATCCATAGTTATTGTTAACTTATCCTGGCCAACATGTCAATGTAATGGATTCTTCATAGCAACATATTCTCACTCTTTATCCCTTAATAAAGCCAAGAAGGATGCAGGGCACAGATTAAGCATTGGGGTGGGGGTTCCTTATAAACCATTCGACATTTTATTCAGGAGACAAAGCTACTCATCCATCACTGTCAAGGGACATAATTGATACTGATCTGCCGTCTGGACTGCCTCTAAAGGACAAAGGGGGGCATGGGCAGCTCCACTGAGGCCGTCTACTGATGTGCTTGAAAGGCTGGAATAATTGCAACAAAATGTAAACTCCAGCAAAAAAAAAATATAGGAAAAGGTAGTGGTCCTCCTTACCATTGTCTCTGGCTGCTCCAAAATCAGACTGGGGTTGTTTCTACTTTATGCCCTATTAAGTAAAGTTGAGAAAACTTTCCTA
Organism: Anolis carolinensis; assembly: GCF_035594765.1. Classification (NCBI taxonomy): domain Eukaryota; kingdom Metazoa; phylum Chordata; class Lepidosauria; order Squamata; family Anolidae; genus Anolis; species Anolis carolinensis. Next base: position 39,349,073 of record NC_085846.1, read on the forward strand.
TTTCATAATTTGCTGAAATTTGAGTTAAAAGTTCTGTTTCATGCCCTTAGGTTTGATGTAGTGCTATGTTATCCAGCAGTAACACAGGATCTGTATTGCCAAAATCTCATTTAGCAAATGTCCTTGGCGTTAGTTAAAGTTTCCCGGCTTTGGAAGTCCAAAAAATATCTGGAAGACCACAGTCTTTCTCTCCCCAAGTGTAAAGTTTAGGTAAAGATAAAGGTTTCCCCCTGACATTAAGTCTAGTTGTGTCCAACACTGGGGGTTGGTGCTCATCTCCATTTCTAAGTTGAAGAGCCGGCGTTGTCCATAGACACCTCCAAGGTCATGTGGTGGGCATGACTACATGGAGCGCTGTTACCTTCCCTATTGATCTACTCACATTTGAATGGTTTTGAACTGCTAAAGGTCAGAGGCTGGGGCTAACAGCAGGAGCTGACCCCGCTCCCCACATACAAACAGCCGGCCTATTGTTCAGCAAGTTCAGCAGCTCAGTGGTTTAATCTGCTGCACCACCGGGGGTTCCGTGTAAAGTTTAGATAGGAAGAATTAAGAGGGCTGCTGCTGTATGAACAAATGGGAGAAGGACTTGCCATACTATATTAAAAGACATTATTTGTACAATGGAACCTTGACTTAAGAGCATCCAAACCTAAGAGCATTTTGAGTTAAGAACTGTCACTCAGCCCAGGTTTCGCTTTGACATATAAGCAACATTTTAAGAATGCTAGTGCGAGAGTACAGAACTTCAGGGCCTCAAGAGAGCAGCCTCTATGCCTCTTGTCTACTTTGGGAAATGGCTGTCTGCTTTGCTCTTGTCCGCTTTGTGTACTTTGGGTTAGTTGATTTTGTGTGGTTATTATTCCTGGTATGTTTGGCGGCATGAAGAGAGAGAGGGAGAGAGAGAAAGAGTAATAAAAGGAGGTAGGCTGGAATGAGTACACTTCACTTTGCACTTTATGCTTCCTTGCCACAACTTTGTGCTTCTACCATTTTAAAGTTGATCTTTCTTTTTTATTGTTCCATTTGAATGTGCATTTATACATCATTTGAAATTTATGGAGTACATTTGCTTTTTTTTTTAAGTAACAAAATGGAGAAGGGTTCAGCGGCCCGGAACAGATTAAAAGCATTTCAATGGGAAAATGCTTAGAGAGAATACAGGTGTAATTCTATGGTATTATTCTGCAGGAGGTTGGCCATAGAGGACCTAGAAATGGCACGGAGATATTATCTCTAGGCCTTTTTATCGATCCTCCAGTATGATTCTATGATACCCTCCTACTAGAAGTTTACAAGTCGCTTCTGGTGTGAGAGAATTGGCTGTCTGCAAGGACGTTGCCTAGGGGGACACTCAAATGTTTTTGATGTTTTTACCATCCTTGTGGGAGGCTTTTCTCATATCCCCTGCATGGAGCTGGAGCTGACAGAGGGAGCTCATTCATGGTCTCCCCAGATTGGATTTGAACGGCAACCTTCAGGTCAGCAACCCAATTTTCAGGTCATCAGTCCTACCGGCAAAGGGTTTAACTACTGTGCCACCCCTTTACTAGAAGTCATCCACATACAGTAGAGTCTCACTTATCCAACATAAATGGGCCAGCAGAATGTTGGATAAGCGAAAATGTTGAATAATAAGGAGGGATTAAGGAAAAGCCTGTTAGATGTTAAATTATGATATGATTTTACAAATTAAGCACCAAAAACATCATGTTTTACAACAAATTAGCAGAAAAGGCAGTTCAATACACAGTAATGTTATGTAGTAATTACTGTACTGTATTTATGAATTTAGCACCAAAACATCACAGTGTATTGAAAACATTGACTATAAAAACATTGGCTACTAACAAATTGACTACAAATAAAGATAGAATTGCATAAAATGAACTTTGCCAGAAATTAAATCCATAAAAAGTTCAATCCTTGCTGCCTAGAGAAACAGCTGTTGATCGGAGTGGGAGGCAAACTGCGTTGGATAATCTAGAACGTTGGATAAGCAAATGTTGGATAAGTGAGACACTACTGTAGTTGCGTTGAAGAACCTTGAAATGCTAGGGTACTCTCTCTATGCATTTTCTAAGCCCTCCAGCTCAATTCCATGGTAGGTTATTGCCAGAAGTTAATCATTTCTTTTAGTTCACTATTGTCCATCATTTTTTATTTCCTTGCAGATATGAAGTTCAAACACTATACACAAGTAAGACGACAAATAAGCCATTGATTCAGAAAACACCTGTTCACAACAGCTATTGCTAATATCTCATCCATGGATGATGGAATCTGAAAAATGCTTGCATGCTCTTCAGAACAATGGATCTTTAATAACTTTATAGAGGCAATGGAAATACTAATCATTCACTAGAAACTCAGCTTGCTGTGTTATGCATCGCTGAATATTAGATCTCTTTCCATCATTCTGAAGAGATTCAATATTCGTCTAAAGCAGGGGTCCCCAAACTAAGGCCCGGGGGCCGGATGTGGCCCATCAAAGCCATTTATCCGGCCCCCACAGCACAAAGGCAGAAGGGGGTTGGGCTAAATGACCCAGAGGTCTCTTCTTCTCTTACAATCATTATTATTATTATTATTATTATTATTATTGACATTGAGTCTGGGTGGCCATCTGTCAGGGGTGCTTTCCTTGTGCTTTTGGTGCACAGAGGCAGAAGGGGATTGGACTAAATGGCTCAAGGGGTCTCTTCCAACCCTTATTATTATTATTATTATTATTATTATTATTATTATTATTATTATTAACATTGAGGCTGGGTGGCCATCTGTCAGGGATGCTTTGCTAGTGCTTTTGGTGCACAAAGGCAGAAGGGGGTTGGACTAAATGGCCCAAGGGGTCTCTTCCAACCCTCTTTATTATTATTATTATTATTATTATTATTATTATTATTATTATTATTATTATTATTATTAACATTGATTCTGGGTGGCCATCTATCAGGGGTGCTTTGTTTGTGCTTTCGGTGCACAAAGGCAGAGGGGGATTGGACTCAATGGCCCAAAGGGTCTCTTCCAACCCTCTTTTTTATTGTTGTTGTTGTTGTTGTTGTTGTTGTTATTATTATTATTATTTATTGCTCGGTGGCCAACTATAGTTTGGCCCTCCAATGGTCCAAAGGATCGTGAACTGGCCCCCTGTTTAAAAAGTTTGGGGACCCCTAGTCTAAAGTAACCCACCAAAAATCTATATCCCTGCAGTTACTCTCAAAAAATAATTGAAGCTGGTGCAAAACTACTTTGGCTGGAAGGCTTCTCCTGTAATTGGTGCTCTGATTTTTCTGCCCAAGAACTGCAACTTGGATGTGGTTCTCCAATTTCCTTACCACTGCCTCCATTCTCTGCTTCATTGTTCAACTTTTGTGCCAGTTTAGAGAGGGCAAGCGGTGCACCCTCTTTTCCCCACCTTGCTGCAGGCGAGGGCAAAGTCGGAAGTGAATCATGGGTGCCGAGGTGAGGAGCGAAAAGTGATCTGAGAGAAAGCGTCAAAATAAACTTTCCCACCAGAGTGTAACCTGAACTGAATTTCCCTTTGTGGGAAACGGGGAGAAGGTGGGATGAGCAGGAACTTGTTCAAGGAGGAGAGATTGCTTTACAGATGAAAGCCAACACAAAGGCAACAAACTTAAACAGAAATGTAGCCGTTAATGTCTGAAAAGAGACACCTTAGTGCTTAGAGTCAGTATTTTCTTGATTAATTCTGGGTTTTCCCCACTTAACAGTTCTGGCACTGGAACAGTGAATTTGGAAATAATCCTTTTTTATTGCAGCTGTCCCTAACTCCCGACTATTGGCTAGGATTTCTAAGAGCTACAAGGAAGTTGCCTTAGTACTGAACTATATTCTGTTGGATGAGGGCAAACAAATATTAACTTAATCCATGCAATACAGAGGTGTTTCTGGTTACTCAAAACGTAGATCAGAGGACAAGGACTGCCTGTACTGGATGGAGTTACATTCCCCCTTTAATCTCAGGCCCATATTTTAGGTGTTCTCCAAGCCCCTGCAGTTAAACAAGAAGGTTTTTAATACCATTGATGTTTAATTCTGTTTTAATGTTTGGATATTTGTGGATTTTAAATTGTATTGAAATGCATTTAATATAAGCTGCTTTGAATCTACTTTGTGGAGAGAAAAAGTGGGATAGACATAAACATAATTGATAGTAGAGTCAAAGCAGCTTAAAGGTAAAGGTTTCCCCTGACATTAAGTCTAGTCATGTCCGACTCTGGTGGTTGGTGCTCATCTCCATTTCTAAGCCGAAGACCGGCGTTGTCCAAAGACACCTCCAAGGTCATGTGGCCGGCATGACTGCATATGTAAGACAATTACCTTCAATGTGTCCTGAATCAGGAGGGAAATCAGGCAGAAAACCCAGTCTCGTGAGAGATGCAAAAACCAAAGTTTATTTTCACCATAGCTATGAGAAGACAGAACAGCCGTACACACCCACCTCAATGGGTCCGTACCATGTAAACGTGTTTCGTAGTTAACAAAGAATATATATCTTGGCTTATCTAAAATTGACCAATGGCTGAGGGTCTTCCTCACTTTCCACACCTACTTTGGCATAAGTGATACCTGTGACTTCACTTGTTGATTTCAAGCTAACTTTTAGTCTTGGAACTTTCTGGAGAAAGGCACCAGCTCACATAAGGGAGGGGCATATGCAGAGGCAAAGCCACATAGTCAGAAGTTTACTATTTTCTGGCTTATGGTCCCTTCACATAGAGCGCCGTTACCTTCCCACCAGAGCTGTACCTATTGATCTACTCACATTAACATGTTTTCGGACTGCTAGGTTGGCAGAAGCTGGGGTTAACAGCGGGAGCTCACCCCACTCTCCAGATTCGAACCACCAACCTTTTGGTCAGCAAGTTCAGCAGCTCAGTGGTCTAACCCGCTGCGCCATTTGGGGCACTCAGTTAAACTGCATTATATGGGCATGCACTGACCTTGGTGTTTGGCAGAGATATATTCACAACACAGATATCATCAACAAATGTACGCTGAGAAGCAAGAGAATCGTGGCATGAGAAAGAACATATGCTTGCTGCCCTCTTTTATACCCATCACTTCTCGTCATCAACCAGAGACAAAAGTGAATGATGCCTGTCACATGGTAATGACTCAGGTTTATTGCCTGTCCCTTCAGAACCACATCACCACCTACTTAACCCTTCAGTAGGTGTGTGATCACATGTCATTAGAACTGTATTTTCCAACAGTATTGCACAATGGGGTTACAATCAATGCAATCCTATTTAACAGTGCATTATCTACCTAACAATTTGTAACTCAGAGACTGCCTATACTTAATAAAGTCACTTCTCTTGCGCCAACATCTCTCCAAATTCATACTCCAATTGCTGGCAGAATGGATCTCCTCCTCATTTATCTGATACCTGCGAAATTAAGTTTGAGTAGGAATTGACAATCATGGCAATAGTATAATAATCATAACTATGTAGCAACCATGGATATGAAATAGCTATGGATGAGTAAATCCGAGTAACTGTTCTGTATCCACAATTGATATGTAACTAAATAACTGATGCAGGAATCCAGCCCGTTTCCCCCCCCCCCCCTCTCATTTGTACGTTGTTCAAATAATATTGATTATGAAGGTAAAGAATCTATCTGTCAGTTATGTTTTCTGCCTTAATTTCTTTTCTGTCCCTGTTCCCTGGACCCTCCGTTTTAATCTTTAATAAGATCGCAGTTCTGGGCGGCCTCAATCAATAGCCTTTGTCTGTGTTTCTTTGTTACTCCATGTGGCAGAGAAAGCTAAGACTATTCCCATCAGTCCCAGCTGATAAGCACATTTGTATGGATGTCAGCAGGGGAAGTAAGAGAACGATATATGCTCCAGTGTGTCAGTGAGAAGAAGAAAAGCAAACAAAGCTCCGCGCTGGGGCTGGAAGGTCATGTAAGGACACTGATCAGACTGGCAGAATCAAGCAGCAAGCAGATTCTTTGGCGTCTGAATGCATGCATTTGCTTAGTGGAAGAAATACAACATGAAAATTGAAATGGGAACTGAATATTAATAAAACTTTCACCCAACACTTCCCATGAAACAAAGGTGGGAAAAACCCTCTTCCCAGGCAATGCAATTCAATCAGAGGAGTCACAGGAATGAGATAAGGCGGGGCGCATATGGACAAGAGTGGAGTGCATAGGGATTCCTATGTTGTTATACATAACTGGTGCACACATTGCTAGATATCAAGAGAGGAATTTGTAAAACTCTTGCTGACAAATGAAAATGGGAACACTCTTGTAGAAATGCTTCAGTTTTTGCTGAGTTGACTCCAGTGATCATATAACATATAAAGTGTCCCTTTTTAACTTTGGCTGCAAATAAGATTAGAAAGAGGGTGGGATAAAATCACCATAAATTGCCATGGAGGTTTAAAATGTTAATTTGACTCCCCCCCCCCCAATATATTTGTAAGTAAAGGTAAAGGTTTCCCATTGACAATAAGTCGAGTCGAGTCCGACTCTGGGGGGTGGTGCTCATCTCTATTTCTAAGGCAAAGAGCCGGCATTGTCTGTAGACGCCTCCTGAGTCATGTGGCCGACATGCCGTTACCTTTCTGCTGAAGTGGTACCTATTGATCTACTCACATTTACATGTTTTCAAACTGCTAGGTTGGCAGAAGCTGGGGCTAACAGTGGGAGCTCACCCTGTCCGTGGATTCAAACCACCAATGTTCAGGTCAGCAAGTTCTGTAGCTTAGTGATTTAACCTGCTGTGCCACTGCAGCCCCCTAATATATCAGTAATTATCGATAATTCACATTGTTTTTACTCTTTGTATAAGTATGATAATAAGTTATAACCTTTGTTCAGTGTCTTCTGTTTCATAGTACTCTGAAGATACTATTCTCTACATTTTGTACCTTTTGGTCATGGCTTTGAGTTTGTACAATAAAATTATTCAGAATGTTGTTATACACTACTGGTGCATATATTACTAGATGCCATTGCTGTTCTTTCCCTGCAACAGGCTTCTGTGTGCCAAATTCCACCTATCTATGTTTTATTTACATCTATAAATCCTATAAACATAGCCTGAAAGTAATGTTATACACTTTAAAAAAATTGTGCATGAAATTAAGTTTGTATTAATTTTTTTTTTTTCCGTGTCAGGAGCAACCGGAGTTGCTTCTGGAGTGAGAGAATTGGCCGTCTGCAAGGACGTTGCCCAGGGGACGCCCGGATGTTTTGATGTTTTTTATCATCCTTGTGGGAGGCTTCTCTCATGTCCCCGCATGGAGCTGGAGCTGATAGAGGGAGCTCATCCGCACTCTCCCGGGGTGGGATTCGAACCTGGCAGCTTTCAGGTCAGCAACCCAACCTTCAAGTTACGAGGCTTTTATCCCCTTGGCCACCGGGGGCTCCTTTGTATTAATTGAACCATCAGAAATCAAAGGTGTAACTATCTCAGTGGACGATGTTGGATTTTGGAATATGGTAGAACCTGTACATAAGAATGTCCCAACATAAATACATTTTAACTTACAAATAGTCAGCCTAGACATCAAAACACTATTTTGATCTAAGAACTTTATATATGCTGATGACCTTGGCCTTACAACACGAGCAAAAGATTTTGAAACAGTTGAAAAGCAACTCACCAATGCCTTGAAAGATCTCTCCAGCTACTACAAAGAGAACCACCTTAAGCCGAACCCTTCCAAGACACAAGTGTGTGCTTTCCACCTACGTAACCGCGAAGCCAACAGGAAACTGAAAGTTACTTGGGAAGGCCAAGAGCTCGAACACTGTTTCCATCCTAAATACCTTGGTGTCACCTTAGATCGAACACTAACATATAGGAAACACTGCATGAAGACCAAGCACAAAGTAGCTGCACGCAATAACATCCTGCGGAAACTGACTGGCAGCGCATGGGGAGCAGACCCACAAGTAATAAGAACATCAGCCCTGGCCTTGTCTTTCTCAACTGCAGAGTATGCCTGTCCTGTTTGGCACAAGTCTGCCCATGCAAAGCAGGTGGACATAGCACTGAATGAAACATGCAGAATCATCACGGGATGCCTTAAACCTACACCTGTTGATAAACTCTACAAGTTAGCTGGCATTTCCCCTCCTGACGTGCGACGGGAAGTTGCTGCTAACGGTGAGAGAAAAAAGGTCGAACATTGTGAAAGCCACCCACTGCATGGCTATCACCCTCCTCCCACCAGACTCAAATCAAGGAAGGGCTTCATGAGAACCACCACTCCTCTTGATGTTCCTCCAGCAGCAGCAAGGGTGTCTCTCTGGGCAGCTAAACCTGGCAATTCTAACTGGATGGCCCCCCAAGAGGGTCTTCCTCCAGGGGCAAACCAGGAATGGGCAACTTGGAAGTCCCTGAACAGATTCAGAAGTGGAGTGGGCAGATTAAAAGACAACTTGGCAAGGTGGCACTACCTGGAGGAATCCCCCACCTTGTGTGACTGTGGAGCAGAACAAACAACTCAGCACATGTATGCTTGCCCACAATGCCCTGCCTCATGTACGGAGGAGGAGTTGTTTAAAGCTACAGACAATGCGGTTGCTGTTGCCCGCTTTTGGTCCAAAACTATTTAGTTGCTTGTGATTCCTTCCCCCCCCCCCCCCCATTATTTGAAATGTACAATGCTTTTGACACGAAATAAATAAATAAATAAATCTAAGAACAGTGCAAAAGAGGCTGCTTTGCCCCCTAAAGCGGTTCTAACAGCAAGGCAGAGAGAAACAAAACCTGGACTGGATTCCTAACTGGAGCAGCTCTGACTCTTCTTGCAAGGCAGAAACTCCAGTTCCATATGATGCTTCCCCTAAACATTCTGGGAGGAGTCCAATCTGGTGATTCTTCTCCAGAGATTGCAGTCCACCTTGGTGTAGCAGATCCTCAGTCTAAACCAGGGGTCCCCAAACTACGGCCCGCGGGCCACATGCGGCCCCCCGGGGCCATCAGTCCGGCCCGCGCTGCTTTACAGCCTTTCCTGTCTTGTCCACTCCTTGCACAAGCCTTGGAGCCTTGCGTTTCTGCCTTTCCCGCCACTTTTCTGCTATACGCAACTTCCCTGGCTTCCCACTCTCCCTGCACAAGCCTTGGAGCCTTGCCTTTCCCGCCACTTTTCTGCTGCAGGAGACTTTGAGCCTCTCCTGGCTTCCCCTGCTCCCCACACGAGTCTTGGAGGAGCCTTGCCTTTCCTCCATTCTCGCCACTTTGCTGCAGGAGTCTTTGAGCCTCTTCTGGCTTCTTCCTCTCCCTGTACAAATCTTGGAGGAGCCTTGCCTTTCTGCCTTTATGCCACTCAAAAGGTATTTTAATTATTATTCAATTAATTTTTAATTATTAAGGGGTTTTGCAATACGCTGTTTAGCCATATGCTCAGGATTTATCCCAGGACTGCAAGCCTTAGTGGAGAGAAAGTGTTTCTTCCCTTCACTAAGGCCAGGAGTCCTGGCATAAAATCCGGAGTATATTGCTACTGCTGATTAGCCATATGTTCAGGATTTATCCCAGGACTGCAAGCCTCAGTGAAGGGAGAGCGTTTCTTCCCTTTGCTAAAGCCAGGAGTCCTGGCATAAAATCCGGAGTATGTTGCTACTGCTGATTAGCCATATGCTCTGGATTTATCCCAGGACTGCAAGCCTCAGTGAAGGGAGAGCGTTTCTTCCCTTTGCTAAAGCCAGGAGTCCTGGCATAAAATCCGGAGTATATTGCTACTGCTGAGTGTATTGCCAATGGCATGGCTTAGAAACCGGGAGCATATTTCTAATCATCTCTTAGTGGAGGAAGAGGGAGAGAAATGTCATTCTCCCTCTATTGAGCTCTCGCCGAGCTCCTTTCCACTGGCTGCCCCAGGAGGAGGTGCGGAGGAGAGGGAGGCAGAGGCTACAGATAACCGGAACTCTGTTGTTGTTGTTGTTGTTGTTGTTGTTGTTGTTATGGCAGAAGAGGGTTGGACTAAATGTCCCAAAGGGGTTTCTTCCAACCCTCTTCATTATTTTATTATTGTTATTATTAACATTGAGGCAGGGTGGCCATCTATCAGGGGTGCTTTGCTGTGCTTTTTACCTCAAAATAAGATATGTGCAGTGTGCATAGGTATTTGTTCATAGTTTTTTTTTAAAAAAAAAACAAACAAACTATAGTCCGGCCCTCCAAGTTCTGAGGGACAGTGAACTGGCCCCTTGTTTAAAAAGTTTGGGGACCCCTGGTCTAAACAGTGAGTACAGGGCTTCCAGCAGACCAGAGCAGCTATTGTATCTTGTGGCTCAGTGCCTCAGCCTGTGTGCCTTTGCCTGCATGCTCTTCTCCACTTTGGGAGATTGCTGTCTACTGAGGAAGCTTGAGTTAGTTCACTTGCATGGTTTTTATTCCTGGCACTGTATGTTTTGCTTCAAGAAGACAGAGAGAGCAAGAGAGGGAGGGAAGGAGGCTGGTATTACAGTATGAAGAAAATGATGTTTTGCCTTGCTGTTACACTGTCTAACACACATTTTGTTGCCTCAAATGTGCTTCCTTGCCACAGTGACTGGATGGAAGCAAGCACTGACTATATTTGAACATTGTATGCATTTTTGTTATTTATAAAGTACACTTTCTTATTTAAAAACATATCACAAAAATTGGGGTGGTTTTCGGGGAGCCGGAACAAATTAATAGCACTATAGTGCATTTCAGTAGGAAATTTTGAGATAATAATGTTTTGACTTAAGAACACAGTCGCGGAACGAATTCAGTTCTTAAGTCAAGGTATCACTGTATTTTGAATTTCAGAATTCTGAGTAAGGGATGGTCAACCAGTATTTAGAATAGTCTGCCATAGAGCTCTAATGCTGTAGCTCAGGGGAGTACACTAGAGAATTCTAAGAATATTACTAAACTGTAGATTCCAAGATTCCATAGGATGGATCCAACTACAGTTAAAGTGGTATGAGACTGTTATAATTGTGAATTATGGACAGAACCATAGTTCCTGATGAAACCAGAAATTCATTTCCATTCTCTTGAAAAAAGAATTTCAGCTATAATTAAGGCATGTTTTGTTTTATTGCCTGGAGGTTTTCTGGAGAGAAGACCGGGGGCTGTAAAGATAGACTTGGTGAGCGGCATGCATTTTTCACAATTCCCATCCCTGCTCTGAATTAATATTATACTGCCAGTATAAGCAGTTGTTATGAAAAAGAAACCCACAAATCCCCAAATAAAAACTTCAATAAACAAAACCTGTGTATGCAATGCCTGATAATAAAAGAAAGAAAATAACTCCCCATGTAGTCACAGATTTTATGAACCGGAGCTTTTGTTGTACTTAAACCAAGAACCCGTCAAAGTCAAGATATTATTGCATATTTCATCATAGTTTGGGCTTGTGTTAAACAATGGAATGAAGTAGTATCCAACTGTCCCCATCTTGAAGGAACAATCCTGATTAATTGTCTACTGTCCAGATTTTCTAGCACTAATCTTAATTTCTCTCCTTCCACTTTCCTCCTTTGTCCGCAGATTACTTCAATTGCTGCAAATGCAGTTCACTTATTTAACTTATGGGATGGAGAAGAGATGATAAAATCTTCCTTTTTACTGTAGATCCATCAAAAGCAAACTAGTGCAGTCTCATTTAGTTTCTGTGTTCTCCCTCGTTGATATATTTTGCCATCTTGACCACTTTCTGTTGTTTATTGATCACAGATATCCCAGTTTTCATCTGTGAAATGATGGTGCGTATGGAAGAAACACAAACCTACTGCCTTCTGCAGAAGTTACACCTTTTGGATTTGCAAAACATCTGAAACCCGTTTTCTTTTGACACATGACTCCTCTTTCAATTCATTTTCTCTTGAAGAAATAATGAAAAGTCCTTTTTCTGAAAAGGACTTTTCTGATCTTTGGGGACTCTTAGGTGAATCTGTCACACGGTTTTCTTAGTTTAGATTTGTTTAGAAGAGATTTGCTATTGCCATCCTCTGAGCAAATGTTCAAACCCTCTCCAGAGTGTGAACATTAGCTTCTTAACAACAACAATAATAGCAACACAAAACTACAGCGCCTCTAATATTTGTCTGGTTTTTACTGAATATTTGCAACAGTGTTCTGGAGCCCAAGCCCATTAGTAATTCCTCTATTTAACAGGGATCACGTGGGAGAAGAAATGGTTTGTTCAATTTCACCATCTGTTGTATTATTCTGGACCCAACAGCAAATCTGCTGGAAGTGTGTGTGGAGAAACCTGCAATTGAATCACATTCAGTGGTGAGAGTCAGAAACGGGGCGGAGAGCACCCTCAAAAATTACAGATGTCTCGTTTTATGGAAGCTGGGGTAGCATTGTGGTTAAGGGAATGAGGCCGAAACTCAACCAGAAATTCTGTGGCTGGCATTAGGCAACCCACTCTCTCACAACCTCACATTCCTACAAGCAACCTTTTATTTGTTGATGCAGATATCTACACCCAACCTTTCATTGGTAGCTCATACACATAAGTGAAACAGTTTAAATTAAAGTAATATAAAAAAAATATCAAAAATTAGGCCCCACATTTATGAATTATGAGAAGCAGCTCCACTGGGATATACACACTACCTTTTCCATTTTGTCCGGTAATAATCTTTTATGAATTTCCTTGGAATGTTGCCTCACCACATCTCGGACTTCAGGAAATGATTCCCCAATTATCGTAATCTCTGGGAGATTCTGGGGGACACACAATGGGCTTATGTAAGAACCCCTGGGTCTTTTTTCCTGTTTTACTCAATACAATCTGGGAGTGCTTTCACTTCTATGCCCCCAAACCAGACCCACCATTGTGACATCCATTGAAACAACCAACACTTGAAACATCCTTTTGTTCTCCCCATTTGGCACCCACTGTATTAAATGGAGGTGAAATATTGTATTAACTGGAGGTGAGATTTCAAGACTCATTTCAGCCCATTACTGCTGACTCCATCACATTCCTTTCCGATCGTACCCCTCTCATGGGTAGATAAATAAACGGACACACTCTTCAAAATACACCAATGACAGTTTATTAAATTTTCCCATCAAGGTGAAAACCAGCCAGTGATGATGTCTGATGGAGCACTGAACTACCTAGGAAGCAGATCCTAGTTGGACACTCTCTAGACCAGGGGTCCTCAAACTTTATAAACCGAGGGCCGGTCCACAATCCTTCAGACTGTCGAGGGGCCGGATTATCATTTGAAAAAAAATAATACAAACTAATTCCGATGCGCACTGCACATGTCTTATTTGTAGTGCAAAAACAACAAGAACAAGAACAATGACAGAACAATACAATATTTAAAAATAAAAACAATTTTAACCAACATACATTTATCAGGATTTCAATGGGAAGTGTGGTCCTACTTCTGGCCAATGAGATAGTCAAGTTAATTAGGATTGTTGTTGTTGTTGTTGTTGTTGTTGTTGTTGTTGTTGTTGTGTGCCTTCAAGTCATTTCAGACTTTGGGCGAGCCTAAGTCTAAAATATATTTATTTATTATTTATTTACTGCATTTATTTACTACATTTGTATCACACCCTTCTGACCCCAAAGGAGACTCAGAGTGGCTTACAAATTATATGTACATACAATATATTATATTATTAGCATAGCACAATATTAGCATTATATATTACTATATTGAACTATACCACTATACTGTAATATTATTAGTAATATTATATGTAATATAGTATATATAATTAATATTATTATATGGTATTATTATTAGTGTTATATTGTATTACATTATAATATTATTATCAATATTATATGTATATACAATATATCATATTATAAAACTGAGGGCGGGGGCCAGGTAAATGACCTCGGAGGGCCGCATCCGGCCCCCGGGCCTTAGTTTGGGGACCCCTGCTCTAGACCAATCAGAAGCTGGCACGGGAGTCTTGAATAGCTGTCAAAATGCAATAAACGTGCTATGTATTCACAATTGCAATATGTCATTTCTTTGAAGTGCTGTTTCTGCTGACATCCTCTCTGGTCATTGAGAATAAAGCCTCTGACATGGTCTTCAGTTTGTCTGTGTATTATCCATTCCTTCGGAAGCTTTGCACTCCGGGCTCTGAATCCACAACTTTAACAGAACTGAAATTACATAACAATCAAATAAAAGAATGCAGCTAAATTCATGAGAGGAGTACTGTTGTTTGTTGTGTGACTTCAAGTCATTTCCGATTTATGGGAACCCTAAGGTTGTATCATGGGGTTTTAGGAGTTGAAAGTGTGTGACTTGCCCAAGATAACCCAGTGGATTTTCATGGCCAAACAGGAATCAAACTGGTATCCAGAGTCGTAGTCCAATATTCAAACAAGTACAGTATATCATTCTGTGTGTGATATACCAAATGCAGAATTCAGAAGAAAAAAAAACATTTCTGCTGCATTTGGGGTTGTTTAAGAGTCATTCTCCATAGGAAATCTTGAGAATTATAGATAAGGATGGAAGATAGGCACGAAGCTAAAATTTAACACTTGAAACAAACTAATGCTCCCAAGGCTAGAGCAGTGGAAAGGACAAAGGAGAGGTGTAAATTGTGGCAGGATAAACCCTTCTTTTTTCTATCTCCTCGGCTCCCTTTGTGACTGCAAGGGTTGGACTGCTATATAAATAAGACCATGTCTCAGCTGTCAGGTCATGACTTAATGTTGTAAACCAGGGCTTTAATCATTTGTGCATTTGGGCCCATTTTGCTGTTATGCAAGAACAATGAGCCATGGACTTCTACACATACCTGGAGATCCTATCATCATTCCTCTGCTGCAGGAAGAGCTAGTCATAAACCAACAGGTATACTCCTTCTTTTTAAAAAATGTAATTACCTCTTTCTTGTATTTATAGGCTAGAGGCTGATCCCTTCTGAAAAGTCGGGACATATAATATGTTTCTGGGATCATAAAACAGCTTCTTAGTACCATTTGAATATTACGTACATCACTCCTCCACATTCACTGATTTTCGGAGCTGTGAAAGTGGATAAAGTGCAAATTTTTAAAAATGCTTTTTTTTTTAACCCAAGAGAACATGACTTTAGGGATTCTGGGAGGTTGATCATATAGAATCATATTGGAGGACCTAAAGATTCCTAAAGAGAAGATCTCTAAAACATTCCCATACCGTGTTCCCCTTCCAAGCATTTTAAAGATTTGGTTAAATTAAGAGATACTATATCCCAACTGCCCCCAGTGGCACAGCGGATTAAACTGCCGAGCTTTTGAACTTGATGATTGAAAGGTTGGCGGTTCGAATCTGGGGAGCAGGGTGAGCTCCTACTGTTAGCCCCAGCTTCTGCCAACCTAGCAGTTCGAAAACATACAAATGTGGATAGATCAATAGTTACTGCTCCAGCTGAAGGTAATGGCACTCCATGCAGTCATGCTGGCCATGTGACTTTGGAGGCATCTACGGACAACGCCGGATCTTCGCTTAGAAATGGAGATGAGCACCAATCCCCAGAGTTGGACACAACTAGAGTTAATGTCAGGGGGAAATCTTTACCTTTACCTATATCTGAACTCTGAATATCAAAATATTTAGGAAAAAGCCACCTAAGGGATGTGTTCTTGAGTACTTACTTATGTGATGTGCTCATTGCACTTTAAATGCAAACCAAGGGAGAAGCCTCCAGGTGATGAACAGACATGGGCCAAGAGATTTAAGACCTTGGCTTTCTCATATTATCAGGTGTCAGGCAGGAATCAATAGGCTTTTGCCAACATGGCTCAGGTCTGGTTTCACAAAGTGGTGGGTTCAGCAAGAGCAGAAACCTGGGAGGGTGAAGGTCTGAAAAGCATCCATCCGGCTTGATCTATGGGTCTCGAGCCCTCTATAAATGCAGCACCCTCCTCCTTGAAAAGGGGCAAGTGCTGCAGAAGTGACAGCTGGCAACACACCCCAAATATCCATGCCCCCCTTCAATGTCCCAGTTTGATGCGCTTTAATTGATCCTTGCCACACAGCGGGGACCCTGCTACAAATTGCATTCAGCCACAAATTGCTGCAATTACATGAAGAGAGGAGGGATGAAGATGCGAGCGGGTTATGAGCAAATGGCAGCCATTTAACAGTCATTAGACTTTTTTGGGGAGGGGCGAGTGAGGGGTGGGAAAGAAATGAGCATATTAAAATAATAGTGTTTCTGCTCTAGCTTTATTCCAGGCAGGGCTCAGGCCCAGAACGCAGTATCCCTACCAGCCTCCCTGAATAATGAGTAATAATAACGAAGTAATAATGACAGAGAGGGGCAATAATGATGGAGAAGAATGCCTCTGGTTAAATCATAATGAACAAAGAATAGCGCCTCTAAGGATATAAATCTAATTCAAAAAGGAGCTTATTTTTCTCTTCCCCAATTTTGAATGTTAATGTTAATTTAAAAAAAATACTATCAAGGCATGTCGGAGCCACACATAACTGAGCCTGCCTGTTCCTCTTAAAAGTTACTTTCCAATCTTTACTCGCTGTCATCCTAGACTCCTTCTACACTGCTATATAATCCAAATTATCAAATCAGTTAATCCACAATATTAGCTTTGAACTGGGTTATATGAATCTACATTTCTATATAATCCAGTTCAAAGCAGATAATCTGGATTTTACATGGCAGGGGAGAGAGAGAGGGGGGATGCTTGGAAATAATAGCAGTCTTCTTAGAAGTGGATTATATGCTTTGAACTGGATTATATGAGTCTACACTGCCATATAATCCAGTTCAAAACTTGTAATTGTGCAATATCTTGGGGATACTGATAATATTGGGTAGGGATTATACAATGCAGTTTAACCTGCACTAAATGTCTACAAAAGCCAATGCTACTAACTTCTTAATCACAAGTTGTTTCAAATGTGTTGCAAGATCTCTTAATAAATCCTTCGAAGAAAACTCAATGATAGGGTCATTGAAAGTTGGAGCCCACTTGAAGGCACATCACAATTCCACTTCTACACTGAGTCCTGTATTACTTTTCTGATGTGCCACATACAGCTAGAGGCGGTGGAAGCTAGGAGGAGATAATAATCTGGGGAGGGTGCAAAGTTGGGGTTTTCGCAGATGTGCCCCACGGCAGCTGTCAAGTGGCTTATGCCTCTCTCTCCTGGCCAGATCCTCTGTGACCCAAGCAGAGTGGGTAGATCCACAGAAGGAGCAGAACGACCTTCCTTTCTGACCTTTTTTGCAGATTAGCTATTATACAGGCCACTTCTCCAGACAGACAGCTGGGAAGGCATAAGAAGTGGGGAGAGGAAGGGGGCAAAGTGAGGCCGGGAGGGGAGTGTGGTATGGTTTTGTCTGATGACTGAGTCAAAAGCAGCCTGATGCAAAGTGACACTTCCAATTAAATCTTCTCAAAGAAGAGCTGTGCGACACAAGGCGGGAGGTGGAGGGGAGGCTCTGTCCATACGCTGCCTGCTCCCTTCATGGCAGAACTTGGGAACATATTGCTAAAGTGGATTTGGGGGGAGGGTAAGTTTCAAGTTTAAGACACATAGGGCAAACAGCGAAGAACTAAAATGGCATGTTTGTGTTGCAGCGTGGAGGAAGAGGAGCTGTCACTATGTTCAGTTTTATTTATTTCCTTGGTTTGAATAAGCCAAGTCTCAGCGGACCAAGGGGAGCATGCTAGCAAAATACAAATACATCACTTCCTAAAGCCCTTGTTGTGTGCCTTCAAGCCGTTTCTGATTTATGATGACCCTATCATAGGCAAGACTTATGTAGCGGAGGTTTGCCTTTGGCCCCTTCTACACTGCCATATAAAATCCAAATTATCTGCTTTGAACTGGCAGTATAGACTCATATAATCCAGTTCAAAGCAGATAATGTGGATTATGTGCTTTGATAATCTGGATTATATGGCAGTGTAGAAGGGGCCAGTCAATGCTGATTCCACTCTGCACCTATTGTTATCTAGATTTCCAATTATGAGGGTTGAATGAAAAGTAATGCCTCCACTTTCGTTACTTCGGTTTGGATGGGAATATTTTAATAAATCAAATCCTTAGAATGTGCTCTCTAACTAACACTGTTCACTTTTCCACATAATCACCAGACAATTGGATACATTTCTGCCAACGATGAACAAGTTTTTTGAAGCCGTCTTGGACGAAGTCGACACTGTTTCCGCAACCAGCGTCTTGCAGTACCCATCGTGCACAGATCTTCCGATAGCCAAGCAAAGCAATAATGTGACCCACACGTTCTTGTGAAATGCTGATTATATTTGAAATTTCTCTCTGAGTGATATGACAATCGTCCTGAATCAATCTGTCGACCTTTTGCTTATGAAACTTGGTGGTTGCAGTCATAGGACGTCCAATTCTTTGTCAGATGTTCGCACCTCAATATCTTTAAACTTACTCGCCCAACGACGCACTGTACAACACAATCACCATAATCAACACAATCACCATAAACACAATCACCATAAATAGCTTGCATTCTCTGATGAATCTCCTTTGGGTTGACACCTTCTCCTGTCAAGAAGTCATTGACTGCATGTTGCTTAAATCGCATTGACCAACCATCTGCGCAGGGTTCCATACTTCGCACTTTAACAACACAACTGTTAAATGCTAAGGCTTCCCACCAAATGGAACTGAAGAGGAGAGCCTACTGAACAAGCCGGTACTTGCCGCATACCAGTACTTCCATCTGTTGAGGAGTTCTGAAGGTGAAGGCATTACTTTTCATTCAACCCTCGTAGGAATGACTTTGCACTACAAAAGCACACAGAGAAAGGAGGGTAGAGGGAACAATAGATGACATCTCAAGCTACATATTAGAATAATCTCTGGTCTATTAAAAAATGAGGGAAAGGACAGCTGCATGCTGAGAATGGGGTTTTCCAGGACTCATCATGCAGCTTCCAAGCACATTCAAGCTTCAGCATGAATCATTCCAGATATGAAGAAGCAGCTAAAGCTTCTTTGGAGCACTGCATGCCATTGCAGGAAGCGTGTCAATAGTATTACACTCCTGACCTTTCCCATTTGGGCCTGAAAAGCCACTTTGCTGGGAGAACCGGAGGACCCTTAGAGATCCAACGCAAAATTATTTTCCTAAATCAATTACTCCACAATGTCATCCAGTCCGTTCCCAAACAACGTCACCCATCTGCAAGGTTCACTAGTCCATTTCCCAAAAGAACTCCTCATACTCAGTTCATTACACGCCCCTTACTTCCTTACATGCCAGTCCAAAAACAGAGGGCACGCTGCTGGCATTGCAGAAGACGAAAAAAGATTCTGATGGATGACGAATAAGAATAAACCAAACATTGGGTCAAGAAGGTGCATGCCTGGAGATCAAAGACAAAGAAGGCATTATCTGCCAAATCCCAAAGGTTTGCATCACATTACGTATATGAAGCAGAGCTTGAGAAAATTGCATATCTGCAAAACGGATATACATGATTTCACTTGTCTACAGTTAAACTTATTCACTTATTTACTTGGCCCTCCCATACAAGCTACGCCTCTATTGTTTGCCCCATTGCCCCATTGAAAATAATAGAGTTCGCAAACATGTCCTACACAGACATAGGGGTCATGTTTACCTTTTTGATCTACATGTCCCCGAATTTCCAAGTACAATGACTAGTTGATTCTGGGAGCTGTTGGCCAAACAAATGGTACAAGTTAAAGAATTGTATATATCCTTACCGATGTCAGACTATGGCCTCTTCCACACAGCTGTAAAAAATCCACATTGAACTGGATTTTATATGACAGTGTGGGATCAGTTCAAAGCAGATATTGTGGATTATCTGCCTTGATGTTCTGGGTTATATGGTTGTATGGAAGGGCCCTGTATAATTTCGTCTGTTCAGGTGCAAAACAAAGCTATGGTATTGTCAAAGCCTTTCATGGCCGGAATCACTGGGTTGCTGAGAGTTTTCCAGGCTGTGTTTCTGGAACATGACCATACAGCCCGGAAAACTCACAGCAACCCAGAGCTATTATGGTACTTCAGAGTTAAAAGTGTGCTTTCTCCGCTGTCCACTATGATATTCAACAAGACTAATCCTCAGTATTCCTGCTCATTCAGTTGCTTGTATACCCTACGGCACCAGATCTTATCTGAACTTGGATGCTAAGCAGAGTCATCTCTGGTTAGTATTTGGATGGGAGAGAGTCAACAAATACCAGGAGCTGTAGGCTATATTTCTGAGGAAAGAACCAGTAAAACCACCTCTGAGTATTTCTTGCCTATGAAAACCTTGCAAAATTCATGGTGCCGCCATGTGTACATACATACAGAACAAATCAAGCCTGAACTCTCCCTAGAAGCCAAGGTGACTAAACTGACACTGTTGCACTTGGGCACATTATAAGACATGACAATCATACTTGCTAAGGCAGTAGGAATAAAGGAAGATGGCATTCCAGGTGGGCAGACTCCATCAAGAAGCCACGGCCCCAAGTCTGCAAAACCTGAACAAAACTGTATGAAATTATCAATCTGCTTTCGATATGTCTAAATTAACTTGATGGTAGTTATCAAAAGCGACACTTGATTTTAGGTCTGTGACTACAACACTACCTCTTTTTCTTATTTTTAGCATCTTTTGCTTGATGAAGAAGCCAGTAGAACATCCAAAGTTTGATGTTGATGACAGGAGCAATGGATTAAACTCTTATGCCGGCTGAACTGCTGACCTGAAGATTGCATTGCTGACCTGAAGGCTGCTGGTTCAATACCGCGAGACAGGGTGAGCTCCCATCTGTCAGCTCTAGCTTACAGGGAAATGTGAAAAGCCTTCCAGCTAACACATCTGGGCGTCCCCTGGGCAACGTCTCTGTAGACAGCCAATTCTCTCACATTAGAAGCGACCTGCAGTATGTTCTCAAGTTGCTTCTGACACGATTTTAAAAAAATTAATGACACACTTTTGAGAAATGCATCTTTTTGCGACACAGGTTTTCAGTTTTAAAAGGGAACACAATAGTTCACCTTTAAAACAATACACACTGTTTGGAAAGCTTTGCACTATTGGTTCGAAAGCCTGAATCTTTTAGGATATTGAGCTTAGAACCAGATAAAAGACTTTGTGCTTGCAAGAGGCTATCCTTGGCTATACAGACAACACAGAACTGTGTACAGAGGACAAACGGCTCCTCCCCAGATTTCAGCACTCTTCAGAGTTATTGGAACAGGTTAGGCAAGCTAGAAAGCCATGCCAAGGAACAGTTCCAAAGAGTCGTCCACGTGGCCATGTGCACATTCCATGCCAAGCAGGTGATGCCTTTCCCCTTCCAGCAGAATACTTAATCTGCCTGTCCCTCGGCTTCTTCCTCATCCCTTGCATCTGATTTGCATGCTTGTTTTAGTGTGCGCACGCACATTCCCGCACATATATGAGGCTGACTCCACAAAAACAGCTGACATCCATGAAAATTGCCTTGTATCTTTCATGGCAGGCCCTACCTTCCAAACGAATTTTTTAAGGTTTTTTTTTTCCTCCCACTATATTCTGAATTACTTCAGCATTGTAGCAGTTTAGGAAGTATTACATTTGGAGAACTCTGGTGCAATATAAAGATGGAATAAACAACACACAGCCTATGATATAGAACAGGGGTCCCCAAACTAAGGCCCGGGGGCCGGATGCGGCCCTCCGAGGTCATTTACCTGGCCCCCGCCCTCAGTTTTATAATATAATATATTGTATATACATATAATATTGATAATAATATTATACTGTAATACAATATAACACTAATAATATCATATAATAATATTATATTCTATACTAATAATATTACAGTATAGTGGTATAGTTCAATATAGTAATATATAATGCTAATATTGTGCTATGCTAATAATATAATATATTGTATGTACATATAATTTGTAAGCCACTCTGAGTCCCCTTTGGGGTGAGAAGAGTGTGATACAAATGTAGTAAATAAATGCAGTAAATAAATAATAAATAAATAAATACATTTTAGACTTAGGCTCGCCCAAAGTCTGAAATGACTTGAAGGCAACAACAACAATAACCCTAATTAACTTGACTATCTCATTGGCCAGAAGCAGGACCACACTTCCCATTGAAATCCTGATAAATGTATGTTGGTTAAAATTGTTTTTATTTTTAAATATTGTATTGTTCTTTCATTGTTCTTCTTCTTGTTGTTGTTTTTGCACTACAAATAAGACATATGCAGTGTGCATCGGTATTTGTTTGTATTTTTTTTGAAATGATAATCCGGCCCTTCAACAGTCTGAAGGATTGTGGACCGGCCCTCGGATTAAAAAGTTTGAAGACCCCTGATATAGAAGGTAATATTGAGTGACTGACCATGGCCATTGCTAGTTTTGGCCCTTTCTATACTGCCATATTCAATTCAGATTATCTGCATTGAATTGGATTATATGGCAGTGTAGACTGAAATAGACTCAGCATAGACTCCAGTTCAAAGTAGATAATGTGGATTATCGGTTTTGATCATATGTATTATATGGCAGTGTAGAAGGAGCCTTTGTTGGCCTTCAAATTAGACTTTTCTAGAGAAAAATAATGAACACTTGGCAGGATCTACATGGAAAGTGTAGATCCATATAATTCAGATCATTCTACATCGCCATATAATAAAGATTATCAAAGAAGATAATTCACATTATCTGGACTGTATACGGCAGTGTGCAATCCATATTATCCAGATAATCTGGATTGTCTATGGCAGTGTAGAAGAGGTCTAAAATAATCCAGTTCAAAGTAGATAATGTGGATTATCTACTTTGATAATATGGATTATATGGCCGTGTAGAAGGGGCCTGAGTCTACACTGCCATATAAATCAGTTCAAATCAGATAATCTGGATTCTATATGGCAGTTAAGAAGGTTCCCCATATAATAAAGTTCAATACAGTTAACGTAACAGTAAAGGTTTTGAACTGACATTAAGTCTAGTCGTGTCCAACTCTGGGGGTTGGGGCTCATCTCCATTTCTAAGACGAAAAGCTGGCATTGTTCATAGATACCTCCAAGATCATGTGGCCGGCATCACTGCATGGAGCGCCATTACTTTCTTGCCAGAGCGGTACCTATTGATTTACTCACATTTGCATGTTTTCGAACGGCTAGATTGGCAGAAGCTGGGGCTAACAGCAGGAGCTCATTCCCTGGATTCGAACCACCAACCTTTTGGTCAGCAAGTTCAGCAGCTCTGTGGTCTAACTCACTGTGCCATCTGGGGCGCTCAGGTAAACTGCATTATATGGGCATACACTGACCTTGGTGTTTGGTTTTTAAATAGATTCCAACCTTCTCTGCCTTGTTTAGCATGTTTTAAATGTCAGTTTCTGTAAATCAAGGTGGTTCGGCCTATTAGAATGCTTTTTCTGTTGGTTTTTAGGTATTTTTGTCCCTTGGCATGGCCCCTCCGATGGTCTGAGAAAAAGAAAATTGGTCCCCGGACCTATTGCCCTTGCTCACTCTTGCATTAAATGATGTGGCTTGGCGAGTGGATTAAGAACAAGAACTTCCCCGAAACAGCAGAGCCTCCAATTACCAGTGACTTTCCCTTGTTCTCCAAAACAGCCCTGCAGTAGCCTTGTCTTACAAGGCGCAGAACTGGTGCTACAATATTCCTGAAACTTTGCCTCAAGGAAGGAGAGAGTTTCCCTCATTCGAAGGGATTAATTAAGGGCAGCAGCTTTGGTTATAGGAGGAAAGCACAGTTTCTGTCATACTTCAGAGAGAAAGAGACCTTGGGCAATAGCATGAGAGAGGGAAAGTGTGTGCCTTGTATATTTAAAGTGTGTTTGTGTGCACCTTCCATTCACCTGTTGACTTATTATAAGGATCCCATGAATTTTTCATTGGGTTTTTTTTATGGCAAAGAATACTCAGAAGAGGTTTTGCCTGTTCTTTTCTGCGAAATACAACTTATATAATCCTACCTATTCAACTTGTATGCAGAACATATCACGCAACGTGCGGGGCTTGATGAATCCAAGGCTGGAGTTAAAATTGCTGGAAGAAACATTAACAACCTTAGTTATGCTGATGATACCACTCTGATGGCTGAAAGCGAGGAACAGCTGAGGAGCCTTCTAACCAAGGTGAAAGAAGAAAGGGCAAAAGCTGGGATGCAGTTAAACATCAAGAAAACTAAGATGATGGCAACCTGACTGATTGATAACTGGCTAATAGAAGGAGAAAATGTGGAAGTAGTGACAGTCTTTGTATTTCTAGGTGCAAAGATTATTGCAGACGCAGACTGCAGCCAGGAAATCAGGAGACGTTTACTTCTTGGGAGGAGAACAATGACCAATCTCAATAAAATAGTGATGAGTAAAGACATTACACTGGCAACGAAGGTCCACATACTTAAAGCAATGATATTCCCCATAGTAACCTGTGGATGCGAGAGCTGGACCATAAGGAAGGCTGAGCGAAGGAAGATAGATGCTTTTGAATTGTGATGTTGGAGGAAAATTCTGAGAGTGCCTTGGACCGCAAGAAGATCCAACCAGTCCATCCTCCAGGAAATAATACCCAACTGCTCACTGGAGAGAAGGATATTAGAGGCAAAGATGAAGTATTTTGGCCACATCATGAGAAGACAGGAGAGCTTAGAGAAGACAATGATGCTGGGGAGAATGGAAGGAAAAAGGAAGAGGGGCCAACCAAGAGCAAGATGGATGGATGGTATCCTTGAAGTGACTGGCTTGACCTTGAAGGAGCTGGGGGTGGCGACAGCCGACAGGAAGCTCTGGCATGGGCTGGCCCATGAGGTCACAAAGAGTTGTAAGCGACTGAACAAATAAACAACAGCATAACTTTCAGTCCCGGAAAACTGTTAGTCTCCCATTCAAGTCCTAACCAAGGCTGACTCTGCTCAGCTTTCAAGATCAGGCAGGATCTGGTGCCTTCAGCAATATTTAAAGTCAGTGCTATTCAAATGTATATCCTTTGAACCCAAGGTCTTTTTTGCACAGCGTTCTAAACTGCCCAGTTTAAAACACCTCATTTGGACTACAATACTGCTGTGGACTTTTGTAGTCCAAATGAAAACTGCCATCATCGCTGTTGCTCCAACAGCTGCAATTTGCACAGGACCATGAGAGGGAAAGTCCTATTGAATCCACTTGCTCGAGGCATTTGGCAGCCCTGTCCTGTCTGCCACTAATTCTACTAGCAAACAATACAATCTGCTCTTGTAATTTACTGGTGAATCACAGGAGCTTTTTGCTGCAGACAGCTAGATGTTGTGGTCTGCGCAATATACTTCTGCTTAAGGCGTTGGAGTAAAAGTCAGCTGAGAAGCTGGCAAACATATGCTTGTGATTGGATATTGTGGGCCATACATTCAGTGAGCCATTGGTATGTGCTGCATTTGGATTTGGAAAATGAAAGAGCACCGGTCGTGATGTTAAAAACAAGAAAAGTATAGTTGCCTTCTGTATCCATGGATTCTCTATCAATTGGTTCAACGGATCTTTGAAGGTAATCATAAGCCTGTTGTGGTCCTCCATGAACAAGAATTTGATACCCCTGGTCTAGGTCTTCCAGACTGCAGTATGAGAGAATCTGATAGAATTCTACACTGCCATGTAAAATCCAGATTATCTGCTTTAAACTGGATTATATGGCAGTGTAGACTCAGATAATCCAGTTCAAAGTGGTGTAGAAGGCCCTTGGTTCCAGGGACCACTTTAGATAGCAAGAGCCACAGAAGCTCAAGCCCCATTATATACGATGGTGTAGTGAAATGGTTTCCCTTATGTGAAATGACAATAGCAAATTCTGCTTTTAGGATTATTTTTGGGGAAACTGTGGATGGTTGAATCCATGGATATGAAGGGCTGCTTAGCATTATACAGGATCGATTTGCCAGAAAGTCAACAAGACAACCAAACAACATTCCTTCTCTAAAGGGAGAATTCTATCAGATTGTCTCATACTCCAATCTGGAAGACCTAGACCAGGAATGTCAAATTCATTTTTATGGAGGACCACATCAGGCCTATGGTTGCCTTTAAAGTTCTGTTGAATCCATGGATGGATAATCTGTGAATACAGAAAGCCAACTATACTTTTTTTTAACATCGTGGTCGGCACTCTTTTGTTTTGGCCCAATTTGGGCCCCCAAATGTTATTAAACAACAGCTCCCATCATTTTTGATTATCCACCATGTGGACAGGAGATAATAGGGATTGCAACCCAACAGCACTTGTGGCTCTGAGTCCGGGGAAAAGTTAAAGAACATTTAAAAGTCAGATATCATATCCGCAAGTTGTGTATCTAAATTCAAGACCCACTATCCTGGCAATTCAGAATAAAAAGCACCCTCCCAGATGTTACTGTATCACAACTCCCATCAGCTCTTGTCATGATGTCTAATGCTGAGGAAGACATGACCCACTTATGCTGGTCTATGACCAAAATTAAGATTTTGATTTGATTTGGAGTTGTCATCAAGTATCTGGAGGGCCACATACAATGACATAAAGGGCCAGATTTGACGCACAGGTCTTGGGTTTGACACATATGACCAAGAAATATCTACATTTGAAGAAATGAAACCCTGCATATGTTCTATTATTGTTCCTGAGAGGAGGTGTGGCATAATAGTTTGAGTGTTAGATTAGAAATTCACGAGACAGGGAATTATACTGGTTCACCCTGGGAAAGACAGGGTGTAAGCCTCTCAGCCTTAGAGGCAGGCAATGGTAACTTGCCTCTTAGACCCCTTCTTTACTGCCTTATAATCCAGATAATTAAAGCAGGCAATCCACATTACCTGGTTTGAACTGGATTGTATGAGTCTACACTGCCACAGAATCCAGTTCAAAGCAGATAATCTGGATTTTATATAGCAGTGTAGAAGGATCCTTAGTGATCATAGGATATATTTGCAGATTTGATTGCTTTGAATGTGATTTTCCTACATCTTGGTAAGGGGTTGGATTGGGTGGCCCACACGGTCTCTTCCAACTCTTTGATTCTATCATTCTGTGATTATAACCAGTTTGATTGACTCTGTGGTCAATGCCTGTCATAGATGTCATGCTGAATTATTTATCTATTTATTTATTTACAGTATTTATATTCTGCCCTTCTCACCCCGAAGGGGACTCAGGGTGGATCACACTGCACACATATAAGGCAAACATTCAATGCCATAGCATAGAACAGAGACAAACGCAGGCACGGGCTGGCCTCGAACTCATGACCTCTTGGTCAGAGTGATTTGTTGCAGCTGGCTGCTAACCAGCCTGCGCCACAGCCCGGTTCAGAAACCTAGCGATTCCTAGAGAAAGTCTCTCTAGAAATCGCTAGGTCCTTCAGGACGATCCTGGGGAAGTTGAACAAAGAGTCATACTGGAGAAACTAGGTAATCCTAGAGAGTTATTCTCTCAGGTAAGAAATTTGCGATTTTATTACCATATTTCCTTTATTGTAAGACACTATTGATTATAAGATGCAGCCCAATTTGGAGTGGGGGGGGGGTGGCATCTTAGGATTGGTAAAATGCAATATTTGTGTTTGCAGGGATCCTGTGCCCCTGGCCTTAAAGAATGTGGAGGGCTGATTGTACTGGCATTTCAAAATAAATGAATAAATGCTGATGCTCAGTTGCATAGTTGTTTCCGACTCTTCGTGACCTCATGGACCAGTCCAGAGCTTCCTGTCGGCCGTCGTCGCCCCCAGTTCCTTCAAGGTCAAGCCAGTCACCTCAAGGATACCATCCATCCATCTCGCCCTTGGTCAGCCTCTCTTCCTTTTTCCTTCCATTTTCCCCAGCATCGTGATCTTTTCTAAGCTTTCCTGTCTTCTCATGATGTGGGCAAAATACTTCATCTTTGCCTCTAATATCCTTCCCTCCAATGAGCAGCCGGGCATTATTTCCTGGAGGATGGACTGGTGGGATCTTCTTGCGGTCCAATGAATAAATAGAAAAATAAAATCCGAAATTCAAAGTACTGGTCCCTAGCATTTTGGATGAGGCATACTTCACTTGTTGCCACTGTCCAAAGGAGGACATCTCATGGCTAAGCCTAGGCTCAGATTGACCAAACTTTATGCATACTGCATAATGCCTCCCTTCCTGGAAGACTAAGGAGGCTTCCTGGGTGTGGATTTCTCGCAGCCCAACCGGGAAGCACCCATCCGTCGGCAGCACGCAAAACTGCTGCCAGCCAAGCCTCCACCCAGGAATAATAACCACTTGTCGCTGCATTCCTGCATCTTGCTGCCTCCCTCTACTTTCCTCCATCTCTTGACAAACAAGAGGAGCGTGACTCCTTCCTGCTCGTGGCCATCCTTGCCTCAGCACCTTCTTTGCCAATTATTTCCCACTAATTATGTCTCCACCTTGAGACAGAGGCCCTTCTGTAGATATGGGCTAAACTAGGGAGAATGAAAGTCTGGCTGGGCGGTTAGCAACAGTTAGTCAGATTTTTGATATGGCACAGTGTTTCTTTGCGGTGATTTTGGGTAAGACCTGAAACTGAGGTAGGGAGATACTGGGCAGCAGTCAGGTCTGGGAAAAGTTACTTGCTGGATTGCAACTCCCAGAGTCCCCCAGGCAGCATGAACACCTGCACAAAGCAGTGTTTTCCTATGAGATGGAGTACTCAATGGTCTTTCCATACTTTCAATCCTGGCATGCACAGTGTTGTTTTGTGTGCCTTCAGGTTGTTTCTGACCTATGGCGACCCTAACCTAGGGTTTTCTTGGCAAACTTTGTTCAGAAGAGGTTTACCATTGCAACCCTCTGAGACTGAGAGAGTGTGACTTGCTACTCAGTGGGTTTTTATGGCCAAGTGGGGATTCAAATTCCAGTCTCCAGAGTTGTAGACCAAGGACTTCATCAGATGGAGCTGGGAAACATGGGGGAAATCATCTCTTGCATGTAGAATCATCTTCTTTGAGTGGGATTCCATCTTTAAAGAAAAGGGCGAATTTGCTTCCCCCCATCATACAAAGTCGCCTCTTCCCGCCTCACTTAGAGAAGACCCAAGACACCCTTCTTCTGGTAGACACGACTTCTGGGCTCCTTGACTTTCTCCATTACTGTAGAGGAGATACAAGGCACTATTCTTAAGAACGCCGATTCCTCGATGTCATTGAAATGATTCAACAGGGCAAATCTGATAGATGCCATCCCACATGTTTCTAAGTGTTTTTTCCCATTTCCAGGCACATCCGGAACTCAGAAGATGATTTCTCCCTGGCTTTAGTTGCCCATTTCTCCACACTTCTGACTCAGGGCCCTTCCACACAGCCATATAACCCAGAATATTAAGGCAGAAAATCCCGCAATATCTGCTTTGAACTGGGTTATCTGAGTCCACACTGCCATATATTCCAGTTCAAAGCAGATAACATGGGATTTTATTCAGCTGTGTGGAAGGGGCCCCAGTTCACTGACTAAACGCTATAGATGACAGCCGGAAGTCTGTCTGCATCATATGATGGTACTTCATGGTACTTCATCTATGAACTGTTTTAGAAGTGTGTGGAAACTGGAAGGAACTTTCATGTGATAAGGTCCCAATTCTCAAAGGCTATACCATTCTGAGTAATTATGCAAGACAGAAGTCACAAAGCAACTTTTCTCTTTAGCAGTAAAAATGCAACCACCAAAATTAATATTTTTCAGACTTTTCAGATCAGCAACCATCTGTTATGCAAACCTGTGTGGCAGCTGTGAATTTCACCTGCCATACAATTTGAGAGAAGATCAACTGTTCCGAGTCTGGACTGAAACCATTTGGCCTGAGAAATGATTAAAGGATAAGAGAGGTCTGTTATACTTTTGAATTTCAGAAAAGAGCCTGGCTCAGCACTGGCAAAAGATGCTAAACCCTCCCTGTTTCTCTACAGATTTGAAAGTCAGCCTTTTCCTGTGCAGGTCCTCCTCCGAGGCTCGTGTTGGGTGGAAGCACTCTGCTGTAGGCACCTAAACCTGCCCTCAGAGATGCGTCTTACATGCTGTGGTTTCTGTAACTGCCACTCATATCTGGTTCAAGTTTCAACCACATATACACACACCCTGAGAGTGGATGGGAGTGTGACAGAGAGCAGAAGCTTGCCTGGAAATCACCACCCTCTGAACAGGAAGCGCTTGTCTTCTTGCTAATCCCAGATAGTGACTGTGTGTGGGCTGCCTGCTTTGCTTACAAAGTGAGGTGCTCAAAGGCAGTCTTTAGTTTAGCATTCCCTCAAGGTTTTGGATCAGAGCTTTCCGAACATTTAATATTGGTGACATTTAATATTTGGACCAGAGTTTTCCAAACATTTAGTATTTTTCGACCTGCAACATTCCGCAACACAGTAATTCAACATGTCTCATGAAAATGTCTCTTATAGTTTTATATATATATATATATAATATTTGGGAGCCCCTGGTGGCATAGTGTGTTAAAGCGCTGAGCTGCTGAACTTGCGGACCAAAAGGTCCCAGGTTCAAATCCCGGGAGCGGAATGAGCGCCCGCTGTTAGCCTAGCAGTTCGAAAACATGCAAATATGAGCTCAATAGGTACCGCTCCGGTGGGAAGGTAATGGCGCTCCATGCAGTCATGCCGGCTACATGACCTTGGAGGTGTTTATGGACAACGCTGGCTCTTCGGCTTAGAAATGGAGATGAGCACCAACCCCCAGAGTCGGTCACAACTGGCCTTAACGTCAGGGGAAACCTTTACCTTATATATATCATTTATTGCTTATTCCACATAGGGTTCTCATTATGTTTGCATGACACAAATTTGGAAAGTGCCTTTAGATCCTTGATCTGTAAAAAAAAAAGTCCTTGCTTGGGCATCTCAAGACACAGGGCATGGAGAGAGGAAACCATTGCGACATGAGTCATTTTTTGTCTTTCTGTTCCATATCCATGGGTTCTGGTCAGATTGGCCACTCATCCTCTGTCACAAAACACAGTCTGCGATTTGAAGGGTTGCCAAAGAACTACTTTTATTGTAAGCAGGTACTCTATTCGAAGGGCAGTCAAGTCCAAAGATGTGGATGGGCAACTTTGTACTCAACCATCAATGACAACTACACAACAAACTAGGCACAGTTCCATCTTGTTTAGACCCAAAAGTAATGAAAAGTCCACCTTCCATCCCATCTTCTACTGCCTTCGAGGGAGAGAGGAAGCAGTCTCTTATGAGTTTAATCCTTTCCCACATTACCATCTCCCTTTCTTTTTGTGTCATGTCTTTACGCCTGAGGGAAAGGACCTGTTTCATTGTGCTTTTGCTTGTAAAGCATAATATACGGTGACGTTGCTATATCAATAAATGATTACGTTGTCATGCTTCACATACTTTTAATTCTTGAGAGGGCACATGGAAATATATCTGCACATGACATATGTTCTAAGATTGCTATAGGTTTTGAAGGCCTGCTTGCTCAAACTATCCGTGGAGAATAGCTGCTGCTTGAGGATGAGCATCTTTTTCACCACCATCAGTAGTAAATTGATAAGATTTGTGGTTGGGCTCTATTATTTCAAACCACCTAGAACATATGACTGTTTCCTCTTTCCTTGTAGATTGTACAGTATAGATCAGTGGTTCTCAATCTTCCTAATGCCGTGACCCCTTAATACAGTTCCTCATGTTGTGGTGACCCCCAACCATAACATTATTTTTGTTGCTACTTCATAACTGTAATTTTGCTACTGTTATGAATCATAATGTAAATATCTGATATACAGGATGTATTTTCATTCACTGGACCAAATTTGGCATAAAGACCCGATATGCCTAAATTTGAATATTGGTGGGGTTGGGAGGGGGGTTGATTTTGTCATTTGGGAGTTATAGTTGCTGGGATTTATAGTTAACCTACAATCAAAAAGCATTCTGAACTCCACCAACAATGGAACTGAACTAAAGTTGGCACACAGAACTCCCATGACCAAGAGAAAATACTGGGAGGGTTTGGTAGGCACTGACCTCGCCTTTTGGAATTGTAGTTCGCCTACATCCAGAGAGCACTGTGGATTCCAAACAATGATGGATCTGGACAAAACTTGGCACGAATAAACAATATGTCCAAATTTGAACACTGGTGGAGTTTGGGGAAAATAGACTCTGACATCTGGGAGTTGTAGTTCCTGGGATTTATAGTTCTCGTACAATCAAAGAGCCCCTTGAACCCTACCAATGATAGAATTGGGCCAAACTTCCCACACAGAACCAACAGAAAATACTGTAGGGATTTGGGTTCCTAAGACCATCAGAAATATGTGTTTTCTGATGGTCCTTGGCAACTCCTCTGAACCCCCCCTTGCCACCCCCAAGGGGTCCCGACCACCAGGTTGAGAAACACTGGTATAGATGCTAAGCTGATCAGGGTGATTTTCCCTACTGGAATGTTGAAATGTTTCTGGGTTCAAACTTGATGGCTTTGTATTGAGAAGCTATTCATTTTACTTTTTCAAACAAAACTTGGGTTAGCAGGACCATTTGCAATCTGTTATGAGATTACAACTCCCATTGCTTCCAATCACTTGCTGCATTAGCTGGAGGTGATGGGATTCAACCATGTCTGGAGGGTCAGAGATTCTCCACCCTTGAGAAACTGGTTTGTAATTTCATCTCTAGTTGGCGAACATTGGGCCTCTAGCAAAGTTTATATTGGAAGCACCTGACCTTTAGTGGAAAAAAATGCTTTTGCCAACACAGCAACGAAATAGAAACTGCTCTAGTATCTCCTTCTGCATCACGGTTTGATAAGGAAAGAAAAGTAGTAGGAAGAGGCACAATCATTTATTCTAAGATCAGCTTGGGCCAAGAGCTGACTTAAAAGGAAACTACTTTACAAAGTTAATCTTCCCTCCCTGCAGCTGGAGTGAGCCTTTGTGCAAGATAAGGTACATGGAGGGGCTTCCTGTTTTCATGCCAGCTCGTACTCTTATGACAATTATACAAAGAGCACAATAAAGCATGTGCAGAATGCCCTCAACTTGTGTGCTTTCAAATAATTTCCAATTTATGGTCACCTTATCAGTTTTCCAGAGTCAGACATGACTGGACTTAACATCAGGGGAAACCTTTACCTTTACCTATCAGTTTTCTTGGAAAGATTTGTTTAGAGGGCCTTTTTCTTCCTATGTGACTTGCCCAAAGTCACCAAGTGACTGTGCATGGCTGTCTTGGGTAGGGATGACGGGAATAGTAGTCATATACATCTTGATGCAGTTAAACATTAAGAAAACCAATATTATGGCAACCAGACTGATTGATAACTGGCAAATAGGAGGAGAAAATGTGGAGGCAGTGACCGACTTTGTATTTCTAGCCACGAAGACTACTGCAGACGCAGACTGCAGCCATGAAATCAGAAGACGTTTACTTCTTGGGAGGAGAGCAATGGCCAACCTCAATTAAATAGTGAAGAGTAGAGACATCACACTGGCAACGAAGGTCCGCGTAGTTAAAGCAATGGTACTGTCTTGACTAACCTATGGATGTGAGAGCTGGACCATAAGGAAGGCTGAGCGAAGGGAGAGAGACACTTTTGAATTGTGGTGTTGGAGGAAAATTCTGAGAGTGCCTTGAACCGCAAGAAGAGCCAACCAGTCCATACTCCAGGAAATAAAGCTCAATTGCTCACTGGAGGGAAGGATAATAGAGGCAAAGATGAAGTACTTTGGCCACATCATGAGAAGACAGGAAAGCTTAGAGAACATAATGATGCTGGGGAAAATAGAAGGAAAAGGGAAGAAGGGCCAGCCAAGGGCAAGATGGATGGATGGTATCCTTGAAGTGACTCGCTTGACCTTGAAGGAGCTGGGAGTGGCCACCACTGACAAGGATCTCTGACATGGTCCATGAGGTCAAGAAGAGTCCAAAAGGACTGAAGGAATAAACAACAAATATCTGAAGGATACCAGATGGAGGAAGAACAAAGATACATCCACACTAAAGAATTGATGCAGTTTGGCAATACTCTAACTGCCATTCCTAAATGCTATGGAATCCTGGAACTTGTAGTTTGGTGTGGCATGAGCACTCTTTGACAGAGAAGGCTAAAGATCTTGTATAATTACAACTCCCATGGTTCCATGACAATTAAAGCAGTATCAAGCTGCATTAACTGTACAATGTAGATGCACTCTTGAGCTAGCTTTCTAGGTAACCAGCTTTAATTCCCAAGTGCACTTTCTAAGCACTCTCATTCTCTGGTGTTCCAATATTCCCACTCTAGATGTACTTGGAGAACAATTCCCATCAGCTTCAATTAGCATGCTTTATGGTCAGAGACAAGGGGAATTATAGTTCAGCAACATCTGGAGGGCCACGGGTTTCCTTCGTGTAATATGTAAAGCAAGTAAAGCACTCATTTGTGAGTTGAACCAACTGTCTATACAAGAGTGAGCAGCTGGTCAGCAACAATAAAAAAGATGATAAATGAATCAGTGCAACTAATCCTGGGAGGGGTGCAGCCGCCTGAGAGGACGGCAGATTTGGAAAGCCCTTATATAACAGTTCTAAGGGGAGATTTAAACCCGTTGCCCTCAATTCTCTTACATAAAAGCAGGCATTAGTGCCCAGGCACGCTCCCAGAAAGCAGAGCAACTGCTTGTCCTCCGTAACCTCCATCTGGCAAAGCCGATGGCAGTCACACAAGGCGACTGCCAGGCCAGGCCAACCCCTGGAACAACTTCTCCTCCTACCTTGAAGCTAATTTTTATTTTTCCGATGCACCTGTTCACCCAATTACAAGTGACATTTGCTGGGAAGGAGAACTGCCAATAGTGGGTCACGACATTTCTTTGAGGCAGATCTCAGCAACCCTACGAACGTGCAAAGAAACAAAAAGTGCACAAACTTAGACTCGGCTCTCAATATCCTTTGTAACCTTCCCCTCCCACTGCACCAGGATGCTGTGGATGGGGAGAAAACAACACAGGTAAGACACTATGATTTCTAGGCAACAGCTGAACTCCATTACCTCTCCATTTAAAAGTCAAGGACTACTTCTACATCGTGACAACTGCTCTCGGCTATGGTTAATGACAAACTTCAAACCAGTTCCCAACCAGCTTTGCTGCTGTGGCTCCAGCTGAGTGTAGGGCAAGGTGACAAGTAGGACGGGAGGAACTGCATTGGTGGAATAATTTAAATATCCTCTCCACCGAGGATGCCAAGAAATGAATGCATCAGGCTAAGGCGTTACCTTCGGCACAGTGTTAGAATGATCCTCAGGTGAGGAAAGACAAACAAAAGTTATATTCCTGCAGTCTGAAAACTCCTCCATGGGTGAATCGACATTGTAGAATCAATATTGTAGAATCAATGCAGTTTGGCACAACTGCTGTGGCTCATTACTATGGATTCCTGGAAGTTGTAGTTTTACAGGGTCTTTAAAGCTTTCTTTCCCAGAAAATTGGGGCCTCGCCAAACTACAAATTTCAGGAATCTATAGCACTGAGCCGTATAAATTTAAGTGGTGTCAACTATGTCAATTCTGCACTGTAGATGCACCCCATGTTTTCAAAATGCAGAATTTAGCAATTCAAGGACAAAGAATTAAGAGTAAAATAGAGGGTCCTCTAATTAAAAATATTGTTGGGGAAAATAATAAAACAGAGTCCCCAAACCTTTGATTTTCCTGCAAAGTACTGTGAGGGCAAAGGGAAATGTTTAGAAGTGGCAGTAAACAAACCTTTCCTTTGCTTAGCAATATTCCCATGTAAATGCCCTCAAGCCATTTTAACGTTCCAGGTTCCAAAATAGCGTGGAAGTTGCTTTTTTTTAAAGCACAACTCCCAAGACCTTCCTGCCAAAACTCACAGTAATTCCATCTTTAAAAAAAGAAATGCCCTTGATAAAGGGAAGCATTTAATGCCAAGGGAAAACTGGCAGGCACAGGAATTCTTTCCTAGCAGTCTTTGCGGTTCTTGCGATCTCAGCAAATAACGTCTCAGAAAGTGAATCTGTACCTAGTTGTTGTTGTGTGCCTCAGAGTTGTTTCTGACTTATGGTGATCCTAAGGCAACCCCATCATGGGATTTTCGGAGGCTATGAATGTGGCATAGCTACATATCTTCCAAATGTAAAATGGAAGAAAAATGCTGGTGATATGAACTTCTCTGCATCTGACAGCAAAACAACTGTTCCTGCCTCTATGATATCTGGAGTGGTTCATGTAATGCTAAATCTACATATATCTTAATTATATAAATACAGCTCAAGGTGCCAGATGACATTTCGGCTACATGATTTGCCAATACCACCCTAACAAGGTTACATTCTTTTTAGTCTCAAGGCTGAACCATTGCCGTATCTCCTGCAACACAATAGACAGTTGCCAAAACATGCTGATTTGTATCTAGTTGATGGGGGTTAAAAGCATTAGGAAACTATTGTCGTCAGGAAAAAAACAGTCTGCAGGCACCACCCTCTTTATGCCTGAGGCTAGAAAACAGGGTCCACTTGGAACAACCTGATGGCAAGCAAAGCACAACATTTGCATGCTCAGAGTCAAATCTCAGTACAAAAAACGTGAGGGCTCAGCAATGCCCATAGAGCATATTTTAAAATAAGTGTTGCTGTGATAAAGTGGTTTGAGCATTGGACAATGGCTCTGGGCAAGTCACACACTCTTAGACTCAGAAAACACAATAAGGTCGCCATAGTCAGAAATGATTTGAAAGCACACAACTTGCATGTATTTTCATTCTATGGAACAGTGATCTCGGTTTCTTTTGAATCAGGCACATAAATCGCATTTTATTCAGAGGTATCCTTGGTCATTAGGTAAAGGTTTTTCCCAACATTAAGTCTAGTTGTGTCTGATTCTGGGGGTTGGTGCTCATCTCAATTTCTACGCCGAAGAGCAGGCGTTGTCCGTAGACACCTCCAAGGTCATGTGGCCGGCATGACTGCATAGAGGGCCGTTACCTTTCTGACAGAGCGGTACCTATTGATCTACCCACATTTGCATGTTTTCGAACTGCTACGTTGGCAGAAGCTGGGGCTAACAGTGGGTGCTCACTCCACTCCCTGGATTCGAACCTGCAACCTTTCGGTCCGCAAGTTCAGCAGCTCAGTGCTTTAACACACTGTGCCACTGGGGACTCCTTTGTTATTATAGACACTCAAAATTCCTTTTGAAGACGTATCTTACATGAACCATGGATAGTGGGAATATGGCTTTACTAGCCCCATTGGTAGATGGGGAAATGGACAGAACAATGACCATGTTAGCTGAGGAAGTTGGGAGATCAACATATCTGGAGTGTTTCTAGGTCTCCTAAAGTTTGGAAACATATCTTTGGACCGCAATTCCCAGAATCCAAAGCCAACACAGCCCATATCCATCCAAGGAAATGTCATCCAAAGAAACCCTAATATTTCAAAGCTCTGGTGGGTCTTCCCCTTATTCCTGACCAGCCATAATTCACGGTGGTTTTTCTGGAGTTCTTTGGGAATAGCATTCAAACAAAAGAATGTGACCTCTGAACTGCCTTGAGCTCCAGCATATCTTTGTTTGGAAATCAGGCATTGTCTGCTTCTCTAGTGAAAAACAACATTTTCCAACCACTGCACAAGGAATGCAGTCTTTTCATGTCTCTCGTCTTATCATCTGGCTCATTCCTAATCATAATGGGGGCCTATCTCCCACCCTGCTCAGTAGAAAACAAAAGTTACAAAACTGCCTTGCCCAATGTTGCAATACGGAGTATTTAATAATTTAAGGTTTGTTTTCTACAAAAAAAAAACAAGAGCTCATAAAAGAGCCCACTGTGACAACTTTTAAAAAAGATATAAAGTTTGTGGTTGAAGTGAGGTGACTTTTTCAAGGATCCAAATCCCTGAGTCTGAATGAGGCATGTCCAATGTTGGTCCACATACTGCCTGGAGTGGTAAGAAACCGGCATCCAGGTGCAAAGTGTTCAAATTGCCAGTTTCCCTCCTCAGCGCTTCCTCTTGCTGTTGCGAAGGACCTTCTTGCGCTTGAGGATCATTTCGTAGAGTTTCTCCAGGGCTGGCTGAAGTCCCAGGCCGCTGACAGCGCTGCAACCCTGGATGTGGCTCAAAGTCGAGGCGCAAAGTTCATGTAAGCCAAGCAGTTTCTCTACCTCGGTCACCGAGAGCGCCTGGGCAACGTCTTGCTTGTTGGCCAGCACCAACACGGGGACCCCTTGGTTGTCCGAGGAGCGGGCAATCCGGTGCAGCTCCACCCGGGCCTCCTCCAGGCGCTCCGCCTCGGCCGAGTCCACTACAAAAACCACCCCATCGGTGTGCCGCATGTAGGATTTCCAGAGCGGGCGCAGCTTCTCCTGGCCTCCCACGTCCCAGACTTGGAAAGTGATGGCACGAGATCCACCCAGCGGCACCCGGATCTTCTCCATGTTGAAGCCTTTGGTTGGCGCACTCTTGACAAACTCCTGGAATTTCAGGCGATACAGCAGGGATGTCTTTCCGGCCGCGTCCAGTCCTACCACCACCACGTGCAGAGCCTGGAGATGGGGCCGGAAGGGGGGCACTGGGGCCAGCTGGTTCCCCATAGTCCAAGAATCTGCGTTGAATCTCGAGGAGCGATGGAGGCTGGATTAGCACTGCTTGCAGCCGTTGCAACACTATGGCAAGACACAAAGATACACTTAAGACCTATGCAAATATTTTGTCATAGGTAACTCAATGTGCCTAACTGTCCAACACAGTGGTCCCCATATTTTTAAACTAAGCAAAGGCCAGTTCACAGTCCCACAGACTGTTGGGGGGCGGGGCAGACTATAACTTGAAAAAAACATGAACGAATCCCTATGCACACTGCACATGAAAAAACAATACAATATTTAAAATGAACAATTTTAGCCAACATAAACTTACCAGTACTTCAATGGGAAATGTGAGGGCCCTTCCACACAGCCATATAATCCAGAATATCAAGGCAGATAAAGCACATTAAACTGTTTTGAACTTATAATCTGAGTCCACATTGTCATATAATCCAGTTCAAAGAAGATAATGTGGATTTTATACAGCTGTGGAAGGGGCCCAAGCCTACTTTTGGCTGATGAGATAGGCAAGTTAATTAGGATTGTTGTTGTGTGCCTTCAAGTAGTTTCAGACTGAGG
This sequence comes from Anolis carolinensis, assembly GCF_035594765.1. NCBI lineage: Eukaryota > Metazoa > Chordata > Lepidosauria > Squamata > Anolidae > Anolis > Anolis carolinensis. The sequence goes on from NC_085846.1 coordinate 39,388,178, forward strand.
CCCCTTCCACACAGCTGAATAAAATCCTACATTATCTGCTTTGAGCTGGAACATACTGCCATATGTTCCAGCTCAACATATGGACTCGAATAACCAATTCAAAGCAGATATTGTGAGATTTTCTGCATTGATATTCTGGATTATATGGCTGTGTTGAAGGGCCCTTAGGGTGCAGGTTGGGTAAATGACCTTGGAAGGTTGTATCCGGCCTGCAGGCCTTAGGCCCTTTCTACACTACAGCATAAAATACAGATTACCTGCTTTGAACTGGATTATATGGCAGTGTAGACTCAGAAAATCCAGTTCAAAGCAGATCATGTGACCTCTCAAAATGCCCAATTAAAAACGTATTGTCGTGGGTACAAAAGAGTATCCATGAGAACAGAGAAACAGCAGAAATAGGAAAAAATAGTGAAATCTCATAGAGATCCACGAGATTCCATGCATTTGGCCTTATTTCACATCTCACTTAACTGAACCCTTTCGTTTCCATTTTTAAATACTTCAAGGCCATTCTGTCCTATTTTTAAATATACTGTATTTCCTCAAGCCTAAAGTCCCTTCTACACTACCATTTAATCCGAATTATCAAATCAGACAATCCACATTATCTGCTTTGAACTGGATTATATGAGTCTATACTGCCATATAACCCAGTTCAAAGCAGATCATCTGGATATTATGCGGCAGTGCAGAAAGGGACTAAGATGTACCTTTCATCTCACATAAATATTTCTAAAAATGGGCTGCATTCTAGAATTAGTGGTGCTTTTATTAATTTTATATGTTGCTTTTTATCTTTTGTGTTTTGAGTGACATTGTCGTATTGCATTGTACATGTTATGGCACTATTATGTGTCATTGTGAAAGCCGCTCGGAGTCCCTATGGGCGATGGAGGCGGCATATAAATAAAGGCTTATTAAAATGACTGCGTCTTCCAACTGAAGAAATACGGTAATTCGCAGACTGAAAAAGGCACCTTGGAAAAACCCTTAAGCAAAGCAATCAAAATATTTCTGGCGGATGCACAAAGTAGCAGGCTGATGCCAAAAGCCACATAAGGAGAATCATTGCATTCTCAAAGAAAATTATTTCTTTTTCAACTTAAAACTAACAAAAGGTTTTGCTCACTTTTGCCTAGTTTTTAGGGAGTCCTGCACAGACTCATTTGGGTGCAATTCCACAAAACAGACACTACTATATAGGCAAGATCCAATTCCTAGGAGCAGGAGAGGTGTTCACTTAGGAGGATATTCGCACAGGATCAGTACTCAGCATTTTTGACTTAGGGAAAATCAATCAATTGCAGGTTTTTAAAGTAAACAAATCAACAAAAAGGATCTTATATAATAGCTTCCTTTTCCAACCCAGTCTAGATCGGGAAAATAAAGATTATATTAGGCTGCAAACTAATGCAGTAAGTGCCAGCAAACTCAATAGTAGATATAATAATACATAGTACAATATTTCTTCAATTCTCTAATAAATGTAAATGTTGTTACCCAGATAAACACATATATTATTAAAACACCCAGATAAATATATTAAAATACACAGATAAATACAGATACAGTATCACTAAAATATTCAAGTAAAAACATATATTATTAAAATACATATATTATTAAAATACATAATATAAAGATTAAAACACAATACTAATAGGATGTTAGTATAAAATGCATAGTTAAAAATGGAGATTGTTTAGGACTCAGGGCAAAACCCTATTTCCTGGGTTGTTTCTCCCAAGGTTATGTGACTGTCATATAGAATCCAGATTTGAACTAGATTCCATGGCAGTGTAGACTCATACAATTTAGTTCAAAGCAGATAATGTGGATCATCTGCTTTGATAATCCGGATTATATGGGAGTATAAAAGCCAAAACTGTAATAAATTGCCCCTTGATCCAAATGGGAGGCTGCAGAATACCTTCCCAATGCAATGAAGGACAATATACTCTTGCAAAAGTGCTGTGCTTGTTTCTTTCCCTTCCACTTACTTTGCAGAAAAATTCTCCCTGGAAACACTACTCTTCGGGGTAGTTATACATTCTCCATAATGATGTGTGTGTGTTGGAAAATCACTCTGCATATGCTCTAAGACTTGTTTTACTACACTCATATAGAAGCTATAAGGGAGATCTACATGCCTAGAACAAATTCAGTACCAATGAAAGACCATTATCAGATATTCTTACCTCCATTGAGCTGCCAAGCCACAAAAGTCGATAGTCTGCAGTCAGCAATTTTTTCACCCGTTCCATCCAACCGCCTACCACTCACTGAATGGAAGCGAGCAGGCGGCGGCAAGCGGAGAGGCCAAATTGGGGGCGTGGCTACTGCCGCAGCCAATCAGGACGCTTCTGGAGCAGAGTAGGCTGCAATGAGGCGGGGCGTCGGAGAAGGGGCGGGGCGTTGAAGGAGGAAGGCGGAGTCTCTGGCTCAGCGGCTGCTCTGGGAGGGAAGAGTTGCTCAAAACCTGCCCGCGGGAGCTTCTATGTCTCAGGGTCCTAAACACGCTCGGATTACAGATGATTCTGGCTGGTCAAGGGTGTATGCATGCACAGGTTAATAATAATAGTAATAATAATAATAGTAGTAGTAGTAATAATAATGCATGCACAAGTGCCTTCGAGTTGACTTATGGGTTATTAAGCAAGGAAAACTCAGGGTCCTTCCACACAGCCATATAACCCAGAATATCAAAGCAGAAAATCCCACAATATCTGCTTTGAACTGGGTTATCTGAGTCCACACTGCTATATATTCCGGTTCAAAGCAGATAATGTGGGATTTTATTCAGCTTTATGGAAGAGGCCTCATGCCCTTTCTACACTGCCATATAATCCATATTATCAAAGCAGAAAATCCACATTATTTGCTTTGAACTGGATTATCTGAGTCTACACTGCCATATAATCCAGTTCAAAACTGATAATCTGGATAATCTGTCAGTTCCTCTGAAATATAGCCGACAGCACCTGGTATTTGTTACTGGTCTCCCATCCAAGGACTAACCAGGACTAGCCCTGCTTAGCTTCCTAAATTAGGTGGGATCTTACCAGTATTTCTTAGGCCCCTTCTACACTGACATATAAAATCCAGATTATCTGCTTTGAACTGGATTATATGGCAGTGTACACCCATATACAGTAGAGTCTCACTTATCCAACATAAACAGGCCGGCAGAACGTTGGATAAGCAAATATGTTGGATAATAAGGAGAGATTAAGGAAAAGCCTATTACACATCAAATTAGGTTATGATTTTACAAATTGAGCACCAAAACATCATGTTATACAACAAATTTGACAGAAAAAGTAGTTCAATATGCAGTAATGCTATGCAGTAATTACTGTATTTACGAATTTAGCACAAAATATCATGATGTATTGAAAACATTGACTACAAAAATGTGTTGGATAATCCAGAACGTTGGATGAGCGAGTGTTGGATAGGTGAGACTCTACTGTAATTCAGTTCAAAGCAGATAATGTGGATCATTATCTGCTTTGATCATCTGGATTATATGGCAGTGTCGAGGGGGGCATAGTTTTGACCCTGTTCTTGATTTTATTGAATCCCAATTCAATCTGCTATCCCTCCAGGTGTAGTATTCCCTACAAATTTGATGAATATGCCTTCTGATCCTATAACCAAACTTGCTGTCAGATGCCAGAGCTCCAGATGAAGAACATAGGCCGCCATGTACTATTTTGGCATCCCATGAGTCTTTTAGCCTCAGAGCACGTGAAGAGTTCCTCTAAGGGCCCTTTCAGACAGGCCCTATATCCCAGGATCTGATCCCAGATTTTATGCTTTAAACTGGATTATATGAGTCCACACTGCCAGATAATCTGGGATAAACATAAAACCTGGGATTGGATCCTGGGATATAGGGCCTGTCTGGAAGGGCCTGAATGCTGGATACACATTGACATATAATCTAGGTTTTGAATCTACATTGCCTGCTTTGAACAGGATTATATAGCAGTGTAGATCCAGCCTTATATAATCCAGTTCAAAGCAGATAATCTGGATTCAGAAACTGTATTATATGGCAATGTAGACCCAGCCTAAAAGGTCCCTTGCTTGGGATGTTTGGATTTTCCTTTGGCGAAGTAAGCCCTCCTAAAATGCATCTCCACTGTAGAATTAATGCAGTTTAGTGCCAGTTTTACTCTTATGGCTCAAGGATATATGGATTGCTGGAGTTTGAGGTGTCTTCCACACAGCTGAATAAAATCCCACATCTGCTTTGAACTGGAATATACTTCAGTATGGACTCAAGATAACCCAGTTCAAAGCAGATATTGTGGGATTTTTTTTAATATTCTGGGTTATATGGCTGTGTGGAAGGGCCCTTAGTTTTACAAGGCCTTAAGTCTTCTCTGACAAACAATACCTCACCAAACTACAACTCCCAGGATTCCGTAGCCTTGAGCCATGGTGGTTAAAATGGTCCCAAACTCCATTAATTCTACAGTATAGATGCACCCTTTGAAAAATTGGCTGCAGCAATCCTGGCTGAGAGCCCTCCCACACAGACCTATATCCCAGAATATCGAGGCAGAAAATCCCACAATATCTGCTTTGAACTGGGTTATCTGAGTACACACTGCCATATATTTATTTATTTATTCACAGTATTTATATTCCCGGTTCAATGCAGATAATGTGGGATTTTATTCAGTTGTGTGGAAGGGGCCGGAGAGATTCACTCTGGGTCAGGCCTTTGCTGAACCTTGGGTTTCTCCTGTTCATTTCTTGCTGACTCTCTAAGTAAAGGCGGCAACACTTATCTGGTCTCTGCAGTCCCTGGCACACCCTTGATACACATTTCGTGGAATTTCTTGAATCGTGGCCCACATGCTCCTTCGCCCCGGTCAGGATCATGGCCCCAAACCTGGCTTTGGGACTAGTGCTCCGTTAAGACATACATAAGGAAATTATCATCTGTTCTCTGAGCATGTACAGAGTGCCATGCCACAACAATTAACATCCCTTTCCCAGGAAAAAGAATATCTGATCACAATGGTTTTGATTGGTATGTTTTGATCACCTAGTGCTGTCCATGGCTGGATCTGCATTACCCTATATCCCAGGATCTGATCCCAGATTATCTGCTTTGAACTGGATTATATGAGTCTACACTACTAGATAGAATCTGATTCTGGTATATAGGGCAGTGTAGATCCGGCCCATGATCTGATCCCAGGTTTTCTGCCAGATGACAGCACCCACCTTGTCCATCTTCTATAAAGAACTAAAAACGTGGATGTTCTGCTGTGCATTTGACTAGACAATCCCCTAAATAACCTGGCTCCAGTTATGATATTAAATCTCGTCCTTGCACTTTACTGTTGTCCTCTACCCAAATATATTATTCCCCATCTTACATTGCTTACCCCTACTCATCGGACTTATGTACTTTACCCATTAGCTGCAATAAATCACTACTGACTGAGAAGTCATGAATTCAAACCAGCCCAGGTCAGATTGAGTGTCCGACCAATAAATAAATAGCCTAGCTCGTTGTTGACCTAAGCAACCCGAAAGATAGTTGCATCTATCAAGTAGGAAATTTAGGTACTGCTTATGCGGGGAGGCTAATTTAACTAATTTAGGACACCATAAAGATCATCCACCAGCGTGCGGAAGAATAAGGAAGTATTCCATCAAGGACTCGGTGTCACAGTGGATGATGAAGCAGCAGCTCCCCCTGTGGCCGGAATCGAGAATACCCTCATGAAGCCTGAAGTTGGAAAATGTTAAATTGCCTCTGTGACTTTGTCTCTATGTCGTATGTCTAATGGCACAGAATGTTTGCCATGTATATGTACATTGTGATCCACCCTGAGTCCCCTTTGGGGTGAGAGAGTGGAATATAAATACTGCAAATAAATAAATAAATAAACATTTTTGAAAGTGAGTTGCACCAGCCCACCCATCCATGCCTAGAAATGGACTGTATTTCAGGCTCATTGGCTGTTGATTTGAGCTTGTTTTTATTTAGTCACAACTGCTATGTCGTTATAATTGTTGATGTTTATTCTTTTTTATGATATTGTGCATGTATTTTAATGTGTTTTATATTTTACGATGTTGACCGGACTCGTCCCCATGTAAGCCGCTCTGAGTCCCCTTAGGGAGATGGAGGGAGATGTTGTCATTATTATTATTATTATTATTATTATTATTATTATTACAGTAGAGTCTCACTTATCCAAGCCTTGCTTATCCAAGCTTCTGGATTATCCAATGCATTTTTGTAGTCAATGTTTTCAATATATCGTGATATTTTGGTGCTAAATTCATAAATACAGTAATTACAACAAAACATTACTGCGTATTGAACTACTTTTTCTGGCAAATTTGTTGTATAACATTTTTTGCTGCTTAATTTGTAAAATCATAACCTAATTTGATGTTTAATAGGCTTTTCCTTAATCCCTCCTTATTATCCAAGATATTTGCTTATCCAAGCTTCTGCCGGCCCAATTAGCTTGGGTAAGTGAGACTCTACTGTATTACTACTACTACTACTACTACTATTGCTATTATCTGCCAGGAGGGCTTGGGTTGTGTTTTCTTGCATGGCAAAACGGGGTTGGACTGGATGGCCTTTAGGTTTCCCTTCTAACTCTAGATATTTTGATGAAATAGATCAGAGATAAAGAAATGTTTTCTGAAGGGGCTCCATGAACTAAAAAGTTTGGAAACTCCTGCTCTGGGGAGTACACAATATTTCAGTGCAGGAAAACCACGTGGTTGGTGCTGCCCCCTGGTGGCCATCCGCAGGAAGGCGCAGGGGGATCCGGCGGCGTCCTTGCTGGTTGCCGGGCATCGCGGCATTGTGAGTCTCGGCGGGGGCCAGCGACGGCGAAGCCGGGAAAGGAGAGGGGTGGCCGGGCAGGCGGGCGGCGCCATGGCCGGCGCTTACCACTGGGAAGCCCGCCGGAGGCAAATGGCGATGGACCGCCGGCTGCAGAAGATGCAGGTGGCTTTGCGGAGGGCTGAGCGGGGAGAGGGGAACTCAATAGAACGGGAGCAAGAGGCTATAAATCATAGGGCACTCCAAAGGGTAAAGGGGGTGGTGGCGGGGCTAAGAGAGCCAGTGTGGGGTAATGGTTAGAGCGCTGGACTATGGCTCTGGAGCCCTGGGTTCGAATCCCCGCTAAGCCTCTGAACTAGCACTGGATGTTCAAATCTATATACAGTAGAGCAGGGGTCCCCAAACTTTTTAAACAGGGGGCCAGTTCACAATCCTTCGGACCGTTGGAGGGCCGGACTATGGTTGGCCACCGAGCAATAATAAATAAATAAATAAATAAATAAATAAATAAATAAATAAATAAATCATAATAACAACAACAACAATAAAAAGAGGGTTGGCAGAGACCCTTTGGGCCATTGAGTCCAACCCCCTTCTGCCTCTGTGCACCAAAAGCACAAGCACAGCACCTCTGACAGATGGCCACCCAGCCTCAATGTTAATAATAATAATAATAATAATAATAATAATAATACAGGGTTTTGGAACACAATACTCCTGACCTCACAATCGTGTTAAAAAACAAAGTATAGATTGTCGATGTTGCAATCCCAGGTGACAGCAGGATTGAGGAGAAACAACTGGACAAGCTGACACGATATGAGGATTTAAAGATCGAATTACAAAGCCTCTGGCACAAGCCAGTCAAGGTGGTCCCAGTGGTGATCGGCACACTGGGTGCAGTGCCTAAAGGCCTTGGCCTGCACTTAAACACAATCGGCGTTGACAAAATTACGTGTGATCCAATTCAACAGCCAGCAGAGTGTCTGCTGTGGACTCATCTTGTGTTTCTAATAATAATAATAATAATAATAATAATAATGGGAGAAGAGACCTCTTGGGTCATTTAGCCCAACCCCCTTCTGCCCTTGTGCCGTGGGGGCCGGATAAATGGCTTCGATGGGCCACATCCGGCCCCCGGGCCTTAGTTTGGGGACCCCTACAGTAGAGTCTCACTTATCCAAGCTAAACGGGCCGGCAGAAGCTTGGATAAGCGAATATCTTGGATAATAAGGAGGGATTAAAGGAAAGCCTATTAAACATCAAATTAGGTTATGATTTTACAAGTTAAGCACCAAAACATCATGTTTTACAACAAATTTGACAGAAAAAGTAGTTCAATATGCAGTAATGTTATGTTGTAATTACTGTATTTACGAATTTAGCACCAAAATACCACGATATTTTGAAAACATTGACTACAAAAATGGCTTGGATTATCCAGAGGCTTGGATAAGTGAGGCTTGGATTAGTGAGACTCTACTGTATATAAAAGGGTAATGAAATTTCGGCCTAGGACAAAACAACAAAACTACACATCCCAGAAACACTAAACTTGGCAGCACAACCCCTCATCCATGCCTCTATGTTCATACAACAAAAACAAAACAAAAATAAAGTCCTAATTAGAGGGAGAGGAAGAATTGTTTTTATCCAGTTGCTGCCAGTTAGAAGGCTAAGCTCCACCCACTTGGTCTCCTAGCAACCCACTCAGCCCAGGGGACAGGCAGAGTTAGGCCTCACTTAGGCCTCTTCCACACTGCCTATAAAATACAGATTATCTGATTTTAACTGGATTATATGACAGTGTAGACTCAAGGCCCTTCCACACAACTATATAACCCATTTATAATGGACTTAATGTAAGGTAAAACCTTTACCCTTTACCTTAACTACCACCAATTCCTCAATACTTTATTTCCCATACTACCGCAGCAACGTGTGGCCGGGCACAGCTAGTGTGTTTATAAACATAATTTTAAAAAAATAATAATTTATAAACATTTCTGAAATCCAGAAACGCAGCACACCTTTCTGATCTTTAGGCCTCTTCTACACTGTTTTATAATTCAGATTATCAAAGCAGATATTCCACATTTTCATTGAACTGGATTATGTGATTCTACACTGCCATAGAATCCAGTTCAATGCAGAGAAATTGGACTTTATATGGCAATGTAGCAGGCGCCTGGGGGCCTTTCTACACTGCCATATAATCCAGAATATCAAGACAGATAATCTACATTATCTGCCTTAAATTGGATTATCTGAGGGCCCTTCCACATTGCCATATAACCCAGAATATCATTGCAGAAAATTCCACAATATCTGCTTTGGACTGCGTTATCAGAGCTCACACCGCCATATATTCCAGTTTTTTTGTTTTTTGTTTTTTCATGTCAGGAGTGACTCGAGAAACTGCAAGTCAAAGCAGTTTGAAGCAGATAATGTGGAATTTTACTCAGCTGTGTGGAAGGGGCCTGAGTCTACACAGCCATATAATCCAGTTCAAAATAGATAATCAGGGACCCTTCTACACAGCCATATAACCCAGAATATCAAGGCAGATAATCCACAATATCTGCTTTGAACTGAGTTATCTGAGCCCACACAGCCATATAATCCAGTTCAATGTGGATTTGATACAGCTGTGTGGAAGGGACCTGAATTTTATTCAGTTGTGTAGAAGGAACCTGAGATAACACTATATGACACGATTCCCGTTCCTGGGTTTCAAATGTCATTGCCTGATTGGTTCTATCATCAAAACATGGGAAAAGTTTATTAAACTGCAAAAAACTTGTTTTTTGCGGGACATCCTGCAGAACATTTTGCTCTAGTTTTTCAATGACTATCTCATCGGGTCTCAACCAATTCAACCTAGTTTGGGGCAGCCACAAAAACAAAGTTTCTAAAATATAACTATTACTTTCAAAGTAAGTACTGCACAATTAAACAGGAAATAATGCTTTCAAACCAGGAACAGAACATTTGCCAAATTTTGTTACATAGTGTAATACAGTCCAAGAAAATCCTTGATGTTGGGTCCCCCACATCTGATGCGAAGCACTGTATTAGAGACCATCCATTGCATAATATTCCAAAATAGCAGTTCTTCCAAACTGGTATACTCAGATTGTTGCTTGCGTTAAAAGATCTATTCTTTGATAGCGAGGCACACCTTCGGCCCACCAATTCCTCTCCTGCTTAAACCAAAATGGAAAATTTGAGATGCCTGGAGAGAGACAATGACATTTCTGTGTTATCTAATACAAGCCTCTGAGCTAAACTGGGAAAGAAACCTGATAGAATGGAGAAAGGCAGTGAGATATTGCTAGACACACACTAGAAATAATGAGGAAGGACATACTTTCCTTTCCATAAAACAAGGTAGTTTCGCTCAATTTGTCAAACAGGTTTTCTGTGAAAGTACAGTAGAGTCTCGCTTATCCAACCTTCGCTCGTCCAACGTTCTGTATTATCCAACGCAGTCTGCCCTTTAGTAGTCAATGTTTTGAATACATTGCGCTGTTTTGGTGCTAAATTCATAAATACAGTACTTACTGTATATACTCGAGTATAAGTCTAGTTTTTCAGCCCTTTTTTAGGACTGAAAAAAAAACCTCCTCGGCTTATACTCGGGTGAGGGTCCTGGTGGGCTTATATTCAGGTTGGCTTATACTCAAGTATATATGGTATATTTATTATTTTTCTCTATTATTATTGGTATTGTTACATTTATTATTTTACGCTATTAATTATTATTATTACATTTATTATTTTACTCTATTATTGTTGTTACTTTTACATTTATTTTACTCTATTTTTATTATTAATAATACATTTATTATTTTACTCTATTTATTATTACATTTATTATTTTACTGCATTTATTATTATTATTACAGTAGAGTCTCACTTATCCAACATTCGCTTATCCAACATTGTGGATTATCCAACGCATTTTTGTAGTCAATGTTTTCAATACATCGTGATATTTTGGTGCTAAATTTGTAAATACAGTAACTACTACATAGCATTACTGTGTATTGAACTACTTTTTCCTGTCAAATTTGTTGTATAACATGATGTTTTGGTGCTTAATTTGTAAAATCATAACCTAATTTAATGTTTAATAGGCTTTTCCTTAATCTCTCCTTATTATCCAACATATTCGCTTATCCAATGTTCTGCTGGCCCGTTTACATTGGATAAGCGAGACTCTACTGTATTACATTTATTATTTCACTCTATTATTATTAAAAGGATACATAAGCACATTTACATTGAAGAAGATGAAAATAATGATTTAATCAGAGTTGAACAGTCATATCTTAAATTACAGTTTGAGGTAAAGATTCAAAAACATTTAAACTCCTGATACCTCAATTAATGTAATTTTATTGGTATCTCGGCTTATACTGGAGTCAATGTTTTCCCAGGTTTTTTGTGGTAAAATTAGGTGCCTCGGCTTATATTTGGGTCGCCTTATACTCAAGTATATATGGTACTTCATAACGTTACCGTGTATTGAACTGCTTTTTCTGTCGATTTGTCGTAAAACATGATTTTTGGTGCTTAATTTGTAAAATCATAACATAATTTGACATTTAATAGGCATTTCCTTAATCCCTCCTTATTATCCCACATTTTCGCTTATCCAACGTTCTGCCGGCCTGTTTATGTTCAATAGGCAAGACTCTACTGTCACTAAAAAACTCTTTTTCACATTAACATTGTGAGTAGCAACACCAATGCCCAGCAAATATTGCTATTAATTTATCTCCAACTTGTTTCTGGAACATGGCCATACAGCCCAGAAAACTCACAGCAATCCAGGGAATCTGGCCATGAAAGCCTTTGACAACATAGCTCCGAAAACTTCCTCAGGTTGCATCTACACTGTCAAATTAGTCCAGTTTGATCTCACATTAACAGCCATAGCTCATTGTTATGGAATCTGGGGAGCAGCAGTTTGGTGAGGCACCAGCCCTCTTTGGCAAAGAAGGCTAAAAATAGTATAATACTCCAACTCTCAGGATATCATAACATTGAGCCAAGGCAGTTCAATTAATGTCAAACTGCATTATGTTTACAGTGTAGATGCACCCTTGAAGTATCAGTAGACTTGTGGGAAGGCCCCGTGCTTGTCTTAGGGCCTTTCCTGACATGCCCTATATCCCAGGATCCGATTCCAGGTTTTCTGTTTATCCCAGAGTATCTGGCAGTGCAGACTCGTATAATCCAGTTTAATGCAGAATACCTGGGATCAGATCCTGGGATATAGAGCCTGTCTGGAAGGGCCCTTACATTGCTTGGGTTGGTTTGAAGAAAGAAGAAGGCCAAGGAATAAACAGGTCGGGTTTTGGCAACATAAGCGGGTATTCTACATCAGTTAGGCTGCAGCAAATAGTGCAGAAAATCCTACTCTTCCTATAAGGTAACATAATTGGGCATAACTGAAAAATAATGTCATTGGGTAATTATGACAACCAAAAGGAACAAATTAGAGGTAATATATTACCTCCAAGCTCTGGCAACACTTCACACAGATTATGAAGTGGTGGCTATCAACTTGAACAGCTTGAAACGGGATTTGACAAATTAAAGGAGAAGAAGGTTACATGTTGCCTAGGTCTAAATTGAATTAAGGAACATCCTGCAGCACATTTTGCTATAGTTTTTCCAATATCTCAATCAATTCAACATAGTTTGTGGCATTCACAAAAACTAAGTTTCTGGAGTATAACCTTCTTTCAAAGTAAGGACCACATAATCAGGAAATAACACTTTCAAACTAGGAATAGATTTTTTTCAAATTTTGTTACATAGTGTTATCAGTAAATGATTGATTTTATATCTATTTTATACACCTACTAGCTTGGGGACCTGGCAGTGCCCGGGTTATTAGAAAAGGCATTGTTTGTTTTGGGATATTAGGTAATATCACTGAAGTTTGGTCCAAATCTGTCGTTGGCTGGGTTCGTTGCTGTCTGGATAAGGATGAACTGCAACTCCCAGATTCTCAGGGCAATCACTCCCAAACCCTGACAGTATTCTCAGTTGGCCATGTTGGGTCTGTGTGCCAAGTTTAGTTCAGCTCCGTCGTCGGCTGGGTTCAGGGCTCTCTAGATAAGGGTGAACTACAACTCCTAGATCTGAGGTCAATCACCCCCAAACCAGGCCTGAATCCACAGTTGGCCATGTTGGATCTGTGTGCCAAGTTTAGTTCAGATCTATCATCGGCTGGGTTCAGGGCTTTCTAGATAAGGGTGAACTACAACTCCCAGATCCGAGGTCAGTCATCCCTAAACCAGGCCTGTATGCACAATTGGCCACATTGTGTCTGTGTTCCAAGTTTGGTCCAAATCTGACCTCAGCTGGGTTCAGTGCTTTCTGGATGCAGGTGAACTACAACACCCAAAACCAAGGTCCATTCCCCTAAACCCCTGCAGTATGTTAAGTTGGTTATAGGGCTTCTCTGTGCCAAGTTTGGTCCCAGTCCATTGTTGGGGGGGGGGGGTCACAATATCAATGAAGGTACTGCAAGTCCCATTATCCATGGCATGTTTGATCCAGATCCATCATTGGTTGGGTTCACAGTGCTCTCTGGATGTAGATCAAATACAGTACAACTAATGTAAATAATGGTGAATTCTCCCCAAACCTCTTATTCAGTTACTAATCAATTTCTCTGTTAATTCTGTGCCATAGGAAAGAGTAGAGATAGAGGCAGTGGGCAGGGTCATGCAAATTAAGGAACCCTGAATGTCAATTCTGGAGGAAAAACAGTATATCTAGGATGAAATTGTCCCCACACGAAGCCCAAACCTTACCAGTGTCCTCCACAAACACCATTTTGCCCCCTCACTTGGGTGGGAGGCTGAATGGTGTTTGTGGAGGACACTGGCAGAGTTTGGGCTACGTGTTCATGGCGCTCACTATAACCTGCAATGTCAGTGGAGGGAGGGCCATGGGTGTCTCCTGCTCAGTGGGAACTATAGCTGTTTATGGAGGCAGGAGGCTGTCTATGTAAGTGGACACCTCCTCCACATACACACATACAGATTGTTCATTTTTATTGTGTGTATAGATAGATATACCTACCTACCTAGGGTCACGAAAGATTTCTCAAACTAAATGAAGTCCTGAATGGAAAAGTTTAAGAACCAGTGCCATAGACAATACAGCGGTGTGATACGAGGTTGCTGCATTTGTGTACATGAAGATCACAAAGCGGTATGGGGTACTGCAGTTCTCAGAGACAAAAAAGGAAAAAATACAGGGTGGTAGAAGATAGGGAAAGGGGCTAAAAAGATTTCACATGGGAATTGATTATAATCAGGCTACCAAAGCAAAGTGAAGATAGCTATTTCCACATGGATAACAGGGCAATGATGAATATCCTCTTTATTTCAAAATAGAAAGGAAGTGAAGAGAAGAACCCAAGAAGGGACCTCGAAGAACAGACCAAGAGCAGCACTCGACAGGTATGGAGCACAGGGGAAGAGAAATAACTGGGCATTAACTAGGCAAAGCTTCCTTTGTAATGTTCACCAGTTCTGTGTGCCCGTGTTATTCAGGCAAGAAGTCCCTTTGAAGCAAGGCAGCCTCAGAAAGTCCCAGAAAAGCAGCCCTCCCACCAGATGTCCCGGAATCCCTCACTACGGCCACCACCTCCACCACCTCCACCTTCTCGTGGTAAGAATACAGGATGTTCATAGAAGAGAAGAGAGCATTTAAGAGATTACATTGCACTAGCAGAGAGACAAATCCAACCAGCAGTTCATCCTGTTCTGCCTGCTCAAACTTTGCTTACAACTGTTTATAGAGAAGTCGAAAGGTCTATGGCAGGGGTCCCCAAACTAAGGCCCGGGGGCCGGATGCGGCCCTCCAAGGCCATTTACCTGGCCCCCCGCCCTAGTTTTAGACTTAGGCTCGCCCAAAGTCTGAAATGACTTGAAGGCACAACAACAATCCTACTTGATTATCTCATTGGCCAGAAGCAAGCCCACACTTCCCTCTGAAATCCTGATAAGTTTACAGTATGTTGGTTAAAATTATTTTTATTTTTAAATATTGTATTGTTCTTTCATTTACTAATATTGCAAATGAAATATTGTAAATGAATGATATGGTAATAATATAATATATTGTGTATACATATAATATTGATAATAAATCAGCAAAATCAGCTTCTAAACTGAAAACTGGCAAACAGTCATCCACACCTCGCCTCCCACATTGTCTTTGGTGCATGAAATATTAATAGGTTGGAGGTATTTGACAAGTCGGTGTAGGATGTCTTGGACAGCAGCCTTGTTTAAGATGGGTCACATTACAAGGATGCATTGTACTGTCAAACAGGACTCCAGTGGAACTTGCACAAATAAGCCTGTTTAGATTTTTAGTTGTGACCGACCCCTGAGATGACTTGACAGGACAAGCCTTTATTTCAGCAAATTTGGGCGTTTTAGCAACCATTCATTTCTTTTTAAGACACTAGAAGTGGTGTGGCCTTTGATTTTTAGGGTGACATGAAAAATGTCCTAAAAAACATTCAGGGTTGTCCACCTATGAAATATATTTTGTACTTTGGAATTTGAGCCTTGTAGTTAGATCTAGATCTAGCATTTCTCAACCTAGGGGTCGGGATCCCTAGGGGAATCACGAGGGGGTGTCAGACCATCAGAAAACACATACCGTATATACTGCCGAGTTTTTCAGCCCTTATTTATGAGCTGAAAAAGCCTCCCCTGGCTTATAATTGGGTAAAGGTCAAGGCCGGCAACGGAGCCTGCAGACTATTGCTTGCAATATGTGATCTATTTCTCTCTTCTCCTCCCTTATCAGTATGTTTACTTTTCCAAAGCCTCCCTTGCTCTTAATCAAGGGAATGTTTTGAAAAGAGAAAGACACCTTTGCAAGTCAGGAAGAAGAAAAATATATATTAATTAATCTTATGAAAGCATTTTCCCCTGAAATATTTGTTAAACTCTCCTATAGGCATTAATCCCTTGCAAGCTTTTGCAATCTCTATGTACCTTTATATATGAATTTTCCCCTCATATGTTTGCAGGTCTTTGCAAATCCTTTATACATATAGATCCATGTACCTGTGTATCTGTAGCCATACATATACATTATTTTTATATATGAATTTACCCTCATATGTTTGCAAGTCTCTGCAAATATCTATATAAAGAGAGATGTCTGGATAGATATGAATATATTCTTACCTACCTATATATAGGGCTTGCGAATATTACAGGGGGGAAATGAACACACAAATATATATATAGACATGTCTAGATAGATATGAATATACAGTAGAGTCTCGCTTATCCAACATTCGCTTATCCAACGTTCTGGATTATCCAACGCATTTTTGTAGTCAATGTTTTCAATACATCGTGATATTTTGGTGCCAAATTTGTAAATACAGTAATTACTACATAGCATTACTGCGTATTGAACTACTTTTTCTGTCAAATTTGTTGTATAACATGATGTTTGGGTGCTTAATTTGTAAAATCATAACCTAATTTGATGTTTAATAGGCTTTTCCTTCATCCCTCCTTATTATCCAACATATTCGCTTATCCAACATTCTGCCGGCCCGTTTATGTTGGATAAGTGAGACTCTACTGTATATATATATATATATGGCTTGCAAATATTGTAGGGGAAATGCACACACATACACACACAGAGAGAGAGAAGGGGGATTTGCAAATGTTTCAGGGGTAAATGCATATGTGAAATTAGTATATATAATTATAGATTTATATCTAGCTCTGCATTGTTTATGTAGGCTTTGAATGTTTGCCTGTTACTATGCTGGAAGCCGACCTGATTCCTCATGGGGAGATAGGGTGGGATCCAAATGAAGTTGTTGTTGTTGTTGTTGTTGTTGTTGTTGTTGTTGTTATTATTATTATTATTATTAGATTATTATTGATACCATATTGTTTTTGTTGCCCCTACTTTTCCACTTATAGAGCTAGTTTATTGTTTTTCTTTGAAATACGGTAAATATTCAAAAACATTTAACCTACTGATGCCTCGATTAATGAAATTTTATTGGTATCTATTTTTATTTTGAAATTTATCCATAGCTGCTACATTTCCCACCCTCGGCTTATACTCGAGTCAATAAGTTATCCCATTTTTTTGTGGTAAAATTAGGGGCCTCGGCTTATATTCGGGTCAGCTTATACCTGATTATATACGGTATTTCTGATGATCTTATGTCAGCAGGATCTTGTTGATTCTGCTCTCACCTGGGGTTGCAACATCGACTTGACAGAGAAGGCTGAATTTCTCTTCTCCTGGCCTTCTCTTCCTTTTTGGAAACAAAAAGCCGAATTTTCCCAATTCTATCATTGGTGGGGTTCAAGGGGCTCTTTGATTGTAGGCGAACTATAAATCCCAGCAACTACAACTCCCAAATGTCAAGGTCTATGTTCCCCAAACACCACCAGTGTTCACATTTGGGCATACTGAGTATTCGTGCCAAGTTTGGTCCAGATCCATCATTGTTTGATTGCATAGCTCTCTCTAGATGTAGGTGAACTACAACTCTAAAACTCAAGGTCAATGCCCAATAAACCCTTCCAGTATTTTCTTTTGGTCATGGGAGTTCTGTGTGCCAATTCTAGTTCAATTCCATCGTTGGTGGAGTTCAGAATGCTCTTTGATTGTAGGTTAACTACAATTCCCAAATGACAAAATCACCCCACCCCCCCCAAGAAACCCCACCAGTATTCAAATTTGGGCGTATCTGGTATTTGTGCCAAATTTCATCCAGTGAATGAAAATACATCCTGCATTTACATTACGATTTATAATAGTAGCAAAATTACAGTTGTGAAGTAGCAATGAAAATAATTTTATGGTTGGGGGCCACCACAACATGAGGAATTGTATTAAGGGGTCGTGGCATTAGGAAGGCTGAGAACCACTGATCTAGATCGAGTTGCTCTTAGTTCTCATCAATAAAGCTTAAATCAAGTCCTAACTATTGGAGCTGAAGTCCAAAACGTCTGGAGGAGCAGAGTTTGAGAAACTCTGCTTTAGAGCAGTTGAAATTAAATATTCATTGCCACTTTTGCGTCGCTGGGGAGAGCATCTGATATTTCTCGCTTTGCACATCAGTCTCATTGACCATGAAACATTCTGCTCTGTATAAATGAAAAAAAAAACCCTTTTAAGTTAATTTTGGGCACATCACATAGTTTAAATGTTAAGTCAAACTACCCCAGACATTTACACATAGCTGAGTAGCAAACAGACAGACTTTAGTAGTGCCAAACATATTTTTTGAAATGAAAAATTCAAATCAACTGATCAAAAACTTGCAAATGATATATTGTTCTACTCTGTATGGAGTGAATGTTGCGTATGCCAGACAACCATAGATTCCAAATTTGATGAAACCCAATGGAAAAATAATTTAGATCCCAATTTTATGCGTGCTACACAGTTTGTACTTTAAGTAAGACCATCCTAAACATTTCATCCACAATTTGTGAAAAGGTGTTTGGTTTGTTCAAAGCAGCAACAAACAAAAACTTAAGTTTATTTACATTGGGTTGCTGTGAGTTTTCCGGGCTGTATGGCCATGTTCCAGAAGCATTCTCTCCTGATGTTTCACTCACATCTACGTTAAGCATTCTCAGAAGTTGTGAGGATGTCTGCCATAGATGTGGGTGAAACACCAGGAGAGAATACTTCTGGAACATGGCCATACAGCCTGGAAAACACACAGCAACCCAGTGATTCTGGTCACGAAACCCTTCGACAACATATTTATTTACATTGATTTCAGGTGTTCAAAATACACAGCAGTTACCTTAGAAGTCCTGACACAACAACTCTGTAAGTCAGGACTTGAAGCTGACGGCTGGGATTAGAACTTGAGATGTACTTTTCCAGTTTTGAAGGATGGGTTTACGTTTGTTTAACATGATAATGTGGACAAATTGCTAGAAAAAGTGAGGCCAGCCACTAATCTGTTAGTACCCTGTCTATTCTGGCTAAGTAAAGCTACTGGAGGAGGATTAGTCAGTTGGGTGTGAAGGTTGTAAATGCTTCTTTGAAAGCGGACTTCTTTGAAAACAAGCCACCGTGGCACCATAACCTCAAGTTCTACTGAAAGTACAGAATTTACACTTTGTTTCGCTCTCACCTTGTAATTTCTTGCAGAAGTTAAAGAAGAACGTTGCCCATGTAACACCGACCATGTCCTGAAGCACAGTGGCAAACT
Source organism: Anolis carolinensis (assembly GCF_035594765.1). NCBI lineage: Eukaryota > Metazoa > Chordata > Lepidosauria > Squamata > Anolidae > Anolis > Anolis carolinensis. The sequence continues at coordinate 39,407,284 of NC_085846.1, forward strand.
CTTGAAAAGGTACAAGGTAAGTCAAGAGACGAGATGGGGAGAAGGACCAAAGATTTCTTGTTTCTGGCATGTCCCAATGCAGCCAACTGTAGAGCAATAAAGTCCTGTGCAATCTACTTTGTCCTTACTCCTCTCCTAAAGTTTGTAGCAGGGCTTTGGAGTGCGTGGTCTTCCGGGTGTTGCTGACTACTATTAGAGTTTGCAACCTTTGCATGCCTATACTCAGAGTGCATCTGCATTGAAGAATTAATGCAGTTTGATACCACTTTAACTGGCACAGCTCATTTTTTTTATTTATTGAGTCAAAAGCAAACTGAGAATACAGCTATAATGTATACAAACCACAAAGTTAAACACTTGGCATTATGCTAAATTTCCTTTGACCCGAAGCTGGCCATTTCAAGTCCCTCTGGTGTCGCTGTGAGAAAGTCCTCCATAGTGCCTGTGGCAGGACTCAAAATGCATTGTAGTAAGTGGTCTGTGGTTTGCTCTTCTCCACATTCACATGTCATGGATCCTACTTTGTAGCCCCATTTCCTAAGATTGGCTGTTCATCTTGTGGTATCGGAGCAGAGTCTGTTCAGTGCCTTCCAAGTTGCCCAGTCTTCTGTGTGCCCAGGAGGGAGTTTCTCATCCACTATCAGTCACTGATTAAGGTTCTGAGTTTTTAGCTGCCACTTTTGGACTCTCGCTTGCTGAAGTGTTCCTAAAAGTATCTCTGTAGATCAGTGGTTCTCAACCTGTAGGTCTCTGGGTGGGTTGGCCTACAACTCCCAGAAATCCCAGCCAGTTTTCCAGCTGTTAAGATTTCTAGAAGTCGAAAGCCAAAACATCTGGGGACCCACAGGTTGAGAACCACTGCTGTAGATCTTAGGAAGCTGTTTTGTGATTTAAGTCAATGGCATTCTAGCTGATATCTGAACAGAGGATGGGCTGGAGATTCAATGCCTTGGTCCTTTCATTGCTGGCTGCGACTTCCCGGAAGATATCAGGTGGTTCAATACTGGCTAAATAGTATAATTTCTCCAATGGTGTTGGGCGTAGACATCCTGTGATTATGTGGCATATTTCATTGAGAGCCACATCCACTGTTTTAATGTGGTAAGATGTATTCCATACCGGGCATGCATACTCAGTAGCAAAGTGCAAGGGCAGATGTCTTCACTGTGTCTGGTTGTGATCCCCAGGTTGTGCCAATCAGCTTTCGTGTGATATTATTTCTAGCACCCACTTTTTTACTTGATATTCAAGCAGTACTTCTTGTAAGTCAGAGCATGGTCCAGAGTGACTCCTAGGTATTTTGATGTGCTGCAATGCTCCGGGGGATTCCTTCACAGGTGATCCTCAGAGCTTGAGATGCTTGTCGCCACAGCTCAATGCAGTAGAATAATGAGATTTATAGTTTGGTGAGACATAAGCACCCTTTGGCAAATAAGGCTACAGATCTTGTAATATTCAGGCCCCATCTGCATGGCCATATAAAATCCAGATTATCTGCTTTGAACTGGATTATACGATTCTGGGTAAAGGTAGAGGTTTTCCCCTGACATTAAGTCTAGTCGTGTCTGACTCTGGGGGTTGGTGCTAATCTCCATTTCTAAGCCGAAGAGCCGGCATTGTCCGTAGACACCTCCTAGATCATGTGGCCGGCATGATTGCATGGAGTGCCGTTACCTTCCCGCAGAAGTGGTACTATTGATCTACTCACACTTGCATGTTTTCGAACTGCTAGGTTGGTGGAAGCTGGGGCTAATAGCAGGAGCTCACTCCTCTCACCAGATTCTAACTGCCAACCTTTCGGTCAGCAAGTTCAGTAGCTCAGCGGTTTAGCCCGCTGCGCCATCAAGGGTTCCTGTATGAATCTACAGTGTCTTATAATTCAGTTCAAAGCAGATAATCTTAAAAGGCAGTGTAGATGGGGCCTCAAACTCTCCGGATACCATAGTTTTGAACCATGGCAGTGGTGTCAAACTGCATTCATTTTACATTATGGATGCATCATCAGTGGTAGTTAGAATGCCTGCCACACTCTAGGTGTTTTGGCACATCATGTTTATGATAACTTCCTGTTTGCTTGTTTGTGTGTTTGTTCATACTTACATCAGATAGCCTTTCCTTGGTTCTCTGGGGTCTGATCTGCTTTCATACTTCTCTTTTCTCCCTGCCTTTCTTACATGAAGCATATGTGGTAGCGTCTTTCTCTGGGTGAGATTCTCCAACTCTCCGGATACCATGTAGTACCTTCTCTTTTCTTACCTTTCATCAAGATGAACCTGTGCTGATTATGCTGTGCTGATAAAACGACTTCTATGTACCTTATGCAGTGGGGGGATGAAAAAAAAAAGACAAGCCAATCAAAGCAAAGGAAAAATGTAGTTGGAAAATGAACACAAAATGGCTGGTCCTCTGGAGACCAAAGAGAAGCAGTGAAGGAAGTTGTAGATCTGAAACACAGATCTGATAACTGAAAATAAATTACTCCTCTTGCCAGTCAGATCTGACTGACATATATTATTCCTCTTAATAAAAAAGCAGTTTTTAAGACCGTGATAGCTAGGATGCGTCAGATGACTTTACTGAAACAATAATCATGTGGTGCCAATGGTCTCTGTTCTTTTCTAGGACATCGAGTATGTACAACAGCGTTAACCACAGAGCGGCTGATAGCAGCTGGAAGAGAGTCCCTTTCGTAGATCTGAATCGAAAGTCACAATGTTGCTGACATCAGTGGTGCAAGACTACATGGCAAAGAGTTAATGACTCCATGCATCGGGAACTCGCCTTACCTTGCAATAAAAAGCTCTAGGTTGCAGACCCAAAGCATGGCTCGTTTGTCTGAAACTGGGTGTAACCAAGTTATGGCTTTTTCCATTGCTGATCCTTGAAATGTCTAGCTATATAGAGCTGCTACTTATCCTTTTTTGTATGGGGCAAAACCGACAACATTTCTGAGTGGGGACATATAACCATAATTGTAAATTGTGGCTGGAGAGCTGCCTTGCTTCTCTGAAAAGGAAGTGGTAGATGTCAGTAGGAAGCATATCTGCAGTGAAACAAACTTGTTGTTATTTATCCCCTGGTTTGTAGAAAGGATGGGTGAAAATCTGATCAAGATGTTGCTGGTAAAGTATAAGTGGGCAGCTGTGACCCTCCAGAGACTTAGTTTGTAGCCAGCAATTCCCATTAGTCCTGTCTAGCATAGCTAATGATGAGTGATTATGTTTGTAGTCTAAAAACATCTGGAGAGCTTAAGTTGCCCATTTTTGTGATAGAGAATGAATGATAAACAAAACTTCAGATTGTGTTGGCTCTGGGTGCTTCCAGACAGCACTAAATAGCGGGTTTTAAACAGGGACAAAAAAAAATCCCGGGGCTTCAGAAGAGGTCCACATACAGACCTGTTGGTCCTGAGATTTCTGCCTCCATTGTCCAGACTTGATGCTTTGTTCCGAGATTCAGAGGCTCCCAAGACGGCTGCTGTGGGACTTCTGTCGGAAACCTCAACAGGTTTTGTTTTAATGGTGTGATGCAGATATGTGGATATACGGGTTTCTGCAAAAGTTCAGTTCTTCGTCCTGGCCAGAAAAACTGTGCCCTCCAGACATTTCATGAAGTTTCTGCCACACAAACAAACCTAATGGGGTAGGACCACTTCTGCCCAAGTCAGCACTGCACAATAAAACAGGAACACACACTTTCAAGCCAGGAACAAAACTTTGTCATTATTGACACTTTTTAGAATCTGGCTGTCTGACCATCTGTCCAGGCAGATTTGGTTGTGTACTTGTGGCATAGGACAGTAGGGTGCTGTGTCTGGGTTATACATGGCTGTTTCTATTAGCCACCTGCATGCCCTTGGCTCTCACTATTTACATTCCTCTCCAGCACATCCATGTCCCAACAGCCAGTGTTAAAAGTTTTTGCTATTTACTAAACTGTCCCCATGTTGTCAGCATACACCCAAAGAACCGACATGTATTACCCGGCGACATCATCCTGTTGTTCCCTGGCACAAGTACACCTCGAAACCTGTCTGCAGATAGCCATACAAAAAGATTTAATTACAGTAATAATGATATTCTGTTCCTTGTTTGAAAGTGCCTGTTTCGTTGTATACTACTTAATGTGAAAGTACTTGTTGCACCCCAGGAACTTCATTTTTCTGCCACAAACTTCAATAAATAGGTAAAGGACGAAGTTCCTCTTCCCAGGACAAAGTTTTTGCCTTCTAATCAAGTGTCACCTTCTTTTTAGGAATTGACTAATCAGGAACAAACATCTAAAACCCAGATAAAAAAACCCTCATTTCCGATTGCAGGGACATACAGACATGCAAATATCTGCATATTCGGCTCAAAACTGCGATATTCCCGCACCTGAATATCTCACGTTTTTGCCTTTTGCAGCGATTGCTTCCGCGTTTTGAGGGAACAGCATCTGACAGGATCTGGCCATTCTCCTGTTTGCTGCGAGAGCTCCTGGTATAATGGTACTGTCTGGACGGGTCCTTTGTGGCTCTTTACCATTGCAGAGGGGCCTAAATGCTTTGAAAGAACCAGATCCCAGCTAATCTTGGAAACTAAGCAGGATCAGCTCTGGTTAGTTCTTGGATGGTTAGTCATGAATGACTATCAGGTGCTAAAGGCAATGACAAATTACTTATGAGTATTCCTCGCCTAGAAATTTGACATTATTTGAAAGCATGCACATGCATATGCCAGACAAAATTATCTGGAAACAATTTTGAAACCATTCCATATAGCACTTCATATACAGTAGAGTCTCACTTATCCAACATTCACTTATCCAACGTTCTGGATTATCCAATGCATTTTTGTAGTCAATGTTTTCAATATATCCTGATATTTTGGTGCTAAATTCGTAAATACAGTAATTACTATGTAGCATTACTGCGTATTGAACTACTTTTTCTGTCAAATTTGTTGTATAACATGTTTTGGCGCTTAATTTGTAAAATAATAACCTATTTTGATGTTTAATGGGCTTTTTCTTAATCTCTCCTTATTATCCAACATATTAGCTTATCCAGCATTCTGCCGGCCCATTTATGTTGGATAAGTGAGACTCTACTGTAATGCTACATTACATCAAGTAACATAATTTGAAAAAAAATACGTTCCTGGTTTGAAAGTGTTATTTAATTGTGTGGCACTTACTTTGAAAGTAGTTGTTATACTCCAGAAACTTCATTTTTGTGACTGTCACAAACTATGTGGAAATAGTTGAGACTCCATGAGATATTCATTGAAAAACTATAGCAAAATCTGCTGCATGATGTTCCACAAAAACACAATTTTTGCAGTTTAATAAACTTTGTCCATTATTTTTAAGATAGAACCAATTAGGAAATGACATTTATAACCTAGTGTTATTCAAACAGTGCTCTATGACAGCAAGGAATGATTTTTAAAAAATGATCTGTTGTTTACTTGCATGTCAGTCAAATTCAAAGGACTTCTGGAAAGGGATACCTATTTGCCAATCATATTTTATTGCTTCTTGTTGATTAAAGCTGGTGGGGGTAGGGTAGAGGATTAGAAAATTATTTCTTCATCCAAGGTCAACTACTGTTTCCTAACCAGGGCAAGAGACAAAGTCCTTGATGACTCATTTCCTGTCTTTTCATTTTTCAATAATGAGTTAGCATAATTTTGCTGTAAAAAAAGAGGAAATAAGTAATTAACTGCTCTGTTCCTCAGGAAAAGAAATCTTACATCAGAACAATGTAGGGGCTGTCCATCATTAAGCCTGCTACCTCAGTCCAAAGGAAGCTATGAAGACACACATGTACAATTTATGAATAACAATCTTTTATTAGAATGGGAAGGAAAACTGGTCACTTCAGTAAGTCCAAGGGTCAAATTTGGGTCTCCGTGACTCTAAAATGGCTTGACCCTAGTGAAAAATATGGAAATTGAAAGAATGAGATTGAAACGGAAACAACTTCCAGTTTGCTTCTAGATTATTGCATTCATGGAACTTGGGTCCTGCCAGTCCTGAAACTTGCAAAAAGATTGCATCTGGAAAAATCAGCAGAATTTCATATAGTTGGAGTGAGTTAAAAAAAAACTTTACACTTTGCCCACCCCCTTGATGTCTCCATACTTGATTATAATAAATAATATTTATCACAAATTAGGTCTGCAACAAAAGTGGGCAAGGTAAACTCAGTTGATTACAGCAATCATAAAATAATACTGTTTGGATACTCTTGAGTCAATAAATAATGGGAATTCCTGAGAAAAGACAGGATATGGAAGGAACAAGACAGCCAGTGGCAGTTCTTTCATGCAATACCTCCCATTGTCCACCTGATAGCACTGCAGGCATGCTTCTAGCTGACTTTCCACACTATATAACATAAACATACCACACTAACTCACATAACAGTGCATTAACTATTTATTTTGGAAAATATCCACATTGCCCAGACAAAAAGATATCAATAGAACTTTATTTTTCTTCTCTCTACTCAAAAAAAAAAAAGGGGGGGGGGTGAGTTTTGCATCTCTGCATGGGTGTAGAAAGAGATTTTTAAAATATAGCATTAAACATGGAATTATTTGTGGTTTCTTAAGACTTCTCAGTGCTATATACTCTCCTCCCCCAATCTCTTTGTGACACACTACAAAAAGCTGACCAATTGACAGGGGAGAAGGCTTAAGGGATGAGAAGAATACACACAGTGCTTCATTCCAACAAGTGCTTGCCTGCTGAAGTCATGGTGCAAAGTCCAAACAAGGTTCCTCCCTCCTGGTTAAATATGGGCAAACATAGTTTTAACCAACGAAGAAGTCTTAGAGGTAAGCTTCCAGCCTTTCAAGGACTGATAAATCAAGCTCCAGGCCAGCAGCCTCCAGGAAACATTTACAAAAAGGTCAATACAATTTCAGCAGTTGGCCAGTGAGTCACACAGCACAGCTCTAAGCAAGTTCCTTCACACAATCCTGCATTTCTGTGCACTCTCTCTTACACAGTGTGATGCAGTTGAGCTGCTTCCTAGTCAATAATGTCCTCGGATCTTTAAACAAGATGAAATGTCCTGCCACAGATGCTGCCTCTTGGTAATATTGAATCAAAGCTGCAGATCCTTTCATCCTGCCACTCCCATCCCAGTCCCAAGGATGGGCTGAAAATGATGCAGCAGCCTTTTCACCGAAGAGAACCGAAGGCAGGCCCACAGCAGCAGTTCCCCTAAGAGTTCACAGCAGCCACAGAGAACTGTAGATTCAGGACATGATGGGGATGACTGCATTCCCTCTGCAGTCCACATACTGGTAGTTTTCAAAGGACAGCTGCTCCGTGTGAGAGAGATAAGAGCAAGTCAAAGTACCTCTGGTGGGAAAGAAAGAAAGAAAGAAAGAAAGGCTCAAGAGAAGAGCAAATGCAATTAACTGTAACCATAACATCTCTACCTCATCTGTTCTACAAGCCAATAAACACACACAAATCCCTAACTTTTATATTGTCATTGCCTCCAAGCAGAGGCGGTCCAACCATAAGGCGAAATAGGCACTTGCCTGTGGCGCCATCGTCCCGGGGGCGCCATTGTCCTGGGAGGAGGGCACCACTCTCCACCTCCTTCTCTTTCGGGCCTTCCGGCGGCCGCGCTGGGCCTCCCGGTACCCATGCTGGGCCTTCCAGCCGGCGCGGACCCACCTTCGCACCACGCGAGCCCACCTTTGGGGCCTTCAGAGATTGTGAGGTCTGTGGGAACTTGGAAGCTAGGTATGTGGGGTTTATATATCTGTAGAAGGTCCAGAGTGGGAGAAAGAACTTTTCTTTGAAGCAGGTGTGAATGTTGTAATTAATCACCTTGATTAGCATTTAATGGCCCTGTGGCTTCAAGGCCTGGCTTCTTCTTGCCTGGGAGAATCTTTTTTTGGGAGGAGTTAGCTGTCCCTGATTGTTTACTGTCTGGATTTTTTCTGTTTTCAGAGTGTTGTTCTTTATTTATTGTCCTGATTTTAGAGGTTTTTTTTTATACTGAGGGCTATCTGGGTTATCTAAGTCCACACTGCCCTATATCCCTGTTCAATGTTTAGTGCTAAATTCGCAAATATAGTAATTCCTACATAACATTACCATGTATTGAACTGCTTTTTCTATTTATTTGTTGTAAAACATGATGTTTTGGTGCTTAATTTGTAAAATCATAATGTAATTTGATGTTTTATAGGCTTTTCCTTTATCCTTCCTTATTATCCAACATTTTCGCTTATCCAACGCTTTTATTTTTCAGTGATTGGTTTGGGGGAGGGGGGCGCCAAAATTCTGTTCGCCTACACTTGAAAAATACCTAGGGCCGGCTCTGCCTCCGAGCCATGGCTCAATGTATATCCAGGTTTCAATCCCAGGATTTTATTTTCTATGTTAAGGCCCAGCTTTGAAATAAAATATTCTGAGCATGTGCAGTAACTGCAGGGTGCAGTCCAGGAATCTACATTTGGATTCCTGTGCCTCTCAACCGGAACAGAAGCAATTTCTTCTTACGACACTGATGACAACTAGTGGTGGCCATCAATCTGGAATTATTTCTATTCAGAACGAGAAATAAATATTGTTTCAGGTATTTGCTCTTAGTTTTACTAGCTTGGGATGATTGTGTCACAAAGTAAACAGAAACCAGTCTGAATAACACAAAAAGGCAAGGATAGCATGCTGTGTTAACACAGAAATGGTCCAAATCCTTATCCTTGGGGCTTAAAATTGACATTGGATGAGATGGTAAACCAGCTTCTGGATTATATGACAGAGCTTTTCAAACTTGCATGTTGGTGACACACTTTTTGGACATACATCATTTCAGCTGGTGGCACAATAATTCAGTTTTACCAGCAAACCGAAGGTTAAACATGTCCCTTCTAAATGAAACAGACACATACATACATTGTAATAACAAAATGTACAACATATCTCAGGAAAGCCTTTCATCTATATTTTTTAAAATAATGTGATTTGTATAATAACATACATTTCCAAGATTTTTGTCATTTCTCGTTATACTCGCGCAACACACCAACACCTTGCAGCCAACACACTAATGTATCACGACACACAGTTTGGAAAGCTCTGCTTTAGGGCCAGGAAGAGGCAGGTAGAAAATAAGGAATAAGTAAAGAGTAGTTAGGCTGGATCTACACTGCCATATCATTCAGATTATCAAAGCGGATAATCCATATTTACTGCTTTGAACTGGATAATGAGTATACAATGTCACATAATCCAGTTCAAAGCAGATAATCTGGATTGTATATGGCAGTGTAGAAGGGGCCTGGAATATGAGTCTGCACTGCCATATAATCAAGTTCAAAGCATATAATCTGGATTTTATATGACAGTGTAGATGGGGCCTTAGGTTGGTTCTGGAAACAGCTTGCCAAAAAGTCACTCTTGAGGAGGCAAGGGGCTGAGGGAATTTTTTAAAAAGCAGATAGAAAATAGTTTTTCCACAGCAATGTCCTGGATGTGGAACATACTGCCCCGGGAAGCTTCTTTGCCCCCCCCCCCTTTATTGGCATATATCATAAACATGTTAACAAATGAGCATTCAACTGGTAAAGTGCTGAAATGTACAGGGGGAGCAGAACTGTGCAATAAGTTCTAGAATCCTCCAGCCACCATTGCCACCAACCAGAAGAAAATTTATTATTTTATTTATTTATTTCCAACATTTATATCCCGCCCTTCTCACCCGAAGGGACTCAGGGCGGCGTACAAAATTGGCAACAATTCGATGCCTATACATAATTAAAACAGCTATAAAAATCCAATAAAACAATTAAAACAATATAAAAAATATAAAAACATATGATTAAAATCCATTCCTCCAAAATCCTCGTGCTGTAGCCGTAAATCAGTCCGGGTCGTCATTATCGTTTAATCTTCAAAAGCCTGGGCACATAGCCATGTTTTCAGGGCTTTTCTAAAACTCAAAAGGGTTGGGGCTTGCCGTATTTCTCTGGGGAGGGTGTTCCACAGCCGGGGAGCCACCACCGAGAAGGCCCTGTCCCTTGTCCCCACCAGCCGTGCCTGTGTGGCAGGCGGGACTGAGAGCAGGGCCTCTCCAGATGACCTTAGGGATCTTCCTGGCTCATAGGAGGAGATACGTTCGGAGAAGTAGATTGGGCCAGAACCGTTTAGGGCTTTATAGGTCAAAACCAGCACTTTGAATTGGGCTCGGTAGCATATCGGCAGCCAGTGGAGCTGGCTAAGTAGGGAGGTGGTACGCTCCCTATAAGCCGCCCCAGTTATTAATCTGGCTGCCGCCCGTTGTACTAATTGGAGCTTCCGGGCCGTCTTCAAAGGCAACCCCACGTAGAGAGCGTTGCAGTAGTCCAAACGGGATGTAACCAGAGCGTGGACCACCGTGGCCAAGTCAGACCTCCCAAGGAACGGGCGCAGCTGGCGCACAAGTCTTAGTTGTGCAAAGGCTCCCCTGGCCACCGCAGAGACCTGGGGCTCCAGGCTCAGCGATGAGTCCAGGAGAACCCCCAGACTGCGAACCTGTGTCTTCAGGGGGAGTGCGACCCCGTCCAACACAGGCTGTAACCCTATTCCCTGTTCAGCCTTGCGACTGACCAGGAGGACCTCTGTCTTGTCTGGATTCAGTTTCAATTTGTTCGCCCTCATCCAGTCCGACACAGAGGCCAGACACCGGTTCAGGACCTGAACAGCCTCCTTAGTGACAGGTGGGAAGGAGTGACAGAGCTGGACATCATCTGCGTACAGATGACACCGAACCCCGAAACTCCTGATGATCTCTCCCAGCGGCTTCATGTATATGTTGAACAACATGGGGGACAGTACTGAACCCTGCGGGACCCCACAAGTCAATGGTTGTGGGGCCGAGCAGGTGTCCCCCAATGACACCATCTGGGAACGCCCCTCCAGGAAGGACCGGAGCCACTGCAAAACAGTACCTCCGAGACCCATCCCGGCAAGGCGCCCCAGAAGGATACCGTGATCGACGGTATCGAAGGCCGCTGAGAGGTCCAGCAGAACCAGCAGGGACACACTCCCCCTGTCCAGTTCCCGGCGTAGATCATCGACTAAGGCGACCAAGGCTGTCTCGGTACCATGCCCCGGCCTGAAACCAGACTGCGCCGGATCTAGAAAATCAGTGTCAACCAAGAATGCCTGGAGTTGTGCGGCCACCACACGTTCCACGACCTTGCCCAAAAAGGGGAGATTGGAAATAGGCCGATAGCTATCCAATTGAGTGGGGTCCTGTGATGGCTTCTTCAACAGCGGTTTGATCACAGCCAATTTAAGGCTCGCTGGAAATATGCCTTCCCGAAGGGAGGCATTCACCACCACCTTCACCCACTCGGCCAATCCCCCTCTGGCTTCTCTCACTAGCCAGGATGGGCAGGGGTCTAGGATGCATGTGGTAGCCCTCACCTCTACAAGCACCTTGTCCACGTCCTCAGGCTGAATCAATTGAAACGAATCCATCAAAATAGGACAAGCAGGTGCTCTTGCTACATCCTCGGAGACTGCCGTTAATATGGTGTCAAAGCCAGAACGGATCAAAGCGACTTTGTCCACAAAGAACCGAGCAAATGCTTCACAGCGGGCTGCCGAGTTGTCAGGGATCCCGTCTTGAGGGACGGGATATAACAAACCTCTGACAACTCGGGACAGCTCCGCCGGACGGTTCTTTGCAGACGCAATATTAGCTGCAAAGAAAATGTTCTTTGCAGCATCTATTGCCGCGGCATATGCCCTAAGATAGGAACACAGCCGTGTTCGGTTTGGCTCGCTTGGCTCTGAACGCCACACACCCTCTAGAAAACACTTTGTTAAGCTTCAGGAAAGAGCCAAGAAGTAGAGGAAAACACTTAGGACCGGAAGCATAATGTTCATGACTGAGAGTGCCTTTGTAAGACTTCACGGATAGGAGTCATGATCTTGGCAATGAAAAGCAGAAACGGAAGCTAAGCAAAGGTTTTGTGAATTTCCTGATGATAAAAAGGAGGATCAAGCAAAGAGGAAGGGAAAGTTGTCTCGATCATAGGTGACAATTAAGGGCCAGTGCATGCAATTTACTGGATAACATTCTCAGTAATTTATGGGGAGGAAAGGGTGGCCTAGTTTGGGATGGAAGAGGGGGAAAGAGAACCATAAAACAAACAGATCAGGTATTGCCAAGAAATACACACTTACTGTATGTGCAGTAGAACATTGTGAACTTTTATTCTAGACCACGTGCATATTTTGCTGAAAGAAAACAAAGGGAATATTTTTCAGTTTCAGATAAGCTTATCAGTATATTCAACATCCCTGTATGCATGAATTGAGCTGCAATAGCTTTTCTTGACTGTGTGGTTATAACTGGAATGCTTTACACTAGCAATTGCAAGCAGAGAGAACCCATAGCTCAGTGGTATGGTATGCTCAACTTAGCAATATTATTTCAACGAGTTACGTTTCCTAGATTCTCCCAGTCTGCATAGCTACAGAGAAATTGTAGGACTTGTCATCCAAAACAGTAGCTTTCCCAAGCTTTGCCATTTTGTATGCAAATATACACCCGTTTTGTTCTCAACATCTCCACCTCTGGAAGCAGTGCTGAAGGAATATATAATCTGGAACAGCTAGTCAGTACTGGGGTAGATGTTGTCAAGTTCCAGAACTGGATTCAGTTCCTCAAGGGTTCTTTCAGTACTGAACACTGGCACAGGTTACTGCTATAATATAAGATTGGTTGGTGGTAAATGATGCAGCAGATGGTACACAGAAGAGAAGCATTCCAGCTCTTTTGCTGATAGGGGTCCAGCATCTCTTCACAGTTAATGGTAGAATTGGGCTCCCAAACAAATTCTATGCAGATTATTCCTTGGCCAGTGATCAAGCTCTCCAAGAGGGAGCCTTTGGGTTGGCATGCACACAGACACACTGCAGGTGAGGCATGATGGACAATGGGCATCCAAGAATTATATAGTGCAGAAGAAAATCAAGAAAATTGAATTGTATAAGAATGACCCAACAGCAACCAGAACTGTGCAAGCAGGATAGTAGCAAATAATTCATTTCCCAGTTTGTTCCGAGCCTCAAATTGCAGAGAAATGTAAAAAATATCCAACAAGGTTACTTAAAAAAAAATCCAACAAGGCCCTTTCTACGCTGCCGTACAAAATCCAGATTATCTGCTTTGAACTGGATTATATGGCAGTGCAGACTCATATAATCCAGTTCAAAGCAGATAATATGGATTATCTGCTTTGATAATCTGAATTATATGGCACTGTAGAAAGAGCCTAAGATAAATGAAGTCCATGCCACTGGACAGCTGCTCATGTTTGTCTATGCTAACAAGAACTCCAAAATCCACCTGAGTATAAAATAATTTTGTATGTCAGCAAAAGGCTGGGGATGGTGACAATTACCATAAGTAAATCCACCTGAAACCTGATCTTCCCATAATGGAGGGAAATTATTGTGATGTTGACTTAGCCCTATTTGAGCACAGAATGAGACAGACTGGGCTCTGCAACCATCTGGCATAGTGAAATAATTAGATTAATCTAACCAAAGATGGGCTGAGTCATCAGTGTCATTACCAAACAAAATGTCAGTGCTTGGGAAATACACCAATAGCAGCTGAGCTCTCTTTAAGCAAACTAGAGAAAAATATATATAAAATATGGTTTTTCTTCAAAGTTTTTTTAAATACATTCAAAGTTAACATATAGTTTGCCATTGAGTGTAAAAACAAAATGGCAGTCTTCCTACATGTAAAAACAAACAAACCCTAAAGTTAATGAATGCAAACCTTGTTCCAATAGAGCAATAAAACCTTGAACCAAAGAGCAATAAAATCTACCTAGATCTTGGTTAATATTGATGTACCTTGCACTTGTTTCTGTATGAAGTTTTTGGGAGGCTAGGCTACATTAATGTAATGAGGATAGTCTGTATTATAAAATCTGACCAAGAAAAAATACCCTGCTCAAACGGAGGTTATTTATTAAGTACTCTATACTTTAAAAAGAAATCTCAATGAAGTCTGCAACGTGTAAACAAACCAATCGTTGATTTACATGTTAACAGCCAGTAATGAAAAAGAGGGAAGGCATCAGTTACTTGATAGGACTACTTAAGAAGGATTAATAGTTCCAACTCCAGAAACAGCTGTCTCAGACATACTTACTAAGTGTTATTATCCAGGATTGTACTGGAGACATTGTAAAGTATCTACAAAGAAATTGAGAAAGAAACAGACATACTGTTAATGGTGTGTGCTCATCTGCACCTCCCGTGATCCAACCAAGCTAACATGCCCACACAAATCTTTACCTGAGCACCTTGCAGGGGTCTGATGTCCAGTTGGGTCATCACTGTGTTTTTCCCAATCACCAGTGTCTTGTGCAAGACTTCAAGAGCTAGCTGAGCCACATGTACTGTGTAAAAGTTGTTGTTCGTCACATTGAGGATATTCTAAAGAGAAAGACAAGTAGGTGAAGAGAAGTGGTGATCTGACACCAGAGTTAGTTGGTGTCCATCCATTCAACAGAAATCTTTGTTATAATAGGCACCACTATGTTACTGATGCACGTATTTCAAGAGGAAGGTGCTATGCAATAAACAACAATTGCATAGCTCCTATCTAGAAGACAGAGTAGGGGCCGTATTTGCAAGAAACAGAAGCTGGCAAAATTGCATATTTGGACTGCAACTCAGAATCCTTGTAGCTATGTTAGTGGGGAGAAGGTGGGAATTGTAATCTAAAAAAGTAACTTTTCCAGGTTCTGGCCGAGTGAACACCTGGAATAGGCTTCTCCATGGCCCCTTCTAAACTGCCATATAAAATCCAGATGAATCACTTTGACCTGGATTATATGCAGTGTAGACTCATATAATCCAGATCAAAGCAGATAATGAGGATTATCTGCTTTGACAATATGGATTATATGGCAGTGACAAAGGGGCCTGAGTTACAGTGAAGTAAACAAAACGTGACTACATGTTAAATGTCAGGTAGCACTTCTAATGAAGCCCCTGGTGATGCAATGAGTTAAGCCGCTGAGCTGCTGAACTTGGTGACTGAAAGGTTGGCGGTTCGAATCTGGGGAGTGGGGTGAGCTCCTGCTGTTGGCCTCAGCTTCTGCCAACCTAGCAGTTTGAAAATATGCAAATGTGAGTAGATCAATAGGTACCGCTCCGGCAGGAAGGTAACGGCACTCCATGCAGTCATGCTGGCCACATGACCTTGGAGATGTCTACAGACAATGCCGGCTCTTCAGCTTAGAAATGGAGATGAGCACCAACCCCCAGAGTCGGACACAACTAGACTTAATGTCAAGGGAAACCTTTACCTTTATCTTAGCACTCTAATACAACCTCACCAGCTGCTGCTCCAAATCAACAGGAATTATCTGTTTTGGACTGGGAGGATTTTGGAAAAGAGAGAGAGTGAGAGAAGATAATTAGTTTCTCTAAGCCCCTTTCACACAGCTGTATCAAATCCACATTGAACTGGATTATATGGCAATGTGGACTCAGATAACCCAGTTCAAATTAGACATTGTGGATTGTCTGCTTTGATATTCTGGGTTATATGGCTGTGTGGAAGGGCCCTTAGAAACTATTAGACGTGGCATTCGCCTTTTAACCAGATTGCAGGGAGTTCAGCATTGTTTTATAAACACATCAATTGTTTATGTATCCACTTTCAAGACCTGATGTGAACACTTAGTCCATTTGCTTTTTCTCTGCCATTCGGCATTTTATATCTTCTCCTTGGACTCCAACCTGCTAAACAGTCTAAAACAGGGGTCCCCAAACTAAGGCCCGGGGGCCGGATGCGGCCCTCCAAGGTCATTTACCTGGCCCCCGCCCTCAGTTTTATAATATAATTATTTTTATATCAGTTTTAATAATATAATATATTGTATATACATATAATATTGATAATAATCTTATGTTATACAATATAATACTAATAGTAATACCATATAATAATATTAATTGTATGTTATATATTACATATTATATAATAGTATAGTGGTATAGTTCAATACAGTAATATATAATGCTAATATTGTGTTATGCTAATAATATAATATATTATATGTTCATACAGCTGCTCTGAGTCCCCTTCGGGGTGAGAAGTGTGGGATATAAATGTAGTAAATAAATGCAGTAAATAAATAAATAATTTTAGACTTAGGCTCGGCCAAAGTCTGACATGACTTGAAGGCACACAACAACAACAACAACAACAATCCTAATTAACCTGACTATCCCATTGGCCAGTAGCAGGCCCACACTTTCCATTGAAATCCTAATAGGTTTATGTTGGTTAAAATTGTTTTCATTTTTAAATATTGTATTGTTCTTTCGTTGTTGTTGTTGTTGTTGCACTACAAATACTGTTGTTGCACTGCAGTATGCATAGGAATTTGTTTGTATTTTGTCTTCAAATGATAATTTGGCCCTCAACAGTCTGAAGGATTGTGGACCGGCCCTCTGCTTAAAAAGTTTGGGGACCCCTGGTCTAAAACATGGGGCATGGCTAATACAGAACAGGTGGAGGTGCCTCTGAAAAGCTAGGAGGATGCATGAGCCCCCTGGAGACCTTGGAGAGCCTGCTCTCATACACATACACACATTTTTTGTCTCCAAGTATTCTCTAGCCCTAGGCGATATAGAAGCATCTTTACCAGGTTTGGGCCTTTCTGGATTGTTTTTTGGCCTAAAAGCAGTATTTTAAATTCATTTAGAGCAAACCATTCTTTGTTGTTGTTGAAAAAACATTTTTTGACCACTGGATTGTCTTGGGATACTGAGGTGGTGCAATGGATCATGTAAGCTACTGAGTCACTAACATACACATTTTGCAATATACCTAGCATAGAAATGGTGGGCATACAACTACACACTAATCCACTGCATATATTACTGAGGGAGTAGAAGAAACACAATACTTTAAAGCACTACTGTAAATACCATTGTAAGTGGCCAAATATAATCCTTCCCCCAGGTAACTAGATCAAAAAGTACTTGTGACCTGCCATGAGAACACAAGGAGAGGCAGATAAGAAATAAAATTATTATTATTATTATTATTATTATTATTACATGTCCCTCTGGCAGGTTTGAACCTAGAAGCTTTCTTGTTTCTAAGAACACAAACACATACTCACAACAATAGATGCATGCTATGTAAATGATCTGATAGACCATATTAAAATAATATTAATATTTTAAATATTAATATCTTTTCCCCAGCACAGCCACAAGCTACTCACAGTCATATTGAGGGTGATGCTGGAAGTAGAATTGTCAAAGGAGATGGAGGAGGCATTGAGACCACTGGGGATCACTGCAATGGAGCGTGGGAACAGGAAATACATCATGAGACATGTCATCAGCAGGCAAATGGCCACTGTAAGGGTTACATACAGCTTCCTGCAATAAAACATTAAAAGCATATCATAGCACTAGTGACAGATCCTCTTCCACATTGGAAGTGAGGAAAAATAGGAAGGAAGAAGGTGGAACATCACCACTGAAAACACAAACATACGTTCTTCTGGGTTTCAGTCGCTGATCTCCATATGGAATGAGGGCTACTAGCTGTTGCTCTTGTTCTGAAGCAGGAAAGAAGGGGAGAGAAAAATCAGAGAAGACTTTTGACTCTCTCCACCAGTAAGTAATAACAGAACTGGAAGAACATGGGCATTATAATTTAACAAAATTACAAGCTCACCCTTCCCTAGTTGTGGGGTGGGGTGTCTCTTAAATATTAATCTTCACCTAATAAAATAGTACATAGTTCTGACCATTTCTATCTCAAACAAAACCTTTGGAAAGACCACCAATTTATTTTTCACCTCAAGAATTCATAACAGACCGCATCAATCTGAAATATATGTGGAAAAATCCCAACAGGCAGTTTCCTTGAAGTCTCTCCTGGTTTTATGGTGGGCATTAAAAACCTTTGAAGCCCTATGTCCCATTTTGTAGTCAAATTGCTGCTCTTGAGTGCTTCCCAAAATGGAAAATGACATTTTTCCACAAAATTATTGTGTGTTTTTCTTTTGGCCAAGAGCCCTCAAAAAACAATCTAGAAGGGTAGGACTAATCTGCAAGCTGAAGGATCTGTTTCACTGCAGTGGGGAAACCCTTTTTTTCTACCTGACAATTTTGGGGCTAGCTCCAAAGAAGAGAGTGAGGGTGAAAAAAGCCATGGAAGTTGCACTTACCTCGGGGGATTCTCCCAGTACCCTGGCAAGTAGGACAGGTGACAGAGTCCCGGCTGGCGATGCCTGCACAAGGTACACAAGATACATCTACAGAGTCCCCTTCATTGATGCTGGCATAGTATGATTCTTTATCCTTGGCACTTGGGCTTTTTTGTAGAATTGATTTTCCTTCATCTGTCTCACTCCCAGGACACAAGTTTCTTAACCATGATATGATTTTCTCCATTGTTCAGATATAGACTTCCTGGGACAAGAAGCAATGACTTGTTGGCACACCGGAATCTGTGCAAGCTGATAAATTCCCTGAAACAGTGATTAATTTCTGAAATAAGAGATTGTACAACTCAGTGTACACTTGTAACACACATTTGGTATCACAGTATTATATTCCCAGGCTCCATTCCTGCTCCTATTCTGGAATTCTTTACATCCAGACACATGCTTGGCTCCTTGGGCTGTTGTGTTTACTACTTAGTCTATTTAAGAACAAAGGGAGTTGTTTTACACCATCAGATTATTGACCAATGAAGCTACTATACTGATTAGATGCAGACATGCAAGGATATCAGACATGGGTCTTTTCCAACCCACCCTGGGCTTGATTTTAAGTCAATAGAGTGTCAGCACTGGAAAGTTACTTCTTAGGAAGACAATTCTCCAAATTCCTCAAAGAAGACATGACCATGTTGACTATGGGATTGTCAGAACTGTCATCTAAAGAGGTAACTTTTCCAAGTTTGATCACTGGCCCATCTTGATTGGTACTTTCTAAGGGTCCTTCCACACAGCCTTATAACCCACAATATTAAGGAAGATAATCCACAATATTTGCTGTGTCCACATTGCCTTATAATCCAGTTCAATGTGGATTTTATACAGGTGTGTGGAAGGGGCCTAACTGGCTCCTACATATCCAGTCTTATCAGTTGGAAACGGACTGTGGTCATTTCAGAGAATAAAAGCCTATATGAAAAATGGAGTACTACTCACTATGTGTTAATACTCATTTGGTGGCAAACAGAATGGCGTTCCCCTACCCGCAACAACTTCAATGTCTGTTTGACCAGAGGTGACAAAGGACAAAATAAACGTATGCACATCTGGAAAGTGAAAGATCTCTCAAGTCAAACATCTTAAAGCTTTTTGTTTCCTTACTCTGCAGGCACATAATCCTTCACTATATAGTCATTTTAGAAATTATCATATATCTTACTAATACTGCCATCTGCCTTGGATATATAGACCCCTTGGATTCCTCGAATCTAGTGCCATCTTCAAATTGCTATCTAACCCCTAAAAATGGACTTTGACACCCCTTCTACACTGCCATATAAAGCAGATTATCAAAGCAGATAATCCACATTTTCTGCTTTAAACAGGATTATATGAGTCTAAACTGCCATATAATCCAGTTCAAAGCATATAATCTGGATTTTATATGGCCATGTAGAAGGGGCCTGACTCAAATCAACAGCTCTCATAATTTCTGATTTCCTACATTGGTGTAAAATAATACAATGTAAACACAAAGTAATGGAGAGTGGTTGAGAAGTAAGAGATCTTTTAGATGTGTTCATATTTATGTTGCTACACTTATTCTGCTAAGGCTTTCTCTTGACACTGTTAGATTTCATTATTAAGATCTTGGATTTACCTGCTCTTTTTCAATTTTTTTAATGAGTTCTAATCCAACTTGGAAATCACTTTGAGGATATACAAAGTATACAATAAAATAAATAATGTAACAAAGAAAACTGAATCAAGATTGCTTGTAAAAGATTTCTCAAAAGGAAATCACTATATGAATAATGAACTAGAGAATGCTATGTCTTAAATCAGAGGTGGGCACCTGAGAAAGATAAAGTGCCCACCTCTTAAGACATACCATTCTCTAGTTGGACCTCTGATGGGTTAAACTGTCCCATTTTAGGTGAAAAAGAGACCAGGAGTCACAATTAGAGGGCATTACGTATCTACTTCTGGCTGCAATTTACAGATTTTGAGTTCCTTTGGTGGTTTGGAGGGAACAGTATTTTTATCACTCCTCCTTTAAATGGCAGGAATTGTCTATTAAAATTATGCTCTAATAATCTTTGCAATTGAGCAGAGAACTTCTTTCAAAGAATTGTTGCTAAGAGAGCACAACTTGGATGGATGGACTTTTGAACTGGGCTTTTTCTGCTGTAGATTCATTACATGGGAGATTTATTCCAACAAAGAATCAGCTATGGAGGATTTATAATATACTTCTGTTTAGGTTGATTTTTAAAGGAAATTTGGTGATTTGAAAGTAAATGTACAATTTTAAAATCAGTACACATGCACAGATTCCCTTTGGACTCCATTCATGTTTGTCTTTGGATTAGTTTTGCCATTTGCTATTGCAAAAGTGAGTTGTGAAATAAAACACTACAGAGTAGTATTATCATTCAGGGTGCTGGTCAGTCATGTCCTCCAACAAGGACAATATAAGCTGACAAAATGCAAATAAAGCAAAGTGAGCTTACTTACCTGATAGAGAGGGCAGAGGCTAACAGAGGATCACTCCCAGATGTCCCCACTCAAGCTAAGACTTAAAAGCACTAGGAGATATTTCCAGTATTTCCCATCAACGTACACTCCCAACCATCCAAATGTTTACATTTCCTTTAAGATGATCTTCTTAAATGCCATGTATCATATCTACAACACATAAATGAGATACGAAAGAGAGAAGAAATGGAAAGGACATGAGATCATTAGTGGGTTGAAAACAGTCGATAACGGGGACCAAGATTCAGTCCCTGGAACTTAGGATAACAGCAAACATTGTTTGAAAATTTAATGGATTTAAGGTTTTTTCATTCATTTCCCCATCGTTTTATGAAGAAATAAATAAGGCTATATTTGAGACACATATCCTAATTAAGACATTGATCACCTCTTTTCTTTCCACTTTATGAAGAATATTATCCATGTCTCCAGTATGTTTATCTGAATCTACATTTTGTGGATTTAACTTTTGTGGATTTGATTATTTGCTGATTTAATTAACATGTTTGCCAAGGAAATCTCTAGGTCCTCCAACTTATCTCTAGGAACAACTTCCAGCAAAAGCTGACCCAAGAATGGGTTGCTGTGAATTTTCCGGGCCGCATGTCCATGTTCCAGAAGCATTATTTCCTGATGTTTCGACTGCATCTATGGCAGGCATCCTTAGAGGTTGTGAGGTCTGTTAGAAACTAGGCACATGGGGTTTATATATCTGTGGAATGTTCAGGGTGGGAGAAATAACTCTTGTCTGTTTGAGGTAGGTGTGAAGGTTGCAATTGGCCACCTTGATTAGCACTGAATAGCCTTTCAGGTCTGGCTGCTTATTGCTTGGGGGAATCCTTCGTTGGGAGGTGTTAGCTGGCCCTGATTGATTAATGTCTGGAATTCATGGAGGTGTGTTCTCTCAGGTTAAAAAAAGGATTTTTAAAAACTCCTGTTTTCCCACTTTAGCCCTTAATCCAAGTATATCAATACCAGTGGGAACAGGGACAGGTAGACTCTCTGAGGAGCCAGGATTACACTATAGATCTGAAATGAAGAAGTTCCTCCTGGACTTCCAGTCTCATTTAAAAAAAAACAAATTACCCAACAATAGTAAAAGAACAAGTTTCTTTTCTATGACACAAGTTTCATTTATACTGAGAAGGTGTTTTCCCAGATTAAAAAATGTTATAACGGGTTGCTGTTCTTATGCTGTGTTTAATGTCTCTGTTTTTTTCCTGGGATGACCATAAATATTTATAAATAGCTTCTCAGGACCACTAAATAATTATTTATTTATCATCTCAGAGGCAAATTGAGAATACAATTATAATGTATAAAAAACCACAAAGTTAAAAACTTATGCTAAATTTCCTTTGATCAGAATTATGCTAAATTTCCTTTTACCAGAAGCTGTCTGCTACAAAACAAGAGTTTTTTTGTTGAGTTCAAGGTCAGAGAAACAGACGGCAAAAACAGAAGAACGGCCTGCCTCAGGGGAGCGTTCTTGCTCCATCAATGTTTAACATTTAGGCAAATGATCAGCCACTGCCAGAAGGGCCTGAGAGTTTCATCTATGCTGACGATCATGCCATCACCACTGAAGAATGACAGTGCTATAAAGTAAATTTTGTACACATACTTACTAACTTACTAACAATTATTATAGTACATTATAACTGCAGTCTCAATTTGCTTCTGACATGATAAATAAATACTAACAAACAGATTAATTAAATTATTTTTTAAAAGATTTGTTTGGCAATAAAGAAAACTGAACAAGAGAATTAAAAGAAATAATCTAACAGGAACAATCAAGAAGAACATTTAAGGAGAAAAAAGGAGAAGACAAGAAATATGGAACAAGACAGAAAACAAAAGAAGGAGGTTTAAGAAGGTAAGATTATTAACTTTAATAGAGGACAATAATATTCCTCTCTTCGATATACCAACTGCACCTGAACAAATGTTAAAGCAATTTTTAAAAAGCATGCATTCTTTTGTTGTAAAAGGCAATTTTCCAAACCCTGTACCAAAGTGATTTGGTACACTTTGATATTTTCACCTGTGCGTAATATTCTACTCCTAGCTAATGATTAATTTGTCATTTTGGGGAGGGATTTAGTACTTTTGGAAACAAACATCACATTTCTTCCCACTGCTGTAAACTACCCATTTCTCTAAGGAAGGAATGGACAAGATATTGTTAAGACTATCACTCCCAGCACTCCTCACCATTGCTGGGCTGAGTGCTGGTTATTAATCGTAATAACAGAAAATCTATATATATAAAAGAGTGATGGCATCACGGCAGCGGACAAAACAACAAAAGTAAACTCCCCACAACCTCGAAAATTGACAGCACAACCCCTCATCCATGCCTCTAGGTTGATACAACAAAAAGAAAAGAAAAATAAAGTCCTAATTAGAGGGAGAGGAATAATTGTTTTTATCCAATTGCTGCCAGTTAGAAGGCTAAGCCTTACTCACTTGGTCTCCTAGCGACCCACTCAGCCAGGGGACCCTTTACCTTAACTACCACCAATTCCTCAATACTTTCTTTCCCATACCACCATACTTCGCCACAGCAACGCATGGCCGGGCACAGCTAGTATATAATATACTGTTGGGCTGACTGGAGTTGAGGTCCAACAACATCTGAAGGGCCAGATGTTGTCTATCTCTGCTTTAAAGGAGCTGTAAAGAGTCCAGGAGTGTGTCCTATATGGATTTTGGAGGGAAAAGGGATGAATAAAAATACCAACAGAAAAACAAGAACTTTTAGATAGTTTTATCTCTAACAATAACACGGACCAACAGACATTTTGGCAGCTCAAATGTTAACCCTGTTTCTGGCTATAACTGACCTACAGATCTCAAAAAAAAAGTCACCAATTTAACCCTATCATCTCCAGTTTTTGAGATACAGAACATATGGAACATCTACCAGTGGCCCATAGAAAACTAGGATAACTATATCTGAGGCCCCTTCTACAACGCCATATAAAATCCAGATTATCTGCTTTGAACTGGATTATGTTTTAATTATTCTGTAACCTGCCTCAAGCCATAAGGAGAGACAGGTAAGAAATAATAATAATAATAATAATAATAATAATAATAATAATAATAATATAATAATAACAACAACAACTATTATTATTATTAGTAGTAGTAGGCAGTGTAGACTCAGGGCCACTCCATGCTGACATATAATCCAGATTATCAAAGCAAATAATCCACATTATCTGCTTTGAAGTGGATTATATGAGTCTACACTGACATATAATCCAGTTCAAAGCAAATGTGGATTATTTAATTTCATAATCTGGATTAAGTGGCAGTGTAGAAGGGGCCTGATTATCTACTTTTAACTGGATTATATGGCAGTATAGACTTATTTAATCCAGTTCAAAGTAGATAATGTGGATTATTTAATACAGTAGAGTCTCACTTATCCAAGCTAAACGGGCCGGCAGAAGCTTGGATAAGCGAATATCTTGGATAATAAGGAGAGATTAAGGAAAAGCCTATTAAACATCAAATTAGGTTATGGTTTTACAAATTAAGCACCAAAACGTTTTACAACAAATTTGACAGAAAAAGTAGTTCAATACGCAGTAATGTTGTGTTGTAATTACTGTATTTACGAATTTAGCACCAAAATATTACAATATATTGAAAACATTGACTACAAAAATGGCTTGGATAATCCAGAAGCTTGGATAAGCGAAGCTTGGATAAGTGAGACTCTACTGTAATAATAATAATAATAATAATAATAATAATAATAATAATAATAATAATAATAATAATAAACTTTATTTTTAACCCGCCCTTTCTCCCCAAGGGAACTCAGGCACCTTCCAAAGTAAAAATGGCAAACATTTAATGCAAACATTTAATTTACTTTGATAATCTGGATTATATATCAATGTAGAAGGAGCCACAAAAAAGAGAGCTGAGGCGATCTATCCAATGCAATTTTCCAAATCATGCACCCCAAAAGAACCTTGGAACAGGCCTAGAAACCAAGCAAAAAAATTCAACTGTGAAATAATAATCATAATATTGATCATAATAGGTAAAGGTAAATATTTTCCCCTGACATTAAGTCTAGTTGTATCTGACTCTGGGGGTTGGTGCTCATCTCCATTTCTAAGCCGAAGAGCCAGTGTTGTTTATAGACACCTCCAAGGTCACGTGGCTGGCATAACTGCATGAAGCACCATTACTTTCCCACCAGAGCTGTTCCTATTGATCTACTCACATTTGCATGTTTTCAAACTGCCAGGTTGGCAGAAGCAGGGGCTAAAAGTGGGATCTCACCACTCTCCCTGGATTCGAACTGCTGACCTTTCGGTCGGCAAGTCCAGCAGCCTAGCGGTTTAACTAGCTGCACCACCGGGGTCTCCCTAATAATCATAATAGACATTTTATTTGTGAACCGCCTCTTTTAGGGCTTGAAATGGGGTTGTTTTTTTTTTTTTTTTTGCCTTTTTAAGGGGCCTTCCACACAGCCATATAACCCAGAATATCAAGGCAGATAATCCGCAATATCTGCTTTGAACTGGATTATCTTCGCAGTTGCGGTTGGTGGGGACGAGGGAGAGGGCCTTCTCCGCCGTGGCCCCCCGGCTGTGGAACTCGCTTCCCAGGGAGATTAGGCAGGCCCCTACCCTACTCTCTTTCAGGAAGAGCCTGAAAACTTGGTTATTCCAGAAGGCCTTCGTTGACTGATCCTTGTGGGATCATGTTATTTACCTATTAAGCAGTAGACCCTCTGGATTGTTTTTAGGATTCATTCAGCACTTTAAGTATTACACCTGCTGTATAATTATCCCTCCCTGATAACTTGATATTGCTTTGCACCTTGGCCTGGATCTTTTGACCCAAATCGGGATTTTAATATTATTGTGTATATTGACTTTTATGACTGTTTTTAATCATGTTGAAGTTTTAATGTTTTATCTGATTTGTGCTGTCGTGTCTGGGCATGGCCCCATGTAAGCCGCCCCGAGTCCCTCCGGGGAGATGGGGCGGGATATAAGAATAAAATTATTATTATTATTATTATATCTGGGACTACACTGCCATATAATCCAGTGAATGGCCATCTGTCGGGAGTGCTTTGAATGCGATTTCTTGCTTCTTGGCAGGGGGTTGGACTAGATGGCCCATGAGGTCTCTTCCAACTCTACTATTCTATGATTCTAAGATTCAATGAATTTTATACAACTGTGTGGAAGTTTCCACACAGCCATATAAACCAGAATATCAAGGCAGAAAATCCCACAATACAGTAGAGTCTCACTTATCCAACATAAACGGGCCGGCAGAATGTTGGATAAGCGAATATGTTGGATAATAAGGAGAGATTAAGGAGAAGCCTGTAAAACATCAAATTAGGTTATGATTTTACAAATTAAGCACCAAAACATCATGTTATACAACAAATTTGACAGAAAAAGTAGTTCAATACGCAGTAATGTTGTGTTGTAATTACTGTATTTACGAATTTAGCACCAAAATATTACAATATATTGAAAACATTGACTACAAAAATGCGTTGGATAATCCAGAACGTTGGATAAGCGGGTGTTGGATAAGTGAGACTCTACTGTATTCCAATTCAAAGCAGAAAATGTGGGATTTTATTCCTCTGTGTGGAAGGGGCCTTAGATTCGTCGAGCACCTTCACATTGTTTCCGACCAAAGGCGAACTTTACCACAAAACTGTGTCATGGGGTTAGTTAGCCATTGACTTTCCCTTTGTGGCTGAGAGAGTGGCTCGCCTAAAGCGGCTTTCACGGCTGCCGGATCTCCACGAAACCCGGCTTAGGCCAACAAAGTCACACACTCTGAGCCTCCAAAGGGAAGTAAACTCAAACCTACACCATGTACGATGTAGGCAAAGAAATAATCAAGGAAAAGGCACCTTAATGGAGGAAATGACACACTTCGGTGCCACCGGCAGTGCCCTCAGGGTTGAATTTAAACGAAATTATCTCAGGTGAGGGGACGAAGTCCCCTCACCTGAGATAATTTCGTTTAAATTCAACCCTGAGGGCACTGCCGGTGGCACCGAAGTGTGTCACTGCCTTCCTTCAAGGAACATGAAGGAAAAAAAGAGGGAAAGGAAGCAAAGAAAGTTTCAGGAAAGCAGCCATTCCTTGAGGAGGGAAGTCACATTTGGCTCCTGAGGGGAGGGCAAAGGGGGCACCTGTTTGGTGCTGCATCTCACCCCAAAAGAAGGCCGACCTTGTGCCAAAAGGAATAACAGGAGGACGCAGAAGCGAAAGCGACCCGGCCTTCTTCTCTCTTTCTCCCTCCTGGCTTCGCTTGCGGAGGTGGAAACACCACACGGGCTCCACCCCTCTCCGACTTCCCTTTCTGGCCATTAAAGCGAGCGTCCTCCCACCTTCCCGCCCTCCTTCCCTCCACAGCATCTGGCAGTGTAGACTCATATGATCCAGTTCAAAGCAGATAATCTGGGATCAGATCCTGGGATACAGGGCAGTGTAGATCCACCCCAAGGCAGTGAGGAGGACTCTGAACTCCTTGGGGCAGTACTCACCTCTCCTCACAGCTCCATTGCTCAAAACACATAGTCATTCAAAAACACTCCATAGATTACACATATCAAAACATGTTTCCATAAAATACATACAATAGAGTCTCACTTATCCAAGCCTCGCTTATCCAAGCTTCTGGATTATCTAAGCCATTTTTGTAGTCAATGTTTTCAATATACAGTAGAGTCTCGCTTATCCAACGTAAACGGGCCGGCAGAATGTTGGATAAGCGGATATGTTGGATAATAAGGAGAGATTAAGGAAAAGCCTATTAAACATTAAATTAGGTTATTATTTTATAAATTAAGCACCAAAACATCATGTTATAGAACAAATTTGACAGAAAAAGTAGTTCAATACACAGTAATGCTATGTAGTAATTACTGTATTTACGAATTTAGCACCAAAATATCATGATATATTGAAAATATTGACTACAAAAATGCGTTGGATAATCCAGAACGTTGGATAAGTGAGACTCTACTGTATCGTGATATTTTGGTGCTAAATTCGTAAACACAGTAATTACAACACGACATTACTGCGTATTGCACTACTTTTTCTGTCAGATTTGTTGTATAACATGATGTTTTGGTGCTTAATTTGTAAAATCATAACCAAATTTGATGTTTAATAGGCTTTTCCTTAATCCCTCCTTATTATCCAAGATATTCGCTTATCCAAGCTTCTGCCGGCCTGTTTAGTTTGGATAAGTGAGACTCTACTGTATTAAAATACACAAAATTAAAGTAACGGCGCTCCATGCAGTCATGCCGGCCACATGACCTTGGAGGTGTCTACGGACAATGCCGGCTCTTTGGCTTAGAAATGGAGATGAGCACCAACCCCGAGAGTCAGACATGACTGGACTTAACGTCAGGGGAAACCTTTACCTTTAAAGTAAGGTAAAGATTTTCCCCTGCCATTAAGTCCAGTCGTGTCCAACTCTGCGGGTTGGTGCTCATCTTCATGTCTAAGCCGAAGAGCCAGCGTTATCCTTAAACACCTCCAAGGTCATGTGGCCGGCATGACTGCCGGCAAGGTTGCAGGTTCGAATCCAGGGAGCAGAGTGAGCACTCACTGTTAGCCCCAGCTTCTGCCAACTTAGCAGTTCGAAAGCATGCAAATGTGAGTAGATCAATATGTACTGCTCCGGCAGGAAGGTAAGGGCGCTCCATGCAGTCATGCCGGCCACATGACCTTGGAGGTGTCTACGGACAAAGCTGGTTCTTCGGCTTAGAAATGGAGATGAGCACCAACCCCCAGTCGGACACGAATCATAGAATCATAGAATCCTAGAGTTGGAAGAGACCGCATGGGCCATCCAGTCCAACCCCCTGCCAAGAAGCAGGATATTGCATTCAAAGCACCCCCGACAGATGGCCATCCAGCCAATGCGTAAAAGCCTCCAAATACATAATCTTACGACTGGACTTAGTGTCAGGGGAAAATCTTTACCTTTACCCTAAGGCCCATGTGTTAAACTCAAGGCCCGCCGCAGGCCAAATTCGGCCCTCCCATGGAGCCTCCGGTGGCACAGTGGGTTAAACCCTTGTGCTGGCAGGACTGGTGACTTGAAGGTTGGGTTACTCACCTGAAGGTTGCCGGTTTGAATCCAACCCGGGGAGAGTGCGGATGAGGTCCCTATTTCAGCTCCAGCTCCATGCGAGGACATGAGAGAAACCTCCCACAAGGATGGTAGAAACATCAAAAACATCTGGGCGTCCCCTGGGCAACATCCTTGCAGACGGCCAATTTTCTCACACCAGAAGCAACTTGCAGTTTCTCAAGTCGCTCCTGACACACACAAAAAAGTCATTTTATGTGGCCTTCCAGATGCTGGACTACAACTCGTGTCTTACTCATCATTAGACTAGAGCTGATGGGAGCTGTGATACAGTCACATTTGGAAGGCTGCAGTCTGTTCTATTTAGTCAGGAGAGTATGGTTTGAATTTAGATCCAAAGCTTGTGGATATGATATCCGACTTTAAAATGTCCTTTAACTTTTTCCCCGACCTCAGCAAATGCTGCTGGATTGCAAATCTCATTATCCCGTCTGCAAGGCGGATAATCAAAAGCGATGTGAGTTGTCGTTGTGTAACATCCGCAAACTAGGTAAAAATGAAAGATCACAAACCATTCTGTAATAATATATATAGCCAGCCCTCTGTACCCACAGATTATCCATCCATGGATTGAATGGCCTTTTGAAGGCAACCATAAGGCTGATACAATCTTAATGGAAATGAGTTTGACACCCCGGGTATAAAGTGACCCCACTCCTAAAATGTTTGATTTTTCATTTCCATAAGCGCCCCATTTCCCCCCCCCCCCCCCAAGAAACACCCTGAAACACTTACCAACACCTGAGGCCCCTTCTACACTGCCATATAATCCAGATTATCAAACCAAATAATTCACATTATCTGCTTTGAATTAGATTATGAGTCTACACTGCCATATAATCCAGTTCAAAGCAGATAATCTGGATTTTATATGGCAGTGCAGAAGGGGCCTGAATTTTGGTCACTTTGAACTGAGATTGCCATGAGGCCCTTCTCAGTATATGTTGAGTATCCCTGAACTCCAGTGTTTTGGAACCAGCAATGTTTTGGATTTCAGATTTTTTTTCCTAAAAAAATTGGAATACCTGTTGTGTATGCACACATGATATAGCTCGGGGATTGGATCCCAGACTAAACACAAAACTCATGTATGTTTCATAAACACCCGATACCAGAGCTTTCCAAACATTTCATGTTGGTGACATGCATGGTTTTTTGACACATTCAGTTTTACTTGCAATCTAACTCTTTTAGGGGATACGGACTCATATGCAAATTGTAATATTGAAATGTATGGGGACACAACCTATCTCATTAAAACCTTTCACTTCTATATTTCTAAAATATGTGATTGATTGCTTAGTATGCATAGACTCAGAGGTTTCTCGTTGCATTCATGCAACACACATACATACACAGCGCTGCCTTATACACAATATAGCCTGATGGTAATTCTATATGTTTGATTTCATGCATGAAACAAAAGTTTTATGTGCATGGAACACAGCTGGTGTACAAGATGTAGCTGGAAAATAACTCTCGAATGTATTTATAAACTACCCACGTCATTGTCAAAGAACAGCTCTGCCGCTTCAAAGCAAGTTGAGTACCTTGATCTTTCCGAGGTTTTTTTGCCTATCAATGGTTTAATCTAATTCAGGTTAATGTCTGGTTGACTTTAAGAGAGTGTGCAGCTGTAACGGGGGCAAATTGGATTACTAGCAGCTTCAATCCATATTTGTCAGTTTCTAGATCAGGGTTAGGCAACTGTGGATCTTTCAATTTTGTTGGATCCTGAATTCTTCACCGTTTGCTATGCTGGTTAAGACTGATACAATCCTACAATGTCTACAATCCTGCATTGGTACATCAATTGAAGAGGCACTTGGCTACTCAAAAGCAGCAGTTCCCAAACTAGGTTCCATGGAATCCTAGGGTTCCACAAAAGCATTGTAGAGAGTTCAAGGAAAATATTTTTAAAAAAACTCTGCGACAGAGTATGCAGATCTATGTACCCCTGCTTGAAAAACAAAATTTGAATCTGCCACTGAATGACTATTGAGTATGAATGATAGATGTATAGCTGTATATGCCTTTATTGACATACAACATCAAAATCACAACACAAGCATATATAACAAGAGGAAGTCACAGATAAAAAAAAAACACAATTAGGAGTTAATAATCTCAAGAATAGTTGTCAGTAACTGGAAAGGCTATCGAAGCAATGCTCTCCTTCATTTCCACCTATCAATACAAATCAGCCTTTATAACTTATGCTTACATCAAAAATAAATTTAGAGTAAGCTGTTTGTAGCTGTCAGAGATAAACCCAAACTGTTTATAAGTACAAAAATGAAACAATTTCAACCATCACTTTAGGAGTGAATCCAAAATTTTCCTGTACTGAAATGATGTTTGTGATTATATCCAAGATGTTTCATGTACCAAAATAAAAGTCTTGTTGTTGTATTTAAAATGTTTTCCCTTAATTTTCAAACCTACTATTTTATACAAAACACCAAGGCAGCAGGGTGTAATGAAAGACGGAAGAACTTTTTGGGTTCACAATGCTTAGGAACAGAGATAGGGGTCCGTTTGGGGGGGGGGGGGATTCTGAAGGGTTCCATGACCAAAACGTTTTGAAAATGGCTGTTCTAAAATAACATATTGCTAGGTTCAATGGCTTGGTTAAATAGAAAATTCTTAGCATCCACAGAATGGCTTTCTTAAGTGTCCTCTTTTGCTTACTCAGCTCTTAACAATGGTTAAAGCAGTTAGATCAGTTCAAGAATTGTAGTGCAAATACTGCAGTCATTTAGACTAGTCCAGCTTGACCCCTGTATTCACAGAACCAATTATACATGGAATTCACTTATTAGCAGTCTTTTGTTCAACGTACACTCTCTTCTCAGTACCTCTGTCTTTTATCGCAATGAAAATAATAAGGTTTGCTATTATTCACTTGTTTCACATATCCACAGAACGCCTCAGTGCATATCCACAAGTGGATATGGGTGTCATACTGTAATAATCTTGGTATCTGTTAAGGAAGAGCAAGAGGCCTTTGTAAGTTCATAGTAATAATATGGTTTCTGAGATAGAAATCCTGTAAGCAGCAATAATTACAGTACATGTAAGAAATGCACTTTTCATTCCAGAATTAAATACTCTTTATGTTGCTCTCAGTCTAAGCTTTTTTTAAAAAAAGATACAAGTTCACCCTAGGAAATGATATTTTAAGAAGCAAAGTTAGGCAAAGAACAAATTTCATATTCATGACAACAAAGCTCTTTTCATGTATATTTTATTTAATGTTTCTCACACCCAAACAACAGTTTCAAAGTGCTTATTCTAAATAATATACAAAGATCTGCACTGTTTAAATAATCATCCATGCATCCTCTCATAAAATATATAAAGCCAACAAAAGAAAATTTCAGCTTTTTTTGAAACCTAAAAGAATGTTAATCTCTCTAAGTCTAACAAGAAGTTTTCAGAATGAACTTGTAGCAATAAAACTAATTGATACAAAACCAAGAAAATCTATTTGGGAATATCAAGATCTCTCTCCATTGCCTCAACAGTAAGACGTTCCAAATGTGAATGTTTCTCTTCTCTTCTCTCTCTTTAGCTTTCTGTGAAGTAATTTTCCTTCCCAAAGCAGCATTCTGCATTAGTACATTTTCCATACATTTCCTTTCTTCTTAAGAAGAGGCCTTTCTCTCACTTATTCCTAGATTCTGGCTTCCTCATTACCGGTATTATTAATCACAGAAAAAGCAGATTTGGTCTACGCCATCACCACACTTTGTAAGAGAAAGCATTCATTATTTCCTTATTATTTGAAAAGTCAAAGGAACACCTGAGAGTAAAGTAAAAGGACAATCCAGTGGGAACTGACAAATTCTGATTTAATGTAAGATTGTTAGGAAAAAAAATCCTTAATGTATTTTGAGTCCCGTATCTTTTGACTGAGAGGTGCTTGTAGCTTTTGCTTAATTTTCTCCTCTCCAGTATTTCCAATGTGTTTTTTGCCTGCTTTGTGTCATGCAAGAATAGCACTACTAACATATTTGAACTATATCAAGCATAATTAAAGTCGTTTAATTTTTAAAATCTCCAAATTGGTCCATTATCTAGGCAGAATGAATCAAGAATACTGCTTTTGGGATTGTATCCCTCTGAAACTCTTGAGCGGTAAAAATGTCTACAAAAATAGCTTCTGAAACACTCAAGTGTGTCTTGACCACCTGCCCTTTAAATACTTCCCAGCATTAACTATCAATAATGTCTCTAAAGATTTACATAGTTGGAGCAACTGCTCTTTGATTTGGTATTTTGTATGGCAAGCCACCCAGTGAATTCTCCTACCTACTCGGCTCTTTTAACACTATTCCATTCCCAAAAATGAACCCTCAAACAGCAGCATATAAAGGACAGATGGGTCTTGGCAGGAGAAAACAATAACTAGAATATAATTGCTGCACAGGCAGTGTCAGTGCCTGTAAGACACACAACATGGAGTTGGCGATAAAATTATTGCTTCAGTAAGACAGGGGCATTTTCAAATAACCTAGAGAATTAAACTTTTTGGTTACCTCCTTCACAAATTGATAGAATTTGGAGATAGGTTTTCAGAAAGATATGGGAATGCCCCCCACTCCATGCCAAGTTCTTGTTTTCTTGCAGCACATCAACAACAGCTAGAAGTTAGTGACAGAGCTCACTCATATTTCTTTATGTACGTTCACCTCTTTTCTTCTACAAAGATTCTTGCATTATATCAGTTGAAGACCGTAGTGTTTCAGGGTTTAAAGAAAAAGAAAATCCTAGTGTCTGAGCTATGGGAAATTGGTACATTGGGAACTGTACTGTGCTGAAAAACAGCCCAATCATCTCTGGTATGCTGGAATAGAAGGGAGCAGGATGCTGCTGGTGCCACTTGCTGCTCATTTTTTAATGAGCAAGATGAACAAAGTTCAGTACTGGCTTTCATACCAGTCACTGTGACTCAGCTGTAACAATTCTGTGACAACTTGGGCCATGTCACAGTTGTGTTTACGCAGCAACCTGAGGTTAAGGTGCCGGTCACGGAAGCCCATCTCGCTCAGGTTGGCTAGGAAGGTGGCCATATGATCCTCAGTGGTCACAGGAAGAGCCTTGACAGACAAGAGAAACAGAAGTATTAAACCAAAGAAGGAAGCTTCCATGCACATGTGAAGTTTTACTCAAGCAAGCATACATTGGGATCTGAGATTCTTTGAAAACGCTTCTTCAGGCTTACATCTTCACTTCAACCCTCCCAAAAATGTGCTAGGAAGGGAAACAGAATCTCTGGAAATCCTATTATGTCTGACCACTGAGACTATTTAAGTTGATGAAAATTAAGTTCAACATCTAGCAAGCTATAGTTTCACCACTCCTGTGACAAAGATTAATCCTCTCATTTATTACACAAATGGGAATATGATCGCAATCCAGTAGTGAAGCTCCCATGCTTGATTTTGCCAGCTTTAGTGTACACCCAAGGATTTTATGTTTATTTATATCCTGCTTATCTTTTAACGTAGAGGCTCAAAGTGGAATTTCTTTGCTTCAACAAATGGACAATGAGATTTGGGTATTTTCTAGCTTTTTATAAAAAAGGGGAGAATTGAGCTGTCCATTTGTCATAATGTCTCATTGTTGTTAATATGGGGGGGGGGGGGGGGGAGTACCAGTCACCCACACCTGGCCTGGAGTACGAAAAAGACTTAAGAGAAAGGAGATAATCAATGCTTTTTATAAAAAAACAAACAAATTTAAATTGAAAATCTTTAAACAAGAATTTCTAGAACTCTATAGTTGGCCCTAGTAATTTCTGAGCAGTTTTTCAAGTTTACCTTCATAGCAACAAACAGCTAGAATCTTACTTTCAAGACAGTGCATCCAATATCAAATTTGCTGCTCTTGCCTGATGCAATCATGGAGAAGAGAGAACACAGAAATTTCTGTTGTTAAACTCCTTATTTTCCAATCTAAAGGGAAACCCAGGAATTTACCTGGTCCAGGGAAGGTGGTCCGGCAAACAAGGCTTTGTAGGCGGAGGCAGCCACTGACAAGGCCCCCTTCACCAAGCCACCAGCGATGCTGTTTCCCTGCGTATGTCTGTAGAGATGTTGGAATGAGAAGGATATCAAAAAGATGTATGAAAAGAAGATTCTCTGTAGCAGACCACACACTAAGATTTAGTTTCCAATTTGTTTAATGCTGGGGTTAGGGGAAGAGTCAAGAGGGAAGGATTTCTTCATTAATGCCATATATTCTCTATACTTCGAAAGAAAACACAGGAAAACAGGACTCTGCGACTTGAACACATTAATATCTCAAAGGGTATTATTCCAAGTCAGACTATTGGTTCATCTAGCTCAGTATAAGCTTCTTGAACTATTGGCAATTTTCCAATTTTGCCACTGAAGATGCCAAGGATTGTCACTTGGAGTTTATGAATACAAATAACAGGTTCCTCTAGTGAGCTACTGTCCCACACAAAATAAGCCATAGCAGTTTGAAATATCTGTGTGCATTGGGGTTTTTTTTGGCCATATAACATTTGTTTTCTTTTCCATGGAAAGGAAAGGGTTTCACTGGGTATAAAATCCTTACTTTTAACTACTGAAAATGTGATTGACTTACAACATGGTCTTGAAAAATGGGATACAGCAACCTTGATGAAACTAAAAACATCTGGTTCTCATCATTACCTAAAAGGAAGACTGCCTGGAAACCCTGACCATACTATTCTGAGGTATCATTGAGAACAAATTATTCTAGAACAATATTATTATTATTATTATTATTATTATTATTATTATTATTATTATTATTATTATTATTATTATTACAGAACAAATCCCATGCATCTGCTGCAATTTCTAATACACAGACTGTACAACTGTAAGACCAAGGAAACAGTTTGGGAAAGAATGGATATGGGAGATTTCAGATCATTGTGTAAATATTAACAAATACACCAGCTGAGAAACAGGATACCATTCAACAGCCAGAACAGAATGAATTCCTGGCTAGATGCCATTTTCATTACCTGGAGAATTCTGGGCATGTTTGCGTGATCTTTTCATTCCCTGTTGGAGGAGGCTCAGGTATCTCTCCTCCTTGGACCTCTAGAAGTACAAAAACTTTGAGTATGAGAGCAGAAACCTTGTTGTGACTACTGGAAAGATTTAAAAAACAAAAGTAGTTTCCTTACAGAACATAAAGAAATCGCTGGTCTTACATAATAGAGCATGTATGTATGAATGTACAATATACATATTACATCTGCACAACTTGGCTCGAGTCTAAAATTAGAAAGGCTATAAATGAATGGACTTAAAGTCAGGAGCAACCAACCACCTATGACCCATAAAATTATAGTTTGGTACCTTCTCTCATTTGTTCAGGAATCAAAGGAGCTTCTTCTCTGTTAGGAGCATTACTTGCTGGGGAACTGTTGTTCTGAGAAAGTGCCAGAATTCTGTTATAAAACAAAACAGATATTGTGAAATCCTAAGAGTCACAGGGAATAACATTACAACTATTCTTGTGTATGTTCTTGAAAGTTAGCTGTCAACTTATGGTAACCCCATTACTTTCATGGGATTTTCTTTGGCAAGAAAAACTGGATTTGCCAATTATATAAAATATAGCCTCCAACATCTGCTATTCATTAGCCGTCTGCCATTCAAATCTTAACCAGGGCTGATTGCTTAGCTTCCAAGATCAGATGGGATTGCTTGTCTTCTGAATATTTAGGTCTCTTACAACTTTACTTACAATAGAGCTGGGAATACATTTGGTTAATCTAAACATCTGGATCTACGTCATTTCAAACATTCAATGGGTCATGGCTTTTCTCCCAGTACAGATATAAATATGTTACTGAAACCGGTTTATATTCCTCTCAACAGCCCACTCTGTCTACCATTTCCTTTTTGCTCTTAGTCCACTTGATACCTTGTGGGCTGCGGTTCCACAATTTGAGGGATCAATGGCACTTCATCCAGTGTCTGTGAAGTGGTCAGCATATCATTGATATTCTGTACTGGCAAGTGGCTCACTCCTTCAGGATGTGCTGAGGTCTCTGCCGCTTTCTCCAGGCTTGGCTGAGAGAGTGCAGAACTGTACATGGAGTCGCCCAGAGGACGGCTAGTGTCGAAGCACTCTGGGAGTATGATGATATAATCCTCAGAGGAGGTAGACGACACTTGGCTGCAGACTTCATCCTTGGCATCATCTTCTGCTTCCCCATCCCTCGACTCCTCCCCATCATGCACTGAGAGATTCTCTAAGAGAACACAGAACACAAGGTTTCACTACACAAGTGATTCCGCTCCCTTTCATTGGGTCTTTTGTCTCAAAGTAAGCCTTTTTTAAACCACCACTCCACCAACAGCCTCTCATATGATTAGAAAAGACCAAGAATTGCATCCAATCCTCTTACACACTGTCTGCTTTCCAAAACCAGCCCACATAAACTAGAATAGCATGCCACAAACAGAAACTGGGAGCAATACAGTGGAAGATATTTTAATTCCCGTTTCTAAAATAGGTTTCACCACTCCTATTATTGCACTTTTCATTGACTTGTTCCAATCTGAATTCAATTCAGTTACAAGTATTTACTGGAAAGTGGAAAAACCACAAATAAAAGAGGCTTTTAAAAACAAATCTGTGAGAATATGTCTGTAGTCCTCCAGGACAATTCTATGGTTCTACATGGAAACAAAGCAAATTATAAAGTAACTCTATGCCAAACATGTTAACTAATTTTATTCAAGCTTTTAGATTAAGAGTGGCTCCAACAACACTTAGGGATGCCAAGTATAAACCTTAACAAGAAAATCTGAGTTTTTTCAAGAGCGGTCATAAAGAGCAGACTAAATTGGAGTCCCTCAAAAAATTAGAGAGACAATTTTAGTTTTAAAAATCCTGATGGCAGCTGGGAGAGATTTGCTATCCTTGTTAAAAAAAAGAAGCAAATTATTGCTCCCATATTTTGTTCTGTTTTAAATTGAATGTACTTTCCTGTATCCTCCCATTTAGTTTCATGGAACCAGATATACTATATAGATATTTGAATGCATCAACCAAGCCAACTCTGTTATTACCCATAATCCAATAAAATCTAACCTTCCTTTTTGCAAATACCAGCACTTTGTTGTTACAGCAATCCAACATCCGTAAATCTGTCAGTAGGGCAGAGACACCATAGCTCCAAAGAAAAGCAAACTCCAGTCACTTCCCCTTACCAAAGTCTAGTTCTTTAGCTATCTCCATGCCTCGATTGCTAGACTCTGGCTCTTTCGGTGTAGAAACAGGGCTAATGGGGTCCTTGCTTTTAGGGCTGTAGAGGATGGTATCTTGTAGTGTTTGCAGAGAGCCTAAATCAGGAAAAGCACAGAGGATCAGAGCCAAATGCCAGGAGCATCTTCTGAAGGCACAGTACTGTTCACAAGGCAAAGCACTTACCCTGCAAAGACTTCTTTCTTTGTGGGGGCCTGTGGTCAGGTGCAGCATCCAAAGTGAGAGAGCGAATGACTGTTTCACACACAAACTGTCTCCCACTCATGTCTTCTTCTGCTTCCTCTTGATTTGCTGAGTTTTCAGTCTTTCCTTTCCCCATCAGAGCATCTGTTGGTTAATAGCAATTGTCACTAGATTCAGAAGTCATGCAGATAGGACCTCTCTAGAAGTTGGGCGTGTGCAGAATGAGTCCCTGAGACTCTCCAGGAATAAATTCTTACTCTGAGGCCCTTTACACTGATTTCACTTGACTTATAATACATCCATGTATTATTTTATTTTTGAGCATGGCAGTTTTTTGCTTTTTACTTCAGCGCAAAGCAAATTCATTGGGTACACGCAATTAGATCTGACAGGAGAGCAAGGACTGAAATAATAGCAGAAGATACTGCAAAGACAGTAATGTCTTCCTAAATCAAGGCAAGCGAGTGCCATTTTTCTTGCCAGTTCCCACTCTCCATTATGTTAAATTATGCAGGTTCCCCAAGGGGAATTTATAACCTTTCCTTCTCAACCATCAGTCAATATCTCTTTCCATACACTGGCTGAAGAGAGGGTGGAAGAAAATAGATTTGGTGAAGCAGGGATGGGAATAATACAGTACTTCAGACATTTTTGAACAGCAGTTCCAAACATTCCTCACCAATGGCTTTATTTTTCAAGGTTGGTGAGATGTCCAACAACATCTGGGTGAATGTGTGTGTTGGTAGCTTCAAAACAACCCAAAGGACTGGTGCAGTGATTCTCAACCTGTGGGTCCTCAGATGTTTTGGCCTTCAACTCCCAGAAATCCTAACAGCTAGTAAACTGGCTGGGGTTTCTGGGAGTTGTAGGTCAAAAACACTTAGGGGCCGCAGGTTGAGAACCACTGGACTGGAGGATCATTTAAGACTTGCTCAACGCTCTTCACTGCTTACCAGGCAATTGTTTACATGTATTTTCTTCCATTTCTTCCTGCTTCTGGTCCAGACTCGTGTTGTCCAATGGAGAG
This sequence comes from Anolis carolinensis, assembly GCF_035594765.1. Lineage (NCBI taxonomy): Eukaryota > Metazoa > Chordata > Lepidosauria > Squamata > Anolidae > Anolis > Anolis carolinensis. Next base: position 39,446,731 of record NC_085846.1, read on the forward strand.
CTGTCATGAGGCAGAACTGACATATCTGGAGTCGTGTCTAGAAGGGCAAGTCAAAAACAGAGACTGTGACAAAGAGCTCAAGCGAATAATCGCAGTTCCCACATGGGGGGTATAAGATTTGGTAGGTATCCAGTGAGGGATCCTAACATGGACTCTAGCTGAATGACTAAATGTGCATCTCTCCAGGAATGGAGTGAGAATGTACTCAAAAGCCTTCTGGGTTGGCAGAACGCTTACCAACAGGAGTGTTACGAGGGACTTGCTCCAGTTCTTGCACAATGTTAATATCCAGCAATTCAAAGGAGAGTAAATCCTAATGGAAAGAAATCAGAGAAATCAAGAGCAAAGTAAAAAAAAGAAAAAAAGAGACATGAGATAAATATCTACAATCTTAGAGTGCACTGAAATTCACCTGAGCCGTGAGAAGGTCGACTGAAGGGATATAGAACTCTCTAGCACTCAGGATGCTTTTAACATTGGTTGGAGCAGCCCGGCTGACCAAACCTCCCTGCATGGCACTATCAACAGCCTGCAGAGCTTCTGCCTTGAACTTGGAAAGTCTTTCCTGCAGAGAACAAGATTATTACTAACAGGATGTCACCTGAAGTAACTAGCCGCAAGCAAGCACCCGATCTTATCCCTGTTTATGGTATACTGCTATCTCAGGCCCCTTCCACACAGCTGAATGAAATCCCACATTATCTGCTTTGAATTGGGATATATAGCAATGTGGACTCTGATATTCCAGTTCAAAGCAGATATTGTGGGTTATTTTGCCTTGATATTCTGGGATATATGGCTGTGTGGAAGGACCCTCAGTAAATTGAATTCCACTGTTGTTCTAAATATCATTCAAAAAATGTATAGTAAATACAGAATATGTGGAGAGTTTAGAATTTCCTTTTCTCTCATTTTGATGAGAGTATGATGGAATACAGGCCCTGTATACTGTAGATTGAATATTGTACTGCAGATTGCAAAACAAGCTTTCAGAATCCTGTTCTCTGAATAACTGTTCTTAAAAACCAGGATAAAAAAGTATCAGTTCAACTGCACCTATACTCCTTCAAGAAACACAGAAAATGGTCTCACACAGCAAGGCCATTCATTAGATTAATACTGTCATTATCAGAACTTTCCAGGTGCTACAAACCATCTCCAAAATACATTCAAAGCTTTCATGTGTAATGGGACTATGAAAGCTGTAGTTCAATACATCTGGAATGCACTTATTTGGGTAAATTCTATGTATTCCCCTGTAGATGCTGAACAGCTTTCAGTATCTATAGTTAGCCAGCACAGCAAAATGGTGAGGAATGCTGCAATTTGCAACTGATAATCACTCAAACTGAAGTCCCTTTCTCTCTTAGCTTGTTTTAGGGCTTAAAATTAGGACCTTATGAATACAAAGTACAGGTACTATTAATGAGTGATAGCACTTCCATTGATGTAAGAACTATTGCTGTTGTATAATTTGAAATACATGTTTTGCTTGTCCATAAAAAAACAATTTCTGTAAACTTTATTGTAGCTCCCTGGTTCTTTGGTAAACTTTGAAGGAATCCTAGGTAATCTCATTATCAAAAAGGAACAAATGAACTAAATATGTATGACAAATTGCTTATTGATTAATAAGATTATATTCATCCAAATGTTTTTAAATCGGGGTGAAAGAGAAAGACATTAGCCAACCAACATACATATAAGGCAATAGTAATAGGGCGTTGCCTACTTTTTCTTTTTCCCCTCTCAAAGCTGCTAGTCATTGTCTGAGAAGCCAAACAGCAGTAAGTTTGTGATAGTGTCAACTAGCTTAAGCTATACCACACATTATTGCAAATACTGACAACTTATACGAAAAAAGGCAGTAACTGAGCTAAAGAAATTAAATAATATAGCTGAAGGAAGGACAAAAGCATATGTGGTAAGTTGGGACCATGAGAGAAGGGGAAGTGATATAAAAGGAAGCAGACAAGTGTACATGAAGAAAACAGGACTGGAAGGGAGCCTTACATAGCTCAGCAACATGAGGACCTTACCTCTTCCTTACAAAGGGATCTGCCCTTCTGGCAGAAAGTAGATACCAGTTTGCAACTATCTGTGCATCCAGTATTGGAGGAATTGGGGTCAACAACAATGCTGCACCAGATCCTAGGCCCAAATTGCTCCCCTCTGTGTGATAATCGCCAATGAGATGTGTAGGTTCCTTCCACTGCCGGGGACACAAATTGCACTGAGACAACTCCCACCTGCCCAGGTAGCAAGAAGGGTACAATCACATCCTTCTTCTCTGAAGACAACAGGGTTAAGTTCCCCCACATGAATTTTAGCTGAAGGATAAAAAAGAAACAAAACAAAAAAACATTACTTCCGCGTCATTCCAGATATTGAATTATTCTCCAAATCAGGCATCCTCAAACTCCGGCCCTCCAACTGTTTGGGCCTTCAACTCCCAGAAGCCCTAGCCAGCTTGTTCAATGGTCAGGAGTTCTGGGAGTTGGAGGCCTAAGCAGCTGGGGGGGGGGGGCGGAGTTTGAGGATGCCTGCTCGTTATTGAAATGTTATTTTTTCTGACAAATAAGCAGTGTGTGTCAGAGTGGAAGGTCAAACACCCATTCAGGCCTGAACTTAACTGTCTGGGTTTGGATACTATCCTACATCACCCAAGAATAAACTACTGTGAATATATAAGCATCCCATAAATAAGGTTTGGGCTATTTACTAACCCAAAGTCCCCTGGAGTTCTTTAGCCCCAAATCCTCTTGGGTTGAAGAAACAAAGACACTGTTCCACTCTGAAGGAATGAATTAAGGACCGACAGATGAAAGAGACAGTTCACATGTTGTTTGACTTACCTATGAAAAAATTGGTTCTACCTATCTTTTAAAACGGAGACAAGGAACTTCCTGTCACAGTAGTTTCACATTCAACTACTCCTCTTCCATGATCTCTGAGAGAAAACGTATTTCAAGGTGTGCATACCTTCAAGTCAACTGTCACCTTATAGTGACCCCATGAATTTCATAGTTTTTTTTT